>NC_058133.1:501866218-501939107 GCF_016433145.1 Gracilinanus agilis | reverse complement strand
CCTCTCCCTCTCTCCACCTCTCTCCTTCCCTCCATCTCTCCCCTTCTCTCTCTCTCTCCCTCCCTCCATCTCTCTCCCTCCCTCCATCTCTCTCTCCTTTTTTCTCCTCTCTGCCTCTGCCTCACGCTCTCCTGACTCCTCTTTCCTTCCTCCTTTCTCTCTGTCTTCTCCCTGTCTCCCCTAGACCTGCCAGTAATCTTTTCTAAACTACTTGTGGACCGTCTCCCTCCTGAAGCGAGCTCTGCGTAAGGCCCTACGATAGCCTCTATCGCCGGCCACTTCCCCTCTGCTCGCCCCATGCCCTGAACTCTTAATGAGCCAGCCTGGCCCTGGGCATGCAGGAGGCGGCCCTCGTGTTGGGGCCTGGCCAGGAGCTGTGTTCGTGACTGGGTAGAGCCCAGCTGGCACTAAGTGGGCAGGGCCCATGCCCTGCTTCCCATAGGAAAACAGTGGGGTGATTTTTCCCCCTCTGGCTGCAGCCCCGTCTAGGCCGCCTCAATAGGGAAGAGGATGGGAGAAGGAGGGGTGCCCGAGAGAAAGCCGTCCTTCCTGTGTGTGGCTGCTGATAATTGGCCCTCCGGAACCAGCCTGGTACAGAAGGGCTGGGTCAGGAAGCGGTGTACAATACTGCCCTTTCAGGGGAAACACTGCATGGTCTCAGTGCCTCCATGACTCCAGGAAAACCCTGGGAACAGCAAGTCCCATGGGGGCTGTTCCCTCACCCCAATTCCTTCAGAGGCGGGAATACCAGCTGGGGGACCACCAGCATCCCTCCTCTCGCGGGCTGGCCCAGGGCGACCTCACAACTAAGCTTTCCCCTTGGTTTGGGAGGCAGCCCTGGGGCCTAAAGGGGACCCATGGAAGTCTGCCACCAGAAACCCTAATTCTGGCCCTAGCCAGGGGGATCCAGCCCTCTCTGCTCCACAGAGGAGGAGGAGGAGGAGGAGGGCCCAAGATACCAAGCGTTCATAGCGTTGGCACCGACTCCTAAATGCTCTTCCAAAGCTCAAGAAATGAAGCATCTTGGTGGGTTGGGAGAGTCAGGAAACCTTCATTGGCCCGCAGAAAGCCTAAAATAAAGCTAAAAAGCATCCAATTGCGTTCTGGAGGGCTCTGGGGAAGCAGCCTCTCTCCATTCAGCAAAGCTGGCCACCGGTGAGCCTCTGGGTTGGTACAGGCTTTCTGGAGACGTCCGGCAGGGCACAGGAGAGACACAGACAGATCGTCTCCTTTGACCCGGCTAGAAATCTCTCCTGAGAACATTACTTAAGGGGGAGGGCGACTTGTCTGTACAAAAACATCCACAGTGGCTTTATTGGCAAGAACAAAACAAAAACAAGAATCAGCTACTGAAAGCAGCTTTCAGGTCTAGTGACTGGGGAATGGCTAAAGAAATAGATCATTGTGTGTTCAGAATAGAGAGTGAGCCTGTTTGTGGCTCTTTAAGATTTGTAAAACTATTTTAAAAATTAAAAAACACTTTAAAGCATTTTACAGTTATTATCTCATGTGATCCTCACAACCACCCTGGGAGGCAGATGCTATTATTCTCCCCATTTTACAGATGCGCCACATGAGGCCACATATAGTTCTTGGGAAGTCAGCAGCATTTACTAAGCATCCGTTATGTGCTTGGTGCTGACATATAAGCGCTTCATTTTTTTTCTCCCCTAAAATCCTTACCTTCTGTCCCAGGAACAACTCTCTGAATCAGAGGGGTAAGGGCTAGGCAGTTGGGGTTAAGGGACTTGCCCAGGGTCACACAGCTGGGAATTTGAACTCGGGTCCTCCAGACTCCAGGCGTGGCCCTCTGTCCACGGTGCCACCTAGCTGCCCTATAATAAATGCTTATTGACCTGACGACTTAAGTGACTTGCCCAGGGTCACCCAGCTAGGAAGCGTCTGAGGCCAGGTGAGAGTTCGTGTCTTCCCAACTCCCAAGTCTAGCCCTCTGCGCAGCCTCCCTAGCTAGAGCTCAGTTTACAAAAGGGGAACCACACATTGTAAATCATCGCCTGAAAACTGTTCGGTCTTCCAGGAAATCAAAGCAATTCAAATCCAAACAAGTCCGAGGTACCAACTTATGCCAGTCAAATTGGCACAAAGAATTCCGAGTAGCTCAACGTGTGGTTGGCAGGGCCCCAGGGCCCCTGTTACATCACTAGTGAACTGGCGTGATCTGTTTCGGAGGATGGTTAGCCAATACACGCCTCGCCCCGGAGGGACGGGAAGGGGCCGTGATTTCCTTAGCAAAGGGAGCTCTTGGATGAGGCAACTCCCTCTGCTTCTGCCTGTCAGACCACTGCCTCCTTGGGCACTAGGAGGGTAAGTGACTTCCCCAGGGTCACACAGCCAGACTGTGTCAGAGGCAAGACCTTGAGCTCTCCATACAGATAACGGTGATCAAACTGGCCACACCCATTGATTGACCCAGTGGAGTCATTTCTGGGAGTTCACTGTGTCATTTGGTATTGAGAAAGGAAAAAAATGTCTCTCTGTCCCAAAGTAAAGTGACAGCGATAAGCCGGAGTCTGGGGCGGTGGGGTGGCTGGGGAAAGCCTGCGGCTCATTGATGGAACCCAGACAGAAAGGTGGGAAGGCTGAGAAACAAACGCTGGACCAAACCACCGCCGTGTCTGTTCGCCGTGAGCTCTGCCCATAGAAAGGAAGCTCGAGCAAACCTCTTGGGACTCAGTTTCCCCGTCTGTAGAGGGAGGATGTCAGCCAGGATGCCTCTAGACCAGGACATGACGTGGTGTGGAGGAAATCAGATGGAGGCTACGAGGAAGTTATTCGTGTATTAAAACATACTTTTATCGCCAGTAGTTCCGCCGTCTGGGACTTTCTGTTTTTGCCGGGTTTTACAAAGCAAATGTGAATGAATGAATACGGCGGACCCACGGGGCTGCCCTGGGTTAGTCGAGGAGGCTTCCTGGAAGCCACGGGCTTCCTTAGTCAGAGAGAAGGGACAGCAGGGCCCAATGGACTCGGGTCCTGTTGGTCATAAACGAGCAGCTTCCAGCCTGCTTGGGAGAGACGGGAGGGGGGAGCAGCTCTGCCTCCCGCCCTTCCTGCCTCTTCCTCCTTCTGCCCCCAAAGAAATAATGTTTCCCTCAAGAATGAAAAGCTTCTCTTTGTGGCCGTTTTTAATTGCCGTGTTGTTGTGCCGAGTGAATGAGTGGCAGCCCAGGGGCAGCAGCTGAGTAGAACAAGAGCCAGGCAGTAAATCCCTCCTGGGTGCCAGAGCCAGCTGGCCTGGGAGCCAGGCCCACTCCTCTGCGGCGCCCAGCCTGGGCCTGACAAGGGGCCGGGAGTCAGGGAAGTGGGGAGTCGGAAGCCGAAGAGACGGCCTGGGAGCTGGGCATCGTCTGGGGCCGTCCGAGCCGCATTCATCTCATGCTCTTCTCCGCTGTTTGTTTTTCAGACGGTCAGCATCAATAAAGCCATTAATACCCAGGAAGTGGCCGTGAAGGAGAAACACGCCAGGAATATCCTTTTGGACGGTGCTCCGAGGGTGGGCGGGACGATGCAGGGGGTCTGCTTGGGGGCAGCTTTGGCCTGAAGATCTCCTGCCTGGCTTGGGGGGCTCGGAGGGGGAGCGCCTCCCCTGATTGGGTCTAGTTTCTGCAGGGCTCCAAGGGATCCGTATCTGAGGCAGGAGAGGCCTCATGATTAATGGATGAGAGAAGGCTAGATCTAGAAAGGAACCTTAGAGATGATCAGTCTGACGCCCAGCCCCAGTTTACAAATGGTCCTGTGCATCCTCCTGCCATTTGTCTTCCCGCTCTGTTCTGGATGTCGTTTAAGGAACGTTCCATTGAGTTATTTAGGGCCCAGAAGAAATGCTCAGCCACATTTCAAGGGCCCTCGTGTGAGCTCTCCAGCCCTGCCTTTGTCCTTAGCTTTGGCCATGCCGGCTACCCACTTGGCGCAGCCAGTAGCTTGTGGGAATATGGCGAAAGTAGGCTCTATTGAAGGTCTCTGCCTTGTAGAAGAAGGAGGAAGAAGGGCCAGGGGATGCTTCAGGCTAGGAAGGTGGGATCTCCCATCATTCAGAATGGCTAATGGCAGTTTGTTTGGGGAACTCGGGTCTCCTTAAGGGAGCCTTGGGAAGTACATCCCCCAGAAAGGGGGAATGGCAAGACCTGCTCCCAGAGGGAAGCCAGGGAGCCAGGCTTGAGTGGGGCCATGTAGAGGCTCCACTGACCCCCTACCGCACCCCCATCAGGGTGGCAGAGGTCCAGGGAGTGCCTGCCAGCAAGGTGGATGGCATCCCTGGCAGAGAGAAGCCAGGTAGCATTCAAGAGAGAATTTTGGACCTGTAGCCCTGAAGATTCACACTCAGTGTAAACAAAAGGAGCGTGCCAGGGAGGCTGAGACTCTTTGTTGGGGCCACGATCAACACGAAGCATGGAACTGAGCCACTGGGACTCAGACAATTCTCACCTTTTGTAATGTCGCTGTTGCTGTTCTGAGGCCATCCAGGCCCCACCAGGAAGGAATGCAATAGCTCAGGTCCAATGGGCCATAGTCCCTGGTTCAGACCTTCCTGAACTGCACTGATTGAGAAAAAGGCTTCCTGGACTTAGCCAGGAAAAAACCACACCATCTCTGAGCCGTTGGAGCAGCCAAAGCTGTCTAGTCCAACCTGTACCTCCATGAGACCCCTCTAGAGCCACCGCCCCCAAGTACTTTCCAGGTTCCATTTGAGACCTTTGGTGGAGGAGAACCTTCAACCATCCAAGGTGGCCATGCTATGTTAGAGAGTTTTCCTTACAATGGTGTAAGACACTAAAGGTGTCTCTGTAACTCACTGAGTTCTCAGGCCAAGCAGAGCCAATTTATTTTTTTAATTTTTAAAATTTATTTATTTAATTGATTAATTTAGAATATTTTTCCATGGTTACATGATTCATATTCTTTACCTTCCTCCCACTCCCACCCCCATAGCCAACAAGTAATTCCACTGGGTTTTACATGTGTCATTGATCAAGACCTATTTCCATATTATTGATATTTGCACTGGGGAGATCATTTAGAGTCCACATCCCCAATCATATCCCCATCAACCCATGTGATCAAGCAGCTGTGTTTCTCCTCCCACAGTTCTTTCTCTGGATGTGGATATATTCTTTCTCATAAGTCTCTCAGGATTGTCCCGGATCATTGCATTGCAAGCAGAGCCAACTTAATTCATCATCCACATGACTTTCAAATACTTAGATGGTTGGGGCAACTAGGTGGCTCAGTGGATTGAGAAAGGGAGGTCCTCAGTTCATATCTAGCCTCAAGACACTTCCTAACTATGTGACCCTGGGCAAGTCACTTAACCCCCATTGCCTAGCCCTTACCGCTCTTCTGCCTTGGAAACAGCACACAGTATTGATTCTAAGTGAGAAGGTGAGGGGTTAAAAAAATAAGTAAATACTTAGATGGACCTGGGACCTCACTGCCGTGGTCATTCTCTCCAAGATGCAGATCTCAACCCATCTATTCCTATCCAGCTCATGAGACTTGACCATGTCCTCCCATCATTTCATCATGGGAGTTAGGGGTCCACCCACTAAACTAGAGGCTTTCTCATATTCTCATGTCATCAGTCTATCCCATGGGCTTCCCGTCAGTTATCCCTGAGGTATGTGACATGAGCAAACCCTTCGTTCTCCTGTGCCAGCCATGCAAGACCTCTGCCTTCCCTCCTCCCTCTTCCTTTATGGATCTGCTGTCACAGAAGGTTCTTCCTCTCCTGGACCAAGCCCTGAGGATCCTTATTCCCAGGCCCAATTGGAACAGCCCATTCTATTTCACTCCGTTCCTTTGGTGGCTTGTATACCACCTCAGAGTGATAACTAGCATTGCTATGATACGTTCAGCTTTGCGAAGTGCTTTACAAATATGGTCTCATTTGATTGTCACGATAACCCTGAGACGTAGGTGATACACTGCATCCTATCCGCTCCCACCATGCCTCTCTCCACTGCCCTCTGCACAACGGTCATTTTCAGTTCTCCAGCCACGACACACAGTCATATAACAGACTTTGAATTTACTCAAGACGGTCTGGTCCACTCCACTCCTACTGGTTTCTGGGCCTTGGAACATGTCCATTTGTTGTGGAGACAGACAGACAGACAGAGACACAGAGAGAGATGATACTGAAAGCTGATAGAAATAGATGGCAAATGGATAGATATACTGATGGAGAAGAACCTTTTTGGTACTATGGACTCCTTTAGCAATCCTTTCAAGCCTATGGATCCCTTATCAGAATAATACTTCTAAATACATAAAATAAAATACATAAGATTAAAAAGGAAACTAATTGTATTGAAATAGTTAGAGGGACAGCCAAATAGTTCAGTGGATAGGAGGTCCAGGGAGATGGAAGTATGACCTTGGCCAAGTCATATGTAGCCCCAATTGCCTGGACCTTACCATTCTTCTTGGTCTTGGAACCAATACTTAGTGTCAGTTCTAAGACGAATGATAAGATTTTTAAAAAGAAATTGTTATCACAATTTTTTCTAAAAAAAAAAAAAGTTCCCAAGCTATTCTTAGAGGCAGTCGCCTGTAATCCCTGCTCCTGGGGAAGCTGAGATTAGTGGCAGCCTATGGGGAGTGCTTCGCCGCCTTGGGCCAGAGCGCCTCCATGACGTTGGCAAATTCTCATGGAAGTGGACATCTCTGTTGCCCTTTCCTCCTGGCTAGCCAAAAACCAGGTCCGGAAGAGCTGTTCCCCTCACCATTCCTTCTGCCTATTTGAAGAATCAAATGATTCTGAAATCCAGTCAAGAACTTGGTTAACTGCTCCATAACATCCCAGCCCAGGCCCTGCCCTTGTCTGCTCCTAAAGCAGCCTTTCCTCTTTGGAGTCAGCTTTCTCTGGCTTGTACCAAGCCCTGGAAACAAGGGGTCCAAGTGACTTGGTCTGGGTGAGCCCTACTATAGCAGAAGACCACAGGGGAGCAGCAACAAGGCTAGTCCAACAAACTAGGAGTCTGCATGCTTCAGTGAACCCTCCTGGGCTGTAGAGGGGCAAGGACATTGGTTTTGGAACCAGAAGACCTGACTGTGAATACCAACTGGGCTAATTTCTTCCTAAATAACCTTGAGCAAATTGCTTGATCTTGTGTCTGTTGGCCCTGGTTTCCTTATCTCTAAAAGGAAAAGCCTTTTATTTTTTATATATTATATTTTTTTTAGATTTTAGATTTTTTAATTAAATTTATATTAGGTTATACTATTTCTTTTTTATTCTAGATAAGTTTTATCAATATTTTCTTTCTTATATCATCATAGTTGTCACCATAGTTATCTCAAGTTATCCGTCCCCCCTCACAAGGAGCCAAAGTCCCTACAACTGATCAATATTTTGAAAAAGTCTGAAAATATGTACACTGTGTAACACCTGTGAACCTCCTACTTCCATAGAGGGATGGGTTGGGGCTGTCCTCTCCTATCTCTTCATTTGAATCTTGTTTGAGCTTTCATTGTATTGCATTTTCTTTTGATTTTTTAGTGTGCAGTTATTTGCATTCACATGTTATGTGTTTGTAGGTGCTGTATATATAATTTTCTTAGCTCTCCTTACTTCACTCTACATCAGTTCATAGAAGTTCTTCTGTATTTTTCTATTCATCTTGTAAATTTCTAAGTTATTGTCTTATCTTATTTCTTGTCTTATTTCTAAGTTAGTGATGCTGTGATCTCTCCTCATCCAAACATTTAAATACTTTTGACTATGTGGCTCAAAGAATATTGCCTAGACCTGATCCTTGCTTTCTTAAGAGGTCATGGTTTAGAGCAGACACACCAAGTGGGTGGCACGAGGTCAGAATGAACGTGTATTTATTTGTAGGATCAGGGAAACAGACAAAAACTTGCAGGAAGGAAGTAGGCGGAGGCGCCCCAAGAGTGCCATGAACAGACCAGACAGGAGAACTTGTCTGCTCTGCTTAAATGGGTGTAGGAAGGCTCTATGGAAGATGCAGGACAGCAGGAGCCATTTGGCTGATAAGAAGGCAGGACCTCCTGGGCACACATGGCTGCCTGGACACGGCTGGAAAACAGAAATTGAAGAGAGTACAGAAAAGGCCTCCCGCGGACGAGGCATTTAGAGTGTAAGAAGTGACCGTGGGAGCCGGTGCCCTAATGGGAGGTTGTCCAAAAGTCTCCCCAAACCTCCAGGTGCCAAGACCCGCTCCCTGCCTGTGCCGAGGACTCCTGCTCGTATTTTCCTTAATGTCCCCCTCACCATGCATCCTGGGAACCCACCACGAGAAAGGCGCGCAGACCTTTTGGTCAGTTGTGAACCGTCTGCCTCTCTCCAGCAATGCCGTGCTCTGCTGGAAGTTCTGCCACGTGTTTCACAAACTCCTCCGGGATGGGCACCCCAATGTGAGTCACTCGGGTCTGGGCGTAGGGCTAGGAGGGTGGAGAACCCCGGAAAGAGGGGCAGCAGCGCCCCAGGATAACGAGCCTGGCCATCAGACCTTTCCCCGTCCCTGTTGCCTACTTGATCTTAACTGTGGATGGCCCATTTGTCCCCTCTGGAGGGTGCCAGATGCCCTCTTGTCCACTTCTGTATGCAGACATTCCTTCCTCTTCCTCCCAAAACGCTTAGAGTGTAAGAAGTGACAGTGGGAGCCGGGTGGCCTAACGGGGAGCCGCCCTCTTCCCTGGACAGAGCCATCTCTCTTCTTCTCCCCAGGTCCTGAAAGACTCCCTGAGATACAAAAATGAATTAAGCGACATGAGCAGGATGTGGGTGAGTTCAGAGGCGGCCTTTGGCACTGGTGGCTTCTTTTTTGACATTTTTTTTTCAGTTAACAAGTATTTATTTTCTCTTCTTCCCATCTCCTGTCTTCCCCACTGGAAAAAAAGGGAGAGAGGAGAAGGGAACGCAATTCTTGTAATAAAGAACAAAACAAATTCTCATATTGGCTGCGGACAGAAATTTATCTCTTTCTGCCTCTTGGCTACAGGGCTCTTCTCTTAGATTTGGAGTCGGGATAGCTGGGCTCCTTAGAAGGGTGGTGAGAGAGGCAGGAGACGGTGCCACATGAGCATCAGTAAAGGAATTGGGCCAGTTCAGCCTGGGAAAGACACGATGGCTGTATTAAAATGTGCCGGGCTCGCCTGTGGATGGGGATTAAATGGGCCCTTCCAGAGGCAGGCCTGGGAATCGTGGGTGGGACTCCCCGAGAGGCCCATTGGGGCTCAGGGTGAGGACACCTTCCTCACCACAGAAGGACCTCCTGCCAGAGGCTGTGGGTTCCAGCTCATCCCTGGGGGCATTAAAGCAAAGGCCGGATAAACACTCAGGGTTCTTGGAGTGGGGATTCCTATCCGGGCACACGTTGGGCTGGGTGGCCTCTGAGGCCCTTCTGAGCATCTGGGGGATGGTGGCCTTGGCCTTAAGCCTGTCATTTTCCCTCTCAACTGAGAGTGACCCTGCGTATGTGTCTTTGTCGGTGCATCTGTGTACATAGAAAGAAATTTGTGTGTATTATGTATGGAGAAAGAAAGGGATAGAGGGAGAGAGACAGAAAGAGAAAGTTTGAAGGGGTTGATGTAACTTAATTTACTTTTTTCCTATGAAGAAGCATTCATTTTCTTTCCCACCTCCCTCTCAAAGGGAAAGAAAGAAAAACAAAACCCTTATAACTAATAAACTGAGTGAAGAAAAACATATTCCTTCATTGGCCATATTATTTTTTTTAAACCCTTAATTTCTATCTTAGAATCAATAATGTGTATGGATTCCAAGGCAAAAGAGAGGTAAGGGCTAGGCAATGGGGGTTAAGTGACTTGCCCAGGGTCACACAGCTAGGAAGTGTCAGAGGCCAGATTTGAACTCCCATCTCTAAGCCTGACTATCCACTGAGCCACCTAGCTGCCCCCTTGTTATCATTTTTAAGACAAAAGTAGAACAAGGGCTGGGCAATGAGGGCTAAGTGACTTGCCCGGGGTCACTCAGCTATGAAGTGTCTATAGTCAAATTTGAACTCAGGACCTCCCATCTCTAGGTCTGGCTCTCCATCCATTGAGCCTCCCAGCTGCCCCCTAGCCAAATCTTTTCATCCATAAAATGAGGGTTATGAAGAAAGTGATTTCCAGTGTCCCTTCTACTAAATCCCATGATGCTTGTCATTCCCCTTTCCTTTCCCTGGTAGCCAAAGGTAGAAGAAAATCAACTCATTTCCAACTCCTAAGTTGGGGGAACTCCCTTCTCCCATAAGAAGGTAGAGAAATGAAGGCCTCCACCAAATGGTGGCACCCACACCCAAGAGGTCTGGACCCTAGTCCTGTGTTGACTTGTAGATGGGTTCGGATTAGGGGGAGCAGTGTGTCTGAACACCTCCAGCATCCTAACCAGAGGCTCCCTGGAAGCTTCCTCAAGGCTTGGACCCCGTCCCAACTCCCCCCTGGCCACAGATGCCTTGTATATACCTGCCATGGGGGCGGCTGGGCAGGTCTACCACTGATGATCCTAGCTGTGTGGTCCTGAGCAAGTCCCTTCCCCTCCATGGGCTTCAGCTTCCTCATCTATAAAATGAAGGGGTTGGATGAGAAGGCTTCTGAGGTCCTCCTCACGAGGACCCTCTCCTCTCTCAGATGGACTCCCCCTTGTGTCACTAGCTAACTAGGAGCTCTTTCCTCCTGGCTCTCACCTCATTCCTCTCCTTCCTCTGGCAGGGTCACCTGAGTGAGGGCTATGGACAGCTTTGCAGTATCTACCTCAGATTACTGAGAACCAAGATGGAGTACCACACCAAGGTGAGCCTCGCCTTCTCGCCCAGCGTCCCGCAGAATTGCCTGCTGTCCAGACCAGGCTTTTCGAGAAGCGAGTGAGCTGGCGGTTCCCTGGGCTTCTCTCCTGGGCGGCAAATCTCTACAACCGCTTTGTGACTCAAAAAGAATTCCCAGGAGGAATTGGGATGGAAGAGTCCAGGCTGGCAAACCATTTTTCTCATCTAGCCATGTCACCCTCCCCTTCTGAACTCGGGCATCTTAGCCTTAGAGCATTCAAAGCCCTCCCTGATCTGGCCACCCCTCTCTTTGTACTGTCCCAGTCCTCCTAGTGATGCCTGGCTCCTCTACGTGACATCCCATCTCTAGCCTTGGCACAGAGCGGCCCCTCAAGCTTGAAAAGTGCTCCCTTCTCACCTCGGGCTCAGGGAATCTCATGCCCCTTTGAGACACAATTCAGGCGCCCTTATCTTCCAGGATGGTGCTAAAGAAGCAGCCGATTGAGGCACAGCAATAGGCTTCGTGCCCGACACCTTGAGCCTTGGAACATAGACTCCATCTCTCCTACATTTGGGCATGATGGGCTGGCTGTTCCCCAATGCTTATGGAAGCAGATCATGACACTGGCCATGATTGCTCAAATTTTGTGGGGGAATGTCAGCCAAAGCTACCTTTGCAGATATCTTACCTTCCTGTTGGCCTTGGAACAGAGTTGAGTGTGCCAGGCACACTATTACATTATTGGTGGAATTGTGAATCAGCTTGATCTTTTGGAGAGAGCATTCTGGCTAAATACCGTAATTCAACACTAATTGTATCCTTTCACCCACTGATCCCACTTTCATTCAGGCAAGTAGAGCCTAAAGATAGAGTTAAAAAAGATCCTTTGTATAAAAACATTCATAGCAGGTTCATAATACAAAAAACAAAAAATCTAGAATATCTTTAATGGTTAGGGAATGGCTACCCAATATAGGCTGTCCAAAAGTATAGATTATAATTTGTACCAAGGGAAGAAAACAGACAAAGTCACAGAGACAGAGAGTAGTACAGCAGCCTCCCTACAATTCTGCAGCACAGTCAGAAAAGGACCAAGGTTAGGAGGAAACCCAGAGGCAAGAAGTGATTGCCAGTTGCTCAGTTACTTATCAAAGATGGTTTGTATTACACAGCTATTAAGGAAAAGAAACCGTTTCCTTTGTTTTTCTTAAGATCATTATGAAGGGGCCGCTAGTTAGCTCAGTGGACAGAGAGCCAGACCTGGAAAAAGGAGCTGAAAATAAAGTTGACTCCCACAGTCAGGAAAGGTTAACCCAGAAGGCAGGAGAATGCCGGCATGGACTCTGAATTTGCAGTGGACAATAATACTAGCTTTTGCTAGCATTTATGGAGTCCTCAGAGGTTTACAAATATTATCTCATTTAATCTTCGCAACAACCCTGAGAGAGGATACTTCAATTATCCCCATTTTGCAAATGAAAAAACCAAGACAGACAGGTGAAGTGGCTTGCCCTGGGTCATACAACTAGGAAGGAAGGAAGGAAGGAAGGAAGGAAGGAAGGAAGGAAGGAAGGAAGGAAGGAAGGAAGGAAGGAAGGAAGGAAGGAAAGGAGAGAAGGAAGGAGAGAGGAGAGAAGGAAAAGAAAAAATTTTGGATATTCTCCTTGGTGAATGTGTCCAAAGGAAGCATCTCCCTATGAGGGTACTCTCATGAGGACCCAGCCCCATTCTACAGAGCCCTAAAAAGAGAGGGAAGGCTTCATGATGGAACCCAGGGGACTGAACCACTCCACCACACTTGCCCCCATTGACTGAGCTGAGCCCCCTACTCAGGAAAAGATGCTGAGCTGATTCTCGGCTCTGACTTCCTCCCTTCCAGAACCCCCGATTTCCAGGCAACCTCCAGATGAGCGACCGGCAGCTGGACGAGGCAGGAGAAAGCGATGTCAACAACTTGTAAGTGGTTCTCCCTCCCTCGCTGAGCTGGAGTGAGAAAAAGGCTCTTTTAGCTGCTGTCTCCTCCTGATACCAGCTGGCCATGTGCTTGGGTGCCTGCTCTGCCTAGGATCCTGATGGAAAGAGAGAGGGTGGGAAGGGATATGGCTTTTTGACTGACCCTTACAGATGAACAATTGCCAGTGGGGTCCCACTCTCTGGGCTGCCTGGCCACACAGGCAGGGGCTTCCTGGGCATCCCCCTTCACCCAGAACTGCCATCCGCCATCTTCCTCTGCCACCCTTTCCTGCTCATTCTTTGATCTCTTCACCCTCAGCATGGCCCTTGCCCTTTTTATTCAGATCTCATTGCAAGGTGTGGGAGGGCAGCTGCCTCTGTTGTGAGGGGACAGGCAGACGCAGAGAATGGGAGTGAGGGGGAGGCAAAAAGAGTGCTTCCTGGGGCCACGAGCTCCAACCCATCCACTCTTTTCTCTCTGGTCCAGTTTCCAGCTGACAGTAGAGATGTTTGACTATTTGGAGTGTGAGCTGAACCTCTTCCAAACTGGTGAGTCTCCTTCATGACTTCTGTTCAACCCCAGGGTGGGTTGCCCGGCTCCTAGGCCTGTGCCCTGCCTACACCAGTTCTGCTGGCCAATAAAACTTCAGAGGAAGAGCAGCCATACCTGTTGTCTCTTCTCTTTGAAACCCCGAGGCAGAAATGGGCTACAGCCTTGGCCAATTCCCAAAGCCCAGGGAATGATGCCTTGATGCCAGGATACCTTGAGAGCCCTATCTGAGCAGAGGGACCAGCTTCACCCTGTTTTTCTCCAAAAAGTATCTGGCCTACGTTCCCAGGATCTACTCTAATAACATTTGTATGGCCTTGTATGGCCACCACCAGGCCAGGCAACCCCCATGGCACAGCCCTTTGCAACACTGTGGACAACAACAAGTATATCCCTCCTTCCAGATCTGCTTTCTGTGTTATCTCTTCTATGAGAATGTAAACTCCTTGAGGGCAGGAACAGCCTTGCTTGTATTTGAACCCCTGGTGGTTCGCCCACTGTGCAGCTGGTACATAATCTTTAATCAATGCTCTAAGAATCTACCAAGTGCTGGCATTCAGGTCACAGTCCACAAGCCAGACAACAAGCATCAGTTCATATCTCTAAAGAGTGCCGGGTGCTACGCTAAGCACAAAAGACAAAGGGAAGAAGAAATCCTGCCCTCCAGAAGCTGACAGTCTAACGTCGGTGCATGCAAAGTATGTACAGAGCTCAAGTCAATGAGCTAATACTTGTGAAGTGACTACTCTGTGTCAGGAACTGTGCCGGGCCTAGAAAGACCCAAACGAAACAGCTTCTGTCCTTATGAGGGAGGGCTGGGAAAACGGTGCTGTGGCTCCTTTGATGCCAGGCAGAAAGCTGCCAACGTCTCCTGGCATCCTCCAGTTAAATACTGTGGTAGCATTTCCTGGGCAGATTTGGGGGGCATGTCCTGAGTGGGTCAGGATGATTCTCTCACTTCTCAGCACTTCCCCATCTTGTCCAAGGAAGGAAGCAACAACTTCCTCGACATTTCTTCCCCTTCCCTTGAGGAATGGCAAAAGAAGGAAGAGCTTTCTAACAATCGGACCTCTTTCACAATGGGATGAGCCACTTCTCACAGCGTAGAGATCCCTGTCCTTGGTGACACTTGAGTAGATGCTGGATGGTCGCCTGCCGGGAGGTCTGCCAAGGTCCTCTTGGGTCCCTTACAATCTGCTCAGCCAACCAACAGGCATTTATTACATGCCTACTAAGTGTTGGGCACTGAGCTGGCACCAGAGGCTCAAAGATGAAAATGAAATAGCCTTTGCCCTCAAGGAGTTCTTGTCAAAAACTGGGAAGAGGAAGAACAGTATGCGCAAATATAAAGATACCAAAAATAAATAAAAGAGGGGGCAGCTGGGTAGCTCAGTGGATGGAGAACCAGGCCTCGAGACAGGAGGTCCTAAGTTCAAATCCAACCTCAGACACTTCCCAGCTGGGTGACCCTGGGCAAGTCACTTGACCCCCATTGCTTACCCTTACCACTCTTCTGCCTTGGAGCTGATACACAGTATTGACTCCCAAGACAGAAGGTAAGGGTTTTAAATAAATAAACAAATGAATGAATGAATGAATGAATGAATGAATGAATGAATGAATGAATGAATGAATGAATGAATGAATGAAAGAAAGAAAGAAAGAAAGATTATTGGGGGAGGGGAGGGGGAATCTGAGCAGAGGAAGGAATCAGGAGAGGCTCCCGATAGAAGATGGTACTTGAGCTGAGCTTCAAAGGAAACGAGAGATTCCCAAAGGCAGAGGGAGGGGACCAATCCAGGCATAAAATGCACTATATGTCCAGTAGCACACCCTGACCTCACACCTAGAAGGTGGTGAAATCTTCCTAAAACTTAGGCCTGTCATTTCAGTGTAAAAATGTGAGAAAAAAAAAAAAAACCAGACATCAGTCACCCAGAAGACAAATTAAAAAGAACTCCGTCGGCTCCACTTTATTTAGCAGAATCCTGTGACAATGTCAGAGAGGTTCCTTTGGAACAGAAGTACTAGTTCCTGTCCTGCTGGATCTCTCTCAGATCTGGGTCAGAGCATGGGGGCTCCCTGTGTGACAGAGCAGAGAGTGCACACATGAAAAAAACATGGCAGCCTTTGGGAAGGAATGGATGAAGCCTGGCATGCCATCATCTCCCCCGCTGGGATCTAGACTAATGGATCCCTTTAAATTCACTTATCTTTACAATTCCCAATTCATTTGCCAGGTCTAGAATTCCAAATCCATTTACATTTTGCTTTGGAATGTGTTTTTGTTTCTACATTGCATGTGGGTGTGTTTGATGTTCTGAGAATTTACTTCTGACCAAATAATGAATTTGAATAACTCAGGAAGAGCCCTGACACTCCTGCTGCTGAAGGAGAGGAGGCTGAGTAAGCCTTTAGCAGGCACTCCCTATGTGCCAGGCACTGTGCTAAGCACTGGATAAGCTGCTTTTTTAAAGATAGAAACCAGATAGAATCCGCTCCCTCCAAGAGTTTACATTCCAATAGAAGAGAACAACAGCCAGGGCTGGCGAGAGCGGGGAAGGGGCAGCGGGCTCCTGGGACAGTGGACAGTGAGATGGCCAGGGCGGGTGCCTGGAGGGGACGTACCGCTGAAGCGAGGTCTGGCACTCAGGACCAGTCAAGAGATAGCATGGGCTAGCTTGTAGGTACTTGGGTTAAGCCGTAGTGCGGGAGCTCTAAAGATAAATAGATTAACTTCGCTCCCCTGGGATCTGAATCCCAGGATCCCTGTCTGGATCTGAGTGTTCCAAGTATGGAAGTCTTAACTCTGAAGGGAGCTGATCCACGTAAAAGGAGTCCTTTAGAAGTGACAGACAAGATGGTGGTTCGGCCTGGATGGATAGCTGAATGGCAAATGGGATGCGAAGCTAAAACAGTCCTGTAAACTAGAGCCATCCAGGAGACAAAGGGGCTAAAAGGCCCTGCTTTGCATACACTAGAGTAATGGTTCCCAAACTTTTTTGGCCTACCACCCCCTTTCCAGAAAAAATATTACTTAGCCCCCTGGAAATTAATTTTTTTTTTCTTAAACCCTCACCTTCCATCTTGGAATCGATACTGTGTATTGGCTCCAAGGCAGAAGAGTGGTAAGGGTAGGCAATGGGGGTCAAAGGACTTGTCCAGGGTCACACAGCTGGGAAGTGTCTGAGGTCAGATTTGAACCCAGGACCTCCCGTCTCTAGGTCTGGCTCTCAATCCGCTGAGCTACCCAGCTGCCCCCGGAAATTATTTTTTTTTATTTTAATAGCAATTAATAGGAAAGATAAATGCACCTGTGGCCATCACCGCCTCCCTGGATCACCGCAGCGCCCACCAGGGGGCAGTGGCACCCACTTTGGGAATCACTGCACTAGACCAAGCAGATCTGCCGTCTTTGTCTAGACTGTCTTTTTTTTTTTTTTTTTTTTTTTGTCATATACATTCAGTATAGGCCACTTAAATGTTCCCATTTGAGAGGCCTTCTTTTCCTAGCTCCTGCTAGTCTCTTGGTAATGGTCAAAATCAATCCCAAAGTACAAAATAAAATGAGATATATACTATGCAGTTAAAAGAACCCCAACCTGACTTATTCAGTAAGCTAGTTATACTCCTGAATAGAAAAAAAGAGAAAAGGATAGATATTGACACAGAACACCACTATTTCTTACGGTAATTTAGCCATGGAATTCAAGTGAGAAGTCCACAGTGAGAAATCCAAACGAGCCTAGAAACCAACTTAGGGAGCAAATACTTAATCTCTTTGCCAAGTAGAACGATATAACAAGTGGTAGAAATGGGAAGATGCATGGCTAGGAAAGGCAAAGGAAAAAACAAAGTTTGAGAGTTGAAAACAAGTCCAAAATTTCGAGTGGAAGATGAGAACTAGAACGGGACGGATCTCTGAGCCTAGAGGTTGTAGCCATCATCGGATACTAACTGAGCACGTTTTTTATACTTGGTCTTAATTGCATTTCAGTGTTTTGTGATATTAGAAAATGTAGGCTCCCAGAAGGCAGGGACTATTATAGTTTTATGCCTGGAACTCGAGCCCCCGGCAGATGCCTGCTAACTAACTGACTAACAGTATGAAGAACCAGAGCAGGGAGGCAGGGGCTGACTCCAGACGTCCAGAGGCTCAGACGAAGGTCTTCTCGGTGGCTGTGTCTCCCCCAGCTGAGAGCAGGCGATATTCTCTGCCAACCTTCTCCACGTCCCTAAGAGGGAGGACTGTGGCTCTCTCCCTGTGTGGCTGTGGAGGAGACACAGACACGTCCCGTCTGCAGGAGCGGGGGTGCCCCATCAGGAAACCTGGGGTCCTGCCGGCTCACTGCCCCGCAGGGCCCCTTCCTCTGCTTTCTCTTCCTCCTCCCCGGCCCAGGAGATCACCTCATCCGTCCCCTTTCTCCTTCCTTCCTAGTGTTCAGTTCCTTGGATATGTCTCGCTCCGTGTCAGTGACGACGGCCGGTCAGTGCCGCCTGGCCCCCCTGATCCAGGTCATTCTGGACTGCAGCCACCTGTATGATTACACCGTCAAGCTACTCTTCAAACTCCACTCCTGTGAGTCTACTGTTTGGCGTCATCGTTCCTCCGTCTGGCTCAGCGTTGTCCAGAGGGAGGCCCAGAAACCTGGGGCTGTCGCTGGGGGGGGGGGGCTGTGTCCGGTACCCCCTCCCATTGCCTCCCTCTCAGGGGACCCCCTTGTTCCCTTCCTCCCCTGTTTCCTTTCACATTTATGTCTTCCATAACAAGCATCTCCAGAGGCCAGTCTAAGTCACCCCACTGGTGTAGCCCTGGTCACCTCTGGAGTAACTCAATCTACAGACCTTCAAGGGCTGAGCCAGTTAGGGGGACCCCACGGTCCAAGGAGGACTTGACGACTCCGGAGCCCCAGTAGGTCAGGAAGACCTTCTTTGCCGTGGAATTTTGCGCAGAACCCAAGTATCGAGGCAGCGAAACATTAGCATCACGGTGTCCCACGTCCTGTAGGGAGGGCCGTGACTTTCCCCTGGGAACGTTCTCCTCTCTTATCCTCCAGCCTTGCATGGTTGTCCAGACCCAAAAACACCTCCTGGGTGCATTGATCAACACATATTAAGGATTTAATTCAAAGTCTTGAGTTCCACTTTCAGTTCTACTTAAATGACTTCAAACAAGTCCTTTCACCAGGCCAGGCCAACAGCTCCTTTTCTGAAGAGGAGGATGTTGGGATGGATGGCTGTGAAAGGCCTCCATGCTGGGACGGCCTCCAAAGCAGGCCAGGCCTCAGAAGTCTCCTAAAGGGCAGGCAGGGCTCCCGCACGCCGTGTCCTTCGGGCTTCCTGCTGACTCAGCCCCCCGAGGAACACCGACACAGAGCCTGTCATCACTCCTCCTGCCCTGTCCTGGGCTCTTTAAGGAGCTGGCCAGGTCTCAGGGGTTTCCTGATGAAAGAAATGACCCTGGAAACCTTAGTCCAGCCCCTTTCCCGTGGCTTCCTCTCGTTCCTTCTCTCCGTCTTTCCTTTCCTCAGTCCTTTCTCTTCCTGGATCCTGCCCTTCAGAGGAGCTCATTTCTTCTTCTTCTTTTTTTTTATTTTTAAAACCCTTCCCTTCCATCTTAGAATCAGTACTGCAATGGGGGTGAAGTGACCGCTAGGAAGTGTCTGAGACCAGATTTGAACCCAGGACCTCCTATCTCTAGCCCTGGCTCTTAATCCACGGAGCCACCCAGCTGCCCACTCTCTGTTTTCTAAACTCTACTTTCTGTCTTAGTAACAACTCTGAGACAGAGAGGCAAGGGCTAGGCAAAAAGGGTTCAATCACTTGCCTCAGGGGTCACACAGCTAGGAAGTGTCTAAGGCCAGATTTGAACTCCCAGCTCCAGGCGTGGCGCTCTATCCACCTCACTCCCTTCGCTTATTTCTTTCTGATCTCTCTCAGGTCTTCCTGCGGACACCCTCCAGGGCCACCGGGACCGCTTCATGGAGCAGTTCAAGAAGTAAGTGACTTGGTGCTTAGGGCCTTCTCTGAAGCACTCACATCCTTCCTCCTGAAAGGCTCAAGAGAAACGAGTCCAGGGGTGGACAGGGTCTGCGTTGTGAGCCTGGGAAGGGAGATTTGTATTTTACGGGGGGAAAACCAGGGGGGGAAACTTGTGGAGAGCCACCTAGCAGTAAGCAACCGACATCACAGAAACAATCCTACCTTTTGACTCTACCATTCTGCTGCTGGAAAGGTCCTCCGAAAGGTTTCTTTCTCAAGTAAGAACAGGAAGGTCGGGTGTGGGATGTCAGGGTCCTAACAGAGGCAGTATGGCTTAGGAGAGAAAGCACCTGCTCCCAAGTCAGAGGAGCTGGATTCTAATCCCACCCCTGATACTTACTACCTGAGTAAGTCATTTGAACATTCCTTATCTGTTTCCCATCTAAAAATTAAGTGAAGGGGCAGCTGGGTAGCTCAGTGGATGGAGAGTCAGGCCTCGAGACGGGAGGTCCTAGGTTCAAATCTGGCTTCAGACACTTCCCAGCTGTGTGACCCTGGGCAAGTCACTTGACCCCCATTGCCCACCCTTACCACTCTTCCACCTAGGAGCCAATACACAGTATTGACTCCAAGATAGAAAGTAAGGATTTAAAATTTAAAAAAATTTTGTTTAATTAAGTGAATTGCCTTAGAGGGCGGGGGGGTGGGGGAGGAGGGGAGGGGGCCTGCTCCATCTCTAGATCCATAATCATACGGTTTCTTCAAAAATTTTCAAAGCACCTTTTTTTACAATTGCAAAAAAAGTAAAAGACACCCATAGAGCACTAATTATATAACTGTGGTACATTCATGTAATCAATCCACCGATTAACAAGTATCTTATTAGGCGCCTGCTAGGTGCCAGGCATCAGAGATACAACAACACAGACAAAACATCCACCCTCAGGGATCTTCGATTCTGCAATGTCTCCAAAGGCTGTAATGCAATTAGGATGGACAAATCTCCAAAGAAATCTGCGAACACCTTGATGAAATTATGGGGAGGAAAAAACAAAAACAGAAGAACAGAGCAAGAACTAACCCTGGCCCTGAAAGAGGAAACAGGAAGGAGAATAAGTGGAGAAAGGAACCTGCGGAAGACTCAGAAGGGACTAGAAAGTCAATGATGTTTGAGGCATTGAAAATGAACCCATTTAAATGTAAATAGCTATGAAAGCAAGTTTAGTTGGTTGAATTGTCATTTAATATTAAGTTTTTTTTTTAAACCCTTGTACTTCGGTATATTGTCTCATAGGTGGAAGAGTAGTAAGGGTGGGCAATGGGGGTCAAGTGACTTGCCCAGGGTCACACAGCTAGGAAGTGGCTGAGGCCAGGTTTGAACCCAGGACCTCCCGTCTCTAGGCCTGACTCTCACTCCACTGAGCTACCCAGCTGCCCCTAATATTAAGTTTTTAACTCATGTCTTCTTTTAAAAGTTGGAGGAAGTAGCCAAGATTAGTATTGGATCGCCCTAGAAGGGTGTCATAGAAGAGGTTGGATTTCGCACACTTAGGTGGCTTTGGGATAATTGAGCTCTTAAGAGATAGGTGGGTCGGCTTGGGGGGTAAGAGAGATCCTCCCATGGATAGGGCTGGCTAGGGGCAAGGCTCTTGGGACAAGGCGAAGCTGCTGAAGGAAGAACTAGAGCCAAAGGACCCTAATAAGGTGCTCAAAACAAGGGAGGGATGACTGAGGCATCAAAGGAAATCAGAAGAGATAACTAAGTGCTTTATTTCCGTAGTGATCACAGACGTCTTTGTGGAAGAGACCCACCACAGGCTCCAAGTCTGGTCTGGGCAGGAAGACCCTCTCCATAGGGGGAACAGAGCAACTCTTTTTAGAACCTTGAGGGAATTCTCAGGACAAGGACAGATACTTGTGAATCTTTAGTGAATCTTCAGGGCTGTTTATGACACCCACTGGATGTATTCATGATGAATCGCTGAGTCTCAGCCAGCTCCTCCAGAGCATTCAGAGAAAAGAAAAATATTGCGGGCAGCTGCGTGGTTCAGTAGATAGAGAGCCAGGCCTAGAGATGGGAGGTCCGGGTTCAAATTGAGCTCAGACACTTCCTAGTTATATATATAAAGTTATATATATAACGTTATATATATATAACCTCCCCCCTTTTTTTTCTGGCCTAGCCCTTACTGCTCTTCTGCTCTGAAACCAGTACACAACACTGGATCTAAGGCAGAAGGAAAGGACTTAAAAGAAAAAAGTCAAATATTAACAGATAGCAAACAAATGATCAGCATTTCCCCGAGCGAGCCTTTGGTCATTCTATCTGGACTTCCTTTCATTGCCCTCCGCAGTAATGTCACAGCAGCGAGAAGGGCCAAGAGTCCTGCCCTCACCCTCTGCATGCTCTCTCGGTGCCACAGATCTCCAGCTCCAAGAACAGAGCCAACAGAATTCTTGTCGACCCAGAGTTGGGTTTCTCTGGAAGTGAACAGAGGACAAGCTCAGGGTTAGGTCGACCTCCTGGTTTCCCTGTTCCATTTGAACAACCCTGTAAATAGCCCATTTAGCAGTCAGCCATTACTGACTTATTAAATCCTAAGAGGCCAACCCGAAGGCTCTCTTCCTTGAATGTTAAACACTAGGAGCTTATGAGAGTGGAAGAGTCCATTGCCCTTGGCTCCATTTCAAGGGGGAAGAAGCATTTAACTCCATCAAATTCTCCTGCTTCCCAATGAGTCTTTCCAAACGAGTGCCCCCCTGGATCTCTTCTTCTACCCCAGCATTTGGCTATTCACTGCCTTTTATCAAAGAGAAGGTAGCATGGAAGCAGGTTCGATTCTTTTGGAAACAAAAATAATGCATCCTAGAGATTCGGAAAGGCCAAAGAGCTTGATGATTAATTCATTAACGGGGCTGAACCAGAGAGGCTTCTGACCTCCAAATGAATAGGAGAATGGGACTTTCAAGACCTCTGTATTTACCAGTCGGAGAACCTGGGATCCTAGAACCCTCCTCTTTCCAAGGCATGAGTGTGGGAATATGGTTTTAGTGCTTCACGGGCCCTGGGGAGTTCCTAGGTGGGTTGTACTATCTCCCATCCCTCTAGGACTCTTCTACAATACATGAGTTTGGGTTCAAGATAAAAGGGGGGGAGTGGAAAGGAGAGATTTTGTCTCCCTCTCTCAGTATCCTGCCAGGATTAGGACCTCGATGAGGAGCGTGGATAGTGGCACGTGGGCGATCTGTACCACTCACTAGCGGAGGGAGACATAGAGTTGTCTTTCTTCACCTCCGTTGCACCATCCAACAAATTCTCACTTGTGGTCTCCACACAGGAAGTATTTCTTTAAAGCAGACGTATAGATTCTTCCAGGCCTCTTCCTGTCTTCAGCTGGTAGGATCTCAAGAAGTACAACCTTATTTGAAAATTCCTCTAGGCTAGACGTAATCAGATACCAAAAAGTCACATAAATTCCAAAGGTAAACGGAGGTAAACTTTGTATTATTGATCTGTTTGGGAATTCTTGGAGCTGCTGGAAACATACTTTGCTAGGGAAGCAGTTGTAGTAGCCCTTGCTCCCCTTGGTGGCATCATAATTGCATATAAATGACATAGAGAGATTCCCATTGACAGCACAACCCTTCAACATGGAGAGGGGGAAGAAGGAAGCAGCCTTTCTATCCGCTCACCGGGTGCCTTTTCCCTGCTAGGTTGAAAGATCTCTTCTACCGCTCCAGCAATCTGCAGTACTTCAAGCGACTCATCCAGATCCCTCAGCTTCCTGAGGTGAGGCTGCCACTGGCCGGCGGGCATGTGGAGTCCTGGGACTCTGCCCTCCTCGGGGCCCGATGGGATTTGATGGGAGGGTACTAGCCCGTGCCAAGGCTTCAGTCCAAGTCTTCTCTCTTCAGAACCCACCCAACTTCCTGCGGGCCTCAGCCTTGTCGGAACACATCAGCCCCGTGGTGGTCATCCCAGTAGAGGCTTCGTCCCCAGATAGCGAGCCTATCCTAGAAAAGGATGACCTCATGGAAATGGATGCCACTTCCCAGCAGGTGAGAACCTCCCCAATGGAAAACGAGGACTTTAGCAGGCTTTAAAGTCAAGAGAAGAGGACGAGACTCAAAGGAAGAAGAGATAAGGCAGTGGGGAACCGAGACCATCTTGGTGTTTTCTAACTCTGAACAGATATTATTGATACGTGTGTCTTAAGCAGATTCCATTACAATATTTGGGTACCAGAGAAGAATGCTTCTACTGTCTCCTCAGTGAAGTAAAATGCCAGCCTATGCCAGGCCTGGGAATTTGCCTGACCCTTCTGCGAAGAAGTCCTCCTACTCGAGGAATGACTTATGCCTGTGCCTGAGCCCCTCCATGCCCTCTGTTTGTGCCAGGCACGGGCTTTCCCTGTCCTTAATCCCATGTCTCTGTCCTCTCCTGACCGTTGCAGAATTTCTTCGACAACAAGTTTGACGATATCTTTGGCAGCTCGTTTAGCAGCGACCCTTTCAACTTCAACAATCAGAATGGCATGAGGAGCAGGGAAAAGAAGTAAGTCTCAGAGAACAACCCCTGCCTGGGTCAGAATGGGAGGGAGGGTGACATCGTCTGGCAGTCATCGGAAGGTGATCGACAGCCTTCTTCACTCATACTCAGTCGTCTCCCTGGTCCCATTACAAGGACCTGGAAGAGCCTCCAAAATGTTGGCTTTTGCAGCCTCCTTGAGTAAAATTGGAAAGCACTTTGGGCATCATCTAGTTCAGTCTCTTCATTTGACTGCTCAGGAAACTGAGGCCCAGAAGGGATTAGCCACTTTAGGCAAAGTCCCAGATACCTCATAAATGTAGCAGAATTGGCATCTAAATATGCGTCCTATGAATTGAGATCCATCGCCCTTTCTGTGATGCCTCCATGCTCACACACAGGAGAAGCAGGATCTGAACCCAGGTTTCTAACTCCAAATCAGGGGCTCCAACGTTTGCTCTCCAACCTGAAGGGGGTATCAAATGATGTTTCAAAGTTACGGACTGGGGGTAGCTGAGTAGCTCAGTGGATTGAGAGCCAGGCCTAAGATGGGAGGTCCTGGGTTCAAATTTGGCCTCAGACACTTCCCAGCTGGGTGACCCTGGACAAGTCACTTGACCCCCATTGCCTACCCTTACCACTCTTCTGCCTTGGAGCACAGTATTGACTCCAAGACAGAAGGTAAAGGTTTAAAAAAAAAAAAAAAGCTATGGACCACATTCTATGCCTAAAGTTTGGCACTAAAGATCTTTAGAACCTCCCCCCAATGTACCACTCATTTTATACTTCCTCCCATTAGATTAACCTCTTTTTTAAAATGAGGTATGCATGAAGATTCGTGCCCCATTTTAAAAAAGGTTAATCAGTGATGCAAGAGCAGTCTTGTTTTGTTTGCTGTTTCTAGGGATACCTTGATTGATCATCTGTATCAGGAGATCAACGGACTGAAGAAAGAGCTGGAGAATGTCAAGGCTGAGGTATGATCCTGGTCCTTTGGGATTCTTAATCCTGGGCCACTGCAATTTCTAATTTTGTGCTGGGAACCCTTGATCTTTGTTATAATCTAACACACTCTTCAGTAATTCAGATAACTTGTGTCTGTTGAAAACTCCAGAAATGATCTTGTCATTCCACCAATAGAGTGGTCTCTTGACCAGCATTTCTCCCAGTGAATCACTGAGCTTGCTCTTTGGGGGACGGTATTGCCTGTGGCAGCAATGGCCCTCTGGTAGGCCATGACTGAAAAGACCAGTGGAGGTCCTGCAGCTCTCCTGCCTCTGGGACTCTCCTTTGACTTAGCTGATAGCCATAGTTGCTACTTGGAGAGCCCAAGGCTTTGGGAGGCCCGCCTCACGACCGTAGAGCTGCCTTTCCTTCCCTATTCCTGATCTTGGCCATTAGCCCACTGTCTGATGACTGGCATCAGACCCAGCCTCCCCAGTGTTTCTCACACCGGTCCTGCTTCAGGCCTGGCTCCTTACCTCCCCAACTGTCAGAGGGTTAGCAGCTTGAGTTGCCCCAGAGCTCAGGAAGCAGTTCCTTGGGATGATTCGGGGTCTGTATATTTGATTAGCATTGGGATGATTCCTCCTGGAGGGCTTAGAATCCCTCCTTCTGGGGGGGGGCTGGACAGTAGAGAAGCAGGGGCACCATTCTCATTGCCTGAGCTCTTCTCCCAGAAACACCTGGCCGTCATGCAGCTGAAGGGCCGAATCAGTGAGCTGGAGGCAGAGCTAGCAGAACAGCAGCACCTACGGCAACAGGCTGTCGATGAAGGCGAATTTCTCCGGGCTGAGCTGGACGAGCTCAATAAGAAGCGAGAAGACACCGAGAAAGCCCAGCGGAGTCTCACGGAGATCGAAAGTGAGAGGCCAAGAGGGCAGGGTCAGAGAGGGATGCAAGAGGAGAGTCAGGCACGAAGGCTCTAGAGTCAGCCCATTGCAAAAGGCCTCTTGGCACCTCCGCTTCAGTCGGTGCTCATGGCAGATAGAAGATAGAGCAGAGAAGGGAAGGGAGAGAGTTCTGGGATGGATGAAAGATGAAATGACTCAAGAAACCTTTTGAGTATTTAGATTGATTAAGCAATGAAAGCCAATTGACCTACAAATCGGGACCAAGCCCCTTCCTCTTCTTGGGGCTGGACACCAAATAGAAGTGGAGATACACTTTTATACATCAAAAACAATTAATAGAATACACTTTTATATATGTATATATATATATATTAGAGATACACTTTTATACATCAAAAACAATTAATAGAATATACTTTTATATATGTATATATATAATAGAGATACACTTTTATACATCAAAAACAATTAATAGAATACACTTTTATATATGTATATATATATATATAATAGAGATACTCTTTTATACATCAAAAACAATTAATAGAGGGGCAGCTGGGTAGCTCAGTGGATTGAGAGTCAGGCCTAGAGATGGGAGGTCCTAGGTTCAAATCTGGCCTCAGACACTTCCCAGCTGTGTGACCCTGGGCAAGTCACTTGACCCCCATGGCCCACCCTTAGCACTCTTCCACCAAGGAGCCAATACACAGAAGTTAAGGGTTAAAAAAAAAAAGCAAAAAAAAAAACAATTAATAGAATATGTTTTATATATATAATAGAGATACACTTTTATACATCAAAAATAATTAATAGAATAATGCCAATTCATTAAAAGAAAACAATACACCATTAAGTAATCTGATTTCTAATTGGCTGAAAAATTAGGGGCTTTCTGGAGCATACAAATAAGTACAAGTCTGCAATCAGAAAAAGAGGTGTCCCATTCTCCCCAAGAACTGATTGACAAGTACAAGCTCAATTGCTTGAGATGTACTATTGGGAGAAAACTCCTCACATCCATCTTCGGTCTAGCCAGGTTTTCTGGCCCTTATTTAAGGGTCTCTAAATAGCAGGTGTAGGTGGTCCAGCTTCCCAGCCGTGCAAGAGTAGGTTCAAAAAATCGCAATATGGTCTTTTCCCCCCTGAGTTCCCACAATCGAATGAAGTTTCCTCACAAAACAGAATTTGAACTAGACCCAGCAGTGAATAGAAAGGGAGCTAAGCTAACTCCGGAGTCATGAGATGGAGTCACTGGGACTCACTCAGTTACCTCAATTCCCACTGGCGCTTGCTGTCCTAATCCCCTCGATTCCCTCGGATCACAAGAAAAGAAGGAGACACAAAGTCCCTGTTCAGGGAACCTACATCTAAATGGAGGCAATAGGACAGACACACCAAAAAAGACATTTTCTTTTGTCATGGAATCAGGGGGCAGCAAGGTGGCTCAGTGGATTGAGAGTCAGGCCTAGGTGTAGGAATATAAGTTGTATCATCTAATTTCCCACTAAGATAGTTCCCCATTACATAGAGATGGGAAGTCCTGGGTTTGATCTGGCCTCAGATACTTCCTCGCTGGGTGACCCTGGACAAGTCACTTGATTCCCATTTTGCCTAACCCTTACTGCTCTTCTGCCTTGGAACCGATGCATGGTGTTAATTCTAAGATGGAAGATAAGGGTATTTAAAAAAGGAAAATGTCATAGAAACAAATAGAGAAGTGTCCAGGCGGTGGCACCTAGCAAGTCAACCTTAGAGTCCAGGACCTAAGTTCAAGTCCTGCCTCTGACCCATCCTGTCTAGGTGTCACTTAATCTTCTCCAAAATGGCAAATTACATTGGCGAAGGGAGTGAGCTAATAGAGTTCTCTTCACAAATGAAACCACCGAGCTGGTCCAAACCCCATCCTGCAGCCAGAATACATACACAAGTAAATATGATTAAGTATTAAAGAAGGGCCAGCACTTAAGAACACCTTGGGAGGATCAACTTGCATCTGTTGGCGCTCTCGTCAGGCAAAGAGAATAGGGACAGCGAGATGAGCCTTTTATTTCAAAGCTGCCTGCAATGATTTGTATTCAAAGTGCATTTTCACAGGCAGGAGAAATTAGAGAAGATTTCTAAAAAGAAAAATCAGTTGGCTTTTCATTATCAATTAATTAATGCATCGATTGACACGGTTTGCCCCACTCATAGTGGCCAAGTACAGAGTCCCGGGGGCTGGGAGTGATCGCCCGAGGGACGAGGGTTACAGGAAAGCCTCCCGAGGGGAGAGAGGCAGGACGTGTGCCCCAGAAGGCGGCCTTGGTTCCAGGACTCCTGCTCCTTCCTCCAAGAGGACGAGGGCTCCTGAGCTGGCCCAGGCCCTCACCCTGGCCCTTACCCTTGCAGAGAAAGCTCAGACAAATGAACAGCGTTACAGCAAGCTGAAGGAGAAGTACTCAGAGCTGGTCCAGAACCACGCGGACCTGCTGCGTAAGGTAGGTTGTCCAGCCCCGAGCTGGCCCCAGCTGAGATAGACCCACAGGCCTGACTCTCCGAGGGGCTTCTCTCATCAAACTGAAATGGAGGGACATCCCCCAAGGGCTTCCAGTAAGGCAACAGCCCCTCTCTCCCACTTCTGGCAAAAAACAGCCTTGGGAGGACATGGCCAAAAAAATTATGCTCAGAGTCCTAGGGAGTATGGTAGCATGGAAAGTACACACTAACTCTAGAATCAGAAGACCTAGGTTCAAATCCCATCTCATGATACTTACTAAGAATAGGATCTCAATTGATTCTCTGAACTTCTCTGGGCCTCAGTTTCCCCATCTGTAAAATGAGGAGATTGAGCTAGACGTTAGGCTTCTGAGGGCCCTTTTAGCTCTGACTCTGGGAGCCTGTGAATGGCCCAGAGCATCTCCTTTCATTCTTTGGGCCTTTCCAGCCTTCTCAGGATTGTTGCTTCTGCCCACAAAGAGAGCAGGAGCAGATGGGGGAAGAGAGACCTGAATTCACTGCCTATGGCTGAGTGTCCCCAGAAGCCTCGCTTTCCAGCTCCCCGCTCTCCTCGTGGCTCAATTACCGTCCGAGACACCAAGCCCCAGTTGAATGATTCACCATCTGTTTTTCTTGATAATGGTTCTCTGAATATTTTAAGAATAAAGCTTTTTCTGAGAGACCCTCTTCCCCTGCGGGACCAAGGAGGAATGCTGTGTCTGGTTTCCTGCCCAAAGCTTCCAGGGCCAGGCTCTTCCCGTGTTCCCTGGGGAAAAGGGCTAAAGGAAGGAGGGGAGGAGAAATGTCCTAAAGGACCAGCAAGCTGAGCTGCGGGTGTGACTTCTCCTCTACAGAACGCAGAAGTGGCCAAACAAGTCACCGTGATGAGGCAAGCCCAAGCCGACTTGCAGCGAGAAAAGAAAGAACTAGAGGAATCTTTCCATCGGGCTAGTGAGCAGGCCCAGCAGAAGGTGAGCTCCCGGAGAGAGGGGGTGGTCCACGGAATGGGGACAGAACCTAACGAGACTCTCCAGGTACCTCCTAGACAGACAGCTCCACTTGTGTGTCTGCCGTGTGATAAACCTGTGATAACGAGAGACCGAGGCACCAAAGATCCAAGTTTGTCTCTCTGTTGGTAAGGCTAAGGTCAGTGGTCCTTCAGGAAGCAAAGACCCTTGACATAATTAGAAAAGCTCTCTTATACAGTTTAATGGTTACATAAGATCCAGATCGCACCCCGCCTCAAACTAAGATTGTGATTGTTTCTTTTTTCTTCAATTTTTTTTATCATTTCCTTAGTAATCACCACCACCAACAAATAACATTAAATAAACATGCATACAAATTATGCTCAAAACCACAAACTCTGCATCATTTACAATTGGTTTAAAAAATATGTAAATTATATATGTGTGCTAAAATAGACATCCTCTGCTTTTGAGTTCCCTTTGAATTTGTTTTACTTTGATACATTTTTCCTCTTGATTTTGTGGCTGTTTTTTTTTAATGTAATCATTGTATGTATTATTCTTATTCTCTTTTCATAGCTTCAGATATTTCCTTATTTTCTTTATATTTCTAATAACATAATAACATTACATTTCTATATCACAATCTATTCAGCCAAAAATTCCTCCCAATTTTTGCATTTGTGTTCTTTCTGATTATTTTGTTGTTACAAAGTTTCTATGAATATTTTCATATATACACAGCTTTTTGCCCTCTCAATAATGCCCTTAAGGCCTAATCCTAGTAATGGGATCTCTAGGTCAATGAGCATGAACAGCTTTATAGCTCTTAATGTATATTTTCATATTGTTTTCTAAAAAAACAACTCATAGCTGCTCTAGCAATGTAATATTAGGCCTATTTCTCCAGGTTCCTTCAGCATTTAATTTGATCAGCTTAACCCATCTGGTTAATATACATTACCAGGGCCATATTTAGCTAGATTTGTCCTTAGGCAGCAGAACCCAATCTGTAACCACGACCATACTTTTTCCAAAACCAAGCCTTACCAGCTTAGTCATACACAGTGCAACTTTTGCTCCAGTGCCACGATCCCTCAGGAATACAAGATTACCTTCATAGTATGAGTATTAAAGTAAGACTTTTCCAACATATTTTTGCATTCAATATCATCGTTGTCCCACAAGAAACTATTTTCAGATTGTGTGTATGTTCAGGCTTAGATCTACTACTAGCTTTGGGGGGGGAGGGCTCTCCAGATATCTAGCATATTTAACATCTAAAGTTCTATTCATCTCTGTAACTTCTTTCTTGTTTATTTTTTGGTTGGATTCATTTAGTTCTGAGAGGCGAAAATTAAAGTCCCACATTAATATTATTTTGTTATCTATTTCCATGTATATCTCTCTTAGTTTTTCCTTTAAAAATCTGGATGCTATAACTCTTGGTGCAATCAGGTCCAATATTTAAAATGCTTCATTATCCATAGCACCCTCCCAACATAATATAGTTACCCTGTTCATCCCTTCCAATTATATCCATTTTAGTCCTAACTCTGTCAGAGATCATGACTACTATCTCCTCCTTCTAAGAATCAGCTGAGACAGAGTATATTCTGCTCCAGCCCCTCACCTTCACTCTATGTGTCTCTCATTTTCAGTGTTTCTTATAAACAAGTCAGACCCTGATATTTGGTCCTTTCTACTATCCATTTTCTTCCCAAAAGAAACTTATCCCCTCCCCTTGTCCTCCTAATTCCAAATTGGCCCAACTTTCAAAAATTCTCTCTCTCTTGTCTCTTCCCATTTTCCTTTTAATTCTTATTCTATCCACCTTTCAAAAAATTCCATCCTTATCCCCCAAGCCATCTGCTCCTACTTCTTGATATGAATTCAATTCTAAAAATTCCTCCTCTGTCTTATCCTAAGAGTCCCTCCCTATCCCTTCACTTTTATCCCCCTCCCTCATGATATGTATTCTCCTCTAAGTATCTCTCTTTCTCCCTCCCTTTACTTATCCCCTTGTTCTCTTTTCTCTTAACCTACCCTTCCTTCTCTTATGCCCTCAGTCCCTCTCTTATCCCATCCGCCTACCCTCCTATTTCCCTATTTCCCTACATTAAGAAGATTTTTACCCTATAATGGTGAATGTTGTTCTCTTTTTAATCCCAGGTCTGATGAGAGTAGAGTTCTAGTACCCTAAGTCCTCCGCCCCTTCATCCCCTTCTCCATAACAGTTCTCCACTCATTCCTCCTTCATATGAAATAGTCATTTCACCCTACCTCCTCCCAGTCTAGTCCACTACTATTTCAGCTCATTCCATTACATTCATTTCAGCCTTGAGTCTTCCATCCATATACGCCCTTTTAAAATTCCATGCAATGATGTCATTCCCAGGGACCATAGATGACATTTTCCTATATAGGAATCAAACAAGTTGACCTTTCTGGTTGCTTATGGTTAGTTTTTCATTAACTTTGTATGTTTCTTATACATCCAGTTTTCTGCTGAGTTCTGAGTTTCCCCTCCCTCCCCCCAGGAATAGTTGAAACTCCTTTAGATCATTAAATAGCCACTTTTAACCTTTTATAATTATGCTCATCTTTGCTAGATATGTTACTCTTGGTTGTAAGCCCAGTTCTTTTGCTCTGCAAAATACTGTATTCGTGTCCTGTGTTCTTTTAATGTTGTAGCTGCTAAGTTTTATGTTATTATGACTGTAGCTTCACAGTATTTAAATTGTTTTTTTTCCTTACTCCTTATAGTATTTTCTGCTTAACCTGGGAGCTATGGAATTTAGCAATGATATTCCTATGAATTTTCATTATTGGATCTCTTTGAGATGGTGATTGGTAGATTCTTTCCATTTCTATTTTGCCCTCTGAATCTAGAATTTCTGGGCAGTTTTCCTTGATGATTTCTTGGAGTAAACATTTTTTGATCATAACTTTCCAGGAGTCCAACTACTCTTATATTGTCTCTTCTTGATCTATAGTCTAGGTCAGTTGTTTTTATGATAAAATGTCTCATATTCTCTTCAATTATTTCATTCTTTTGATTTTGCATTATTATTTCTTCTTGTCTTAGGAAATAATTAGCTTCCCCTTATCCATTTCTAATTCTTAATAGATTATTTTCTTCTGTGAGTTTCTGTATCTCTTTTTCCATTTGAGTGATCTTTCTTTCATAATTTTCTTGATTTTATTGCATTGCTCTTATTTTTTTTCCAATTGTTCCTCAACCTCTCTCATTTGTTTTTTGGGGGTCTTTTTTAAACTTTTCCACAAGCTCTTTTTTTACCTTGTGGCCATTTATTGTATTTCTTTGTTGTTTTTGAAGTAGATGTTTTTACTTCACTGTCCTCTAAGTTTGTGCCAAGATCTTCTCTGTCCCAATAATAGATATCAATAATTTAGTTCTTTCTCTTTTGCTTGCTCATTTTATTTTTTTTTTATTTTTTTATTTTTAGCTGCCAAGCCAAGAGAGTTAATTATTGTTTTTTTGGTTAGAGGCCCAGGATTCCTAGTGTGTTGAAGTTTGTTACCTCAGGTTTCAGAAATATATTTGTTTATTTTTTCCTGGGTCCCACTTAGCTATTGCAGTTTTTATAATCCAGCTCAGATGTACTCCTGGTCTCCCTCTCAAGCCCCAGTTCATGATTGACTTCATGTGCCCCCTCCAAGACCACTGTTATTATTGGGGGTGAGTGAAAATTCAGCCAGTGGTGTTTTCTAAGGGAAGCCAGGTAAGGACAAGTAGATGGAAGTATGAATCAGAAAGACCCAGGATAAAAGGAAGCTTGAATGAATGAAAATTCTAGAAAGCTCAGTAGAAATGATGGGATAGTGGCAGAGCCAGAGCAGGACATGAGTGGAGTAAGTTTAGGAAGGATAAGAACAAGGGAGAAAGGAAGCAGGATTGGGGAGTTTGCTTCTGGGTGGCCAGCAATTAAGTTATACAAGGACAAGGAGAGAAAAAGGTCATAGGAGTTTGTTAGCCATCAGGGTAAAAGTGGGTGATGAACAAATGATAATATTCAGGGTTCCAGGGTTGTTGCTAGGCAGATCACTGGGGCCTTAATGGGTGTTTGAACTCAGAAAATAGGGGTTGTTACAGCGGGATCCTCCCTGCATGGAACATAAGGCCTTTCCTGATTCCAAGCCCCACCTCCAGTGTCTAGCGCAGGGCCTAGTATCTGATATGTAACTAATCAATAAATGCTTGTTGAAGTGAATTGACCCAGAAGACCAAAGGCAGATCACCAAAGGCATTGCACAACCCTGGAGACCTTGATAACTCAGAAAAAAGAAGTCTACCTCTTCTGCTTTGGCCCTCATCTGAAGACGTTACTGGGGTTAATTAGTTAATACTTCATCCTTATGATTCTGAAAGATTCCAGAAAATAAATGAAAATAAGTGCAAATTAATGCTTTATAGGTGGGACTTCCATCTGTTCTTGAAATAGCAGGAAGGTCTCAGAGTCTGGGGTTAAATAAAGGACATGAAGTAAGAAAGAACCTGAGCCAAGTGGGATTAGTCAAAGAACCAATGAATCCATTAACATTCAGTGCCTCCTCTGTCCCAGACTCTGTGATGGGCTCCTGGGAATCCAAGGAAAAAGAATGAAACAACCCCCCCCCCCTCACAATGAGCTTGAGGAAATCAAAGCCCAGAGAGGGGGAAGGCTGTTCAGTTCGGAGAACAAACACACCCAAAGCCTTAGGAGCCAGAGCTTCTTGTGGACAGTGGGATGTTCTGCCTCACAAGAGCAAAGTCTCTAGACTGGGGTCAAGAGACAGAGAAGGGAATGATGGGGCTGGCTCGTCTTACAGATGAATCAGAGACCAGAGGCTTGGTGAGAGAGTACAGTTGGGTAATCACCGAGGAGGTCTAGCTGCTATCCCCAGCTCGTCCTGCTCACCCTGAGAGAACCTAGAACACCCCGAGAGAACCTAGAACACCAAGTTCTCTCAGGATCCCCTGTAGAGGATGGACTTTGGTATGACGCAATCTGAGACCCTCTTGCTGTTCCTTACAGACTCAAGAACAGATGGAGGTCGTAGAGAACTTAAAGCAAGAACTTTCTATCAGCAAACATGAGTTCCAAGTCCTCCAAGGCACTCTGGAGACTTCTGCTCAGGTAAACATGGTCTTCCTCCACTTTCTGTCCCTTCTGAAACCAGGGCTGATGCTACTGCCATGGCAGGAGAAGCACCATCTTCACGGGGAGCTTCCCTCACCACCGCAGCTCCTCATTTTGTTACAGCTGCAGTGGAGGTCCATTGACCCAAGGGTTGAAAGAACGCATTCCAAGTTCATCCCTTATGGCAGGTTAGGGCAAGCTAAGGAAACAGCACCCCTAAAATTTGTGATGTGAGCATGGGGGGTTGGGGTTAGGGAAGCCTAAACATGTGGAATACTACGACATCAGCCTCTTATGTTGGTTAACTTTGCTAAACTGGTTTTTTTGTTGTTAATTATTATAAGAGATGGCTCTCTGGGAAAGGGTGAAAGAGGGATACTTTGGGAAGTGTAGCTGGAGCACTGGTTTGGAAGCAAGAAGACCTGACTTTGAATCCTGCCTCTCTCTCACCCCTCCTGGCTGTACAGATCCCTTCACCTCTCCCAGCCTCAGTTTATCATCAGTAAAAAATTAGTGCCTTCCTCCTAGAGTTGTTGTAAGGCTCCAACAAGATTAATATATAGAAAGGGCTTTGCAAGGGGCAGCTGGGTAGCTCAATGGATTGAGAGCCAGGCCTAGAGACAGGAGGTCCTAGGTTCAAATCTGTCCTCAGACACTTCCCAGCTGGGTGACCCTGTGCGAGTCACTTTTGACCCCCATGGCCCACCCTTACCACTCTTCCACCAAGAAGCCAATACACAGAAGTTAAGGGTTTAAAAAAAAGTGCTTTGCAAAAGTGAAAGTGCTATATCAGTGTTGGCTACTGTTATGAACCTCTTTCCTAGGAAGCTGGGTCAAAGGAACTTAAGCCATCACTCAGGGTCCCCTCTTCTCATTGAAGACTAAAATTCCACAGTGTTTGCCTAAGATAAATCCAACAAATGTCCCCTAAGAAAGAATCTCCATGCCAAGTTCTCTATGAGACACCCCTTGTCTACTGGGTGGGTTATCTCTGGCAAAATGCCAATGTCCTTTGTGCCTCCCACTTCCCACCTACCTGGGCTCCCTTAGCCTGTTAGCCTTCTGTGTGCCCTCAGGAAATAGGAAGAGCAGATCACATGAAGGAGAACCTATGGTACACTGGACCGGATCGGGTTAACATTGCTGAACTGCTTTTACTGTTTTTTTTTTCTGTTTTAATTATTACAAGAGATGACTCTCTAGGAAGAGGTGGAAGAGGGATACTTTGGGAAGTGTAGTTGGTGTAAAACTAAAAGATAACTATAAAAAGACTTTTAAATCCCTTCTCTCTGGGATCAGGTAGTATAGTTCATAGAGAGGAAGCAGCTTAACCTGCCCAGCTCAGACATCATGGGAGCCTCTGTTTCCCAATCCGTAAAATGGAGATAGTACTGTAAAATAGTCCATACACAACATATCTCCTAGGATTGTTGTTAAGGAGTCTCAAAGCACTCTCTGAAGTGGTGGCCTCTGAGCGAAGAAGCCAAGGTTCAAATCCCACCTCAGCCCCATCCCAGGTCTTAGACTGGGGGCAAGTCCATCCTCCAGGAGGGCCCCAGGCCATGGTCCCCTCAGCCTCTGAGCCAGGGGTTGGCAACCTATGGCTCTTTTGAGGGCCAGATGTGGCTCTTTCTGCAGGAGCCATAAAGTCCATTTTTTTTCAGGCGCTGTTACAGGAGCAGCACTGTGAGCACTGCACGGCTCTCGCGAAATGACATTTTAAAAAATGTGGCATTTGTGGCTCTCACGGCCAAAAAGGTGGCCGACCCCTGCTCTAAGCGCTCATCTCTACCATTTGGGGGGCATTTCTTTTATCAGCGAAATCATGAGTCCCAAACAGAAAAGTGAAAAGAAAAATGCAAGTTTTATGCCAAAGTGTCCTAACCGTGTTCCCCCCTCCCCAAATGGCTTCTTCTGCAGTCGGAGGCAAAGCGGAACATGCAGTTTGAAGAACTAGAGAAGGAGCGCAGCCGGCTGGCCAAGGTCGCATCTGAGAGGAACGAAGAAATCGTGACCCTGCGGGACCGCCTGGAGCAAGCCCAGTCTGAATTAAGCCACGCACAGGCAAGTGGGGAACGCGGGCTCCTGGGGCCACGGCACAGCTCAGACAGGCAGGTCTGATCCTGTGTGAGGGGGACGGTAAGGCGGAGGGCCGAGGAGGGGGCCGTTCCCTGCGGGCCCTTCACAGCCCCACCGGAGAAGCTGGTGGACGACCTTCCAAACCCACCAGCATGTGCCACGTAGGACACGAGGCCGCAGTCCGTGGGAATAAGGTGCCACCTCCGAGGCTTTCTCTCATCAGTGCGAGGGGCAGAGCGTGGAAGGCCCCCAGATTCGTGGTTGGGAGGGAGGATGAAGCTCCTTAAGCAGCACCTTTTGCAGAATGGAGTCCCCCCCCCAGTACACGGGCACCGATGCCAGGACCTCAGCTTCCCTGGCACTGAGCTGTCCAGCCAAGACCACAGAACCCCGCCAGGGGCAGAGAGAAGGAGAGGGACGCAGTCATGCGTCCAAGGAAAAAAGCTTTGATTCTGGAGCCAGAGGGTCCGGCTTCAAGTATTGCCACTGATGGCCTCAGTGTCCTTGTCTGTAAAATAAAAGGGTTGGACTACGAGGCCTCCGAGGGCCTTTCTGGTTCTGGGACCGTCGGGTGAGCCTCCCCCTTTGGGGATGCCCCGACGCCCGGGGATGGCAGGCGCCACAACAGCCTCTCTTTGACTCGCTTGCAGGAGTCGATACATCAAGTCGCAAAGGACCAGCGGAAGTTGTTCCTCCTGGAAACAGGGAAAGAGGCTGAGAAGACGGTGAAGGAGGCGCTGAGCCAGCTTGAGGACCCCGTCCTGATCAGCTGTGCGGGGTCTGCAGGTACATCCCTTCCCCCTCAGCAGGCTTTCCCCAAGCCTGGGGACGTCTTTTAGCCCCCAGACCCATCCGCCGGGTGCTGCCCCCCTGCTCTGTGCACTCGGCCCACTCTAGGGGTGTGTAGGTCCCCCGGCTCCGCCTTAAGCTCTGGGAGACAGGGCACCCCAGGATCTTACTTTGGCTTCTGGCTTCCAGATCACCTCCTTTTCAAGACCAATTCTGTTTTGAAATGCATCGAGCAAGTGGAGGAGGCCCAGAAACAGTACCTGAACAGCTCAGAGGGTGAGATTGGGGCAGGGCACAACCCTGACTCTGGGGAAAACCTGGGCACGTCCTAGAGGCCTCTGAGGGTGTCCGAGGGAGCAAAAGGGGGGACGACCGAAACCACACTTGTGTTCCAGATGTCAGCGGCTTGGTGCGCTCCATGGCCCTCCTGGCTCACTTGGTTAGTGACACCATGCTCCAGGGCAGCGCCACCTGTCTGACAGCCTCCCTGGAGTCTGCAGAGAGTGAGTAGTGCCGGCTGGGCTGGGGAGGCGGGCACTGCCAGCTCTGCCTCTGGCCGGTGCCCCCGTTCAGAGCGAGTAGCGTTTCTGGCTAATGGCTCTGACTTCCTGCCTCCGCAGTGCTCACAGATGTCTGTAAGGAGTGTGGAAGGGCATCCCTGCTCTATCTGTCTGCTCTCAAGGAAGAGGACAGCCTCAGGGACGCAGATAGCACCGCGCTGAGGAGCTGCCTCAGCACCATCAAGGCCATTGGAGAGGTACCGTTCCCTTAGGGTGCCGGAGGCGGGCTCCTCCCGCTGCCCAGACCCCGTCCTGGGGAAGCCTCCGTCGGCAGCGGCCCGGGGGTGTCCGTGTGCCGACCGTGGTGGAAACGCCAGAGAAGCCCGAGACACAAGCCCTGCCCTCAAGGGGCCCAAAGCTCTGGAGGAGGAGCTCAGAGCCCTGCTGGGACTCTGCAGCCCCCGGTGCCAAGCCCGGCTCCGGCACCACTTTCAAAAGCCATTTCACCTCTGAGAAGCCTCCATTTGCCTTCCTAGGAGGCCCATTGGCTCCTTGGTGCATTCACACGGGAAGCTCTTTATTTATAAGTGCCTCTGATGAGCTCCACACTGGGCTAGACTTTGGGGCTGCAGACTCAAAGCGGAGCAGCCCCTACCGCCACAGGCTTTTCCTTCTCCTGGCCCAGCGTCCAGGAACTTCTTGGGGCTGGACACCAAATAGAAGTGGAGATACACTCAATTAATAGAGGGGCAGCTGGGTAGCTCAGTGGATGGAGAGTCAGGCCTAGAGACGAGAGGTCCTGGGTTCAAATCCAGCCTCAGACACTTCCCAGCTGGGTGACCCTGGGCAAGTCACCTGACCCCCATTGCCCACCCTTACTACTTTTCCACCCAGGAGCCAATACACAGAAGTTAAGGGTTTAAAAAAAAAAAAAAAGAACTGTCCATCCAGGAGGAGGTGTCCAGAGGCAGTTGGTGGTACAGGACTGGAGTTCAGAAGAAAAACTGGGGCCAGTTACATAGAATGTAGTTCACAGTCTCGCAGGGACTCTGACAGAGACAGATAACTAGACAATACAAATTGGAGCATCTGGGTGGTTTAGTGGCTAGAGTGCCAGACCTGGAGTTAGGAAGATCTGAGTTCAAATCCAGCCTCAGACACTAGCTGGGTGGCCTCTCTTCCTTACTAGAGGCCGTGGACTCCATCCACTGCCCAGCCTACCTTTGAAGGGTTGCAAATGAATGGGTGGCTTAGAGTCAGACGAGGTTAATGTGGCCCGTTCCCTTGAAGGGGGGGTGAGCTTTGAGCTGGATGTTTTGGGGGAGGGGGAGGTTGTAGGGCCTTCAGACTTCAGGATAGCATGTTCCAGGGCCCAAAGGCAGAAACAAGGCAGCCAGGTGTGGAGGTTACACACACTTGCCATGCCTGGCAGATGTAAAGACAAGAACGACATTCCAACTGGCCACTGATAAAAGAGAATGTGTGAGCAAGAGCGTTCCTTCCCTTTCTGTCAGTCCTTTGCACAGGACTCTTGAGAAGCATCAGAAGTCCCAGAACTGATTAAGGGAGGTCTTGGAGCCCAGCAGGTTGGAGATTTTCTCAATCACTATGCTCTGGTTCTAGGAGCTCAGACCCAGAGGCCTGGACATCAGGCAAGAGGAGCTGGGGGACTTGGTGGACAAGGAGATGGCTGCCACTTCGGCCGCTATTGAAACAGCCACCGCCAGGATAGAGGTAAGTGGCACCTCGTAGCTGTGGCCAGGATTCAGAGGAGGAGTTCTTACCTTAACTTCTCAAGCCGTGGGGCCTCGGCCACTGCACACAGGCCTCAGCTAGTCCTAGAGCTCGCCAAACTAAGGCCAAGGTTTCTTTGGTCCTCTGTGGGCCTCAGAGCGCTGAGGCTCTTAACCTGAATTGCCCAGGGGCAGCACGACCAGGAAAAGCCTAAATGTAGGTCAGGTGGAAAGGATGTGTTGCCCACTTGGCAGAGATACCCAGTGGCCAGCCTGCCCCTGTTGGCAAAGACAACGGCACGTGGTGGTTTATGGGCCGGAGGGTTGGATATTATTGGTTACAGAAGAAGAAGCTTCTGTCACACCATTGGACTGGGTTCTCTTCCTGACACTCCTGAGGGCTTGGTGGGGCATCCTTGGGAAGGGCCTTTCTGGGTCTGGGCCTCTCCTTGGCCACGCAACATGGGAGAGTCTCAGAAGCTTGTAGAACAGTGTACATCTGCCCACCCCTTCCATGTTTGGAGCCAACCCCCTCCTTCCTCCTTTTTGTTAACAGGAGATGCTCAGCAAGTCCCGAGCCGGAGACACAGGGGTCAAGCTGGAAGTGAACGAAAGGTCAGTATGAAGAGTGTGACCCCAAGGCAGCCAGAGCAGGCCCCTTACACACCTGGGGATGGCCTTCCTGCTCCCCGTGCCCTCCTGCCCTCGTCTCATGCTGTACCAGCCCAGGCTGGCTCCGAGTATGGCCCCAACGATGGGCCATCATCTCCTGGCCCAGGACCAGCCTAGGAGGACTCGGAGAGCTTCATCCACAATCTGGCCCCAGCGGGGTGAACCTTTAAGCCACAGAAACTCTCAAAGATAATTTGTTGGAGTTTCTGCAGAGTCTGGGCCAACAAGCGTGAAAAGCTCGGGGGGCCCTGAAATCTGGAAGCATCATCTGAGGCTCCTTCCGGGAGGGGCTGGGGCTGTGTAGTCTCCTTGTTAATAGAGGATTTATGTAGAGGACTTAGTAGAGGATTTCTTAGGGTATTTGGCATTACAGTGGAAGACAAGTAGAAAGAAATACCCTGCAACCAGGGAATGTGGCCTTTGGTTGACCAGCCCGATGGCATCCGTCTCCTCAGAAGGACCCACCATCAAGATGCTCAATGACCCAGCTTTTCCCTGAGGCCTTTTTCAAAAATCCTTCTGGGGAAACCCAGTTCCTTTCTAGTTCTTTGTTCTCTCAGACCTTCTAGGGTTGGTTCTGTCTAGGAGGACTTGTCACTGCTCAGGGGATAACTATTGGTGAGCCTTTATTTTGCAGGATCCTTGGCTCCTGTACCAGCCTAATGCAAGCTATTCAGGTCCTTGTTCTAGCCTCCAAGGAGCTTCAGAGGGAGATTGTGGAGAGTGGCCGGGTAAGTGTGGGCACAGGTTAGCGGAACACAAGAGGGACAGGCCTGTGACTCCCTGGTTCTTTGAGCCACTAAGGAGGCTTAGTGGATAGAGATCAAATCTGGCCCCAGACATTTCGTAGCTGAATGACCCTGGGCAAGTCACTTAACCCCCATTGCACGGGGATTAAGTGACTTGCCCAGGGTCATTCAGCTACAGGACTGTTAAGTGACTTGCCCAGGGTCATTCAGCTACAGGACTGCCTTAGAACTAATACTCAATACCAATCTTAAGATGGAAGGTGAGAATTTGAGTTTGCGGGGTTTGTTTGTTTTTTTTTAAAGACTTCAACTAAATTCAAGACCAGCATGGTCTGAGCACAAAGATCTCTCTGAATTAGACTCTCCTGAATACTTTCTCCTCCCTCAGTTTTTACTCTACCTGTCTGATCGCTCCTCCTCTCAGCCTCCTTTGGGGGATCGTCTTCCCTGCTCCCCCCACCAAAGCTCTATGTCCCGGGAGCTCCTCTCCTCTTTCTTCACTCTCAGTAACGTCATGAGGTCCAACAGATTCAATTATGCTCTCTAGAGCAGAGCCCTCCTCTCTCTCCTGACCCCTCCTCTTCCGTCACCATTCCTGTTGAGCAGTAAGTGCCCGTTGGGCATCTCAAACTCAACATGTCCAAAACAGGACTCATTCTGTTCTCACACACCATTTCTACCCATACTCCACCTCCAAATTTCTCTGTTTCTGTTGGAACCAATATCCGTCCAGTCCCCCAGATTCACAGCTTCAAGGATAGCCTCACCTCTTCCCCTCCCTCCGTTTCTTCTCTCACTCAGTCTCCAAGTCTTCCCTTCTCCCTCAGCTCACGTCTGTTCACTCCTCTCCACTCATTCGGCCACCATCCTAAGGCAAACACTCAAACTTCTCCCTTAGATTACATCAGTATCCTCCTAGCTGGTCTCCCTGCTTCCAGTCTTTCCCCTTCCCAATCTGTCCTCCAAGGCTGCCAAAATCATCTTCTAAAGCAGAAACTGACCCTATCAGTCTTCTTCTCAAGAACCTTCCATGGCTCCCTATGGAGGCAGCTAGCTGGCTCAGTGGATAGAGTGCTGGACCTGGAATCAGGAAGAACAGAGTTCAAATCTGTGCCAGGATGCTCTCCCTTCTCATCTCCATCTCTTAGAATCACCAGCTCCCTGCAAAGCTATCTCCCCCTGGCCAGCTTTCCAGAGAGACTCCCCTCAAGTTGTTTAGGCTCATTCCTCACCCTCAAAGGGTCAAAAAGCAGGACGTCCCAGAGTCTCAGGGCAGTTTTTTTTTCTTTTTTCTTTTTTCTTTTTTTTTAATTTTAAACCCTTAATTTCTGTGTATTGACTGATAGGTGGAAGAGTGGTAAGGGTAGGCAATGGGGATCAAGTGACTTGCCCAGGGTCACACAGCTGGGAAGTGTCTAAGGCCGGATTTGAACCTAGGACTTCCCATCTCTAGACCTGGCTCTCAATCCACTGAGCTACCCAGCTGACCCCTCTCAGGGCAGTTTTAAGCTAAATCTTGCGGGTGCACTAAGACTTGGGGGACACCCTCTCTCTGTACCTCCCTCTCTCTTTACATGTTGTCCCTCCCCTCCATCTCGGCCTGAGATCATTCTTTTCTTCTCTCCTTCGTCAGTCTGGTGTTCTTCTCTGTCCGGTAGTCTGAACGGCAATGCCGTCCCTCCCCAACAAGAGGAATAAAGAGAAGCTGAGCAGGGGTTAGGGAGGGGAGGGGGGAAGCTCTTATAACCACCCCTTAATGGTTTTGCAGATTGGTCCCAAATTCCCCGAATGTCAGACATTCCCTAATTAAAATAACAGCTTCTAAAAATACGTCTTAAGCCCGGATACAATTTCTTTTAATTATCTGCTCACTGCTTGGCATTATCGGCACTGCTGTCAGACAGGGAGGCATCCAGGACGCAGACTGGCCAGTCTTATTGCTGCCTCTGCTGTGAGAACAGAAAGATTTGCTCCTTCTCACCTCTCAGGAGGTAGTGAGTGGGGTAAAAGTGGATAGAGCACCAGGCCTGGAGTCAGGAAGATCTGAGTTCAAATACAGCCTCAGCTACGTACTAGCTGGGTGACTTTGGGCAAGTCACTTTGCTGCCGTCTGCCTCAGTTTCCTCATCTGTAAAATGGAAATAATAATAGCCTCCACCTCCGAGTTATAAGGATCAAATGAGATAATAGTTATAAAGCACTTAGTACAGTGCCTGGCACCTGGCAGGTGCTGTATAAAGGCTAGCTGTTGTTATTCTTACTAATCATTATTATAATTTTTATCCTCCAGGGTGCAGCCTCCCCCAAAGAGTTCTATGCCAAGAATTCACGATGGACGGAAGGACTGATCTCGGCCTCCAAAGCTGTTGGCTGGGGCGCCACAGTTCTGGTGTAAGCAGCCACCACCACGAGGGTCCTCCAGTGCCCCCAGACTGTAGGAAACCACCTCAGAACATTTAAGAATTTTGTCTGGAAAACATTTTACATGAATTATACATGTAAAATCTCTATCAGATTGCTTAGCACTCGGGGAGGGCAGAGGGTCGGAAGAAGAGAGAGAATTCAGATCTCGAAACTTTTTAAAAAACGTTTTAGGGGGCAGCTAGTTGGCTCAGTGGATGGAGAGTCAGGCCTAGAGATGGGAGGTCCTGGGTTCAAATTCGGCCTCATACACTTCCCAGCTGTGTGACCCTGGGCGAGTCACTTGACCCCCATGGCCCACCCTTGCCACTCTTCCACCAAGGAGCCAATACACAAAAGTTAAGGGTTTAAAAAAAAGTTATTAAAAAAAAAAAAACGTTTTAAGGGACAGCTGGTTGGCTCAGTGGATCGAAAGTCAGGGCTAGAGACGGGAGGTCCTAGGTTCAAATCCGGCCTCAGACACTCCCCAGCTGTGTGACCCTGGGCAAGTCACTTGACCCCCATGGCCCACCCTTACCACTCTTCTGCCTTGGAGCTAATACCCAGTATTGACTCCAAGACAGAAAGTGAGGGTTTAAAAAAAAAAAAGTTTTAAAGTTTGTTTTTACATATAATGGGGGGAAATAAAGTTTTATTGAAAGAAGAAAAAATAATTTTGTATGGCCCGGAGGAGTAGAACCCTGGCCAAAGAGCTTGGCGAGGCTACAAATAAGAGGAAGCAGAAGTTTTCTGCAGGTGGTATCCTAGTAGGTGGCATTTCTCAGGGAAGTTTTTGTTTCTTTGTCATCCCATCCTTATGGATCTGAATGCAGAACCCTGCGGGCTTCTGGGGCTCTGATTTTCAGAGGCAGGCCTTCTTTTTCTTTCCTGCTCATCAGGGATGCCGCTGATATGGTGTTTCAAGGGAAAGGAAAGTTTGAGGAGCTGATGGTATGTTCCCGGGAAATTGCAGCCAGCACAGCCCAGTTGGTGGCTGCTTCCAAGGTAGGATGTCCCAGGAGACGGAAGGGCTCGGGTGGGTTAGGAGGGCCATGGCCACCTTCTCTCCGTGTTTTCTTCGGGATCCAGATGGGATTAACTCAGATTTCCAGATCTCTAAAGTCAAAGCCACCAGTTCTCCAGGAGTCACTATGCAGAACTCCTAGGGCAGCCTAATGGGGCACCCAGCATCTCCCCCAGAGCTCTTGCCTCCGCCCGACAAGATGTGCTCTCTGCCTCGCTTGCAGCCTGAGCCCCTCTCGGTTCTCCCGTCCCTTTACCTCTCATCTCCCACCATGAAGAAATTCCTCCCTCAGTGTCCTAGGTGTGCCTCGGACTGAGGGACCCGTTGGCCCAGGGATCACAGAGTGGGAGGTCAGACAGGGCCCCCCCACTGGGGCCACCTTCTTTCAAGCCTAGCCACGGTACCCTCCCTCAGAAGTGACCCTTTGCTTAGCTCCGGGCTTTGCTGCCTCGTTCTGTCCTACTTTTAATTGGCTGCTGTTTCCTAATACTCCAGCAGATTGCACTGCCTAACTCATCTCCTGGTACCTCAGCTGATTTCCACACTTAGAACTTGTTAGTGGAGCGTCAGCTGCTACAGTGATGATGTAGGGGGATGAATCTGTAGCCCCAAGGTCAGGAAGGTTTCTCAGAAACATGGAACAAAGCCAGCAGTGACACTGTGGAGGGCAGCTCTCAACAGCTTGGCGGTGATTGTCCCAGCCCCTCAGAGGGCAAGAATGACCAGACCACCATCTTTTGGGCTGAATGCCGCCATCGGATGGGTGTGAATCTGAATCTACTTTGGCGCCACTTAGGTAAAAGCAGACAAAGACAGCTCAAACCTGGCTCAGCTGCAACAGGCCTCTCGAGGGGTGAACCAGGCAACGGCCGCCGTGGTAGCATCAACTATGGCAGGAAAGTCACAGATCGAGGAGACAGGTAACCTTCCAGGAGGGACTCGTGCCTCGCCCGTCCTGCCAACATGGCCTTGCGGTCCTCCTCGTAGCTCCCTTTCCCACAAACCGAACTATGGTTTCTCTTATGTTTCATCTTCTCCTGCCCACATTCATCTCCCCCACAGGTTGGACCACCAGCTAAGCAGGTTGGCTTCATCACCATGATGGCAAGCCGCTGAGCAGAATTTTCATAGGTTATTGGCCACTGCTATTCCCTGATGTTTGAATGGAGCTGTGCTTTCAGAGCCCCAGGCCTGGAGTCAGAAAGACTCAAGTTCAAATCTGGCCTCAGACACGTGCTACCCGTGTGACCCTGGGCAAATCACCTAATCCCTGTTTGCCTCAGTTTCCTCATCTGTAAAATGAGCTGAAGAAGGAAATGGCCAACTACTCCATTATTTCTGCCAGGGAAACCTCAAATGGGACCACAAAGAGTCAGACAGAATTGAAAACAAGTAAAAAACATGATTTCTTTAGTTACAGGGAAGCCTTTCCTATACCAAAGCAGATTCATACCTGTTTCATAATAGTACATCCTTTAGAGAGTTGTCTGGGACACTCAGAGGTTAAGTGACACAGCCAGGACGTATCGGACTTGAACACAGGTCTTCCTGACTGACTCTGAGGCCAATTCTCTATCCCTTAAGCCACATCACTCACCGAATCTACAGAAAGCCCCTTGGCAAAAGTCCCCAGTTGGTCCCTGGCCACTTCACGCCTCCGCCAGTGTTGGCACTGGCCATCCTTCTGGAGAGATTTTCCCAGGTGATGGTTTGTGACACTCTTCTCATGTCCATCATTCCAGAAAGCATGGACTTCTCCAGTATGACGCTGACCCAGATCAAACGTCAAGAGATGGACTCCAAGGTAGGAAGCTCAAATGATGAGTCTCCCTTGTCCCATGTTGTTTCTGTGACGCCCTCCCCAAAGTCACTCTGGGATGGAGAAAAGCTACCGAGAAGCAGTCCGTGAGAAAAGTAGAGAATGTCTCTACTATCCAAATGTCAGGAAAGGGAGGAGAAATCATGGCGCTGGTGCTCAGGAGGAAGGAGGCAGAGCTGATCGGTTAGTGACAAAAGCTTAACGGGGACCCAGGAATTGGCAGTGAGTCTCTACAGGGGTGATCTGGGGAGTCTCTGGGCCACCACGGGCTGCTCTCTGGGAGAATTATGTTTTCATTCCCGCTTCCTGGCACGCATCCCCTCAGGGTCTCAGCTCCGTGGTACCACTCTTCCTGTTTTGTCAGATGGGTTATTATGTGGAGATGAGAAGTGCCTCCAGAGACTCTGGCTCTGATGTCTCGCTGGGTCCACCCAGACCCACTGGGGTCTCCGAGATGGTTCCAGAAGAGCACAAGCTCTGGCTGGTACTACCATATTAGAGAAGCTCAAAGGGGCAAGAGGCTGTTCTTTTTGAGGACCAACCTAGCCAGTGCTAGAGATGCTCACTGCCAGGAGGCTGGCCCCTGGGTGACAAATTCTGTAGCCAGAGATTGATGGCTCTACAGGAGCAGCCTCCAGGGCCACCGCTAGCTTTACTTGCTGCTTAGGCTCCCAAGAAGTCCAAGAAGAGGCAAGAGAAAGGGGGCAACTCAGGAGGCTCCCTACTCATGACCTAAAAAGTTAAAGGAGGCACATCTAAGGGGTTCAATGGATAGAGCACCAGGCCCAGAAAGAGGGATATCCTGGGTTCAAATCTGACCTGAGACACTTCTTAGCTGTGTGACCCTGGGCAAGTCACAACCCCAATTGCCTAGCCCGCCTTAGAACCAATGCGCACTATTGATTCTAAGATAAAAAGATAAGGATTTTTTTTTTCAAAAGGATTATTTTCCTTTTGTGGCATACAAGAGAAATAAAAATTAGGTTCTTTCTGTTGTCATTTCCTTTGGTTCACAAAGCAGCCATGTCCAATGGAGAATCACACTAATTTGGAGACAACAGTTTTGAAAGGTGAATGAAAGAGATAATAGTAACACAAGGGATCATAAGATCATGAGTTTAGAGCTGAAAGGGGCCTCGAGGGTCCCCTTGTCCAACCCCCTCATTTTACAAATGAGAACCTGAGGCCCAGGGAAGGATGGTAAGGTAAGAAGGGATCTGAACCCAGGTTCTCTGACTCCAGAGGCAGTGTTGTTCCCACTAGGCAGCCCTCATGCAAGAAGAAGAGGTCCTGAAGAGAGGAGATAACCTAGATAAAGGAAAGAATGTTGGCTTTGGGACCAGAGATCCCAGCCCCGCCCTATTGCCTTTGTGACCTTAGGCAAGTCCTTTTACCTCCCTGGACCTCAGTTTAATCCTCTACAAATTGAGACGTGGAGTCTAGATGGTCTTTGAGTTTCTCTTAAGCTCTAGATCCTGCAGTCCCATGAACATGGCCAGTCCCGTGGTGTTATTTGTTTGTTTTTAATGGAGGAATTATGGCAAGGAAAAGAAATGAGAGTGGACTATGAAGAGGGCTTTTTGAAAATGGAAAGGCAAAGAAATAGGCAGCAAAAAGGAATGGATGAAAAGCTGGACGAGACAACAATGCATCAGCTCCAGATGAGGCAGTACCTGGGTCAGGGGTGAAGGAAAACTCCATTTATTCCCCCAACAGGTAAGAGTGTTGGAACTGGAAAGTCAGCTGGAAAAGGAGCGGCAGAAGCTGGGCTACCTGCGCAAGAAGCATTATGAGCTTGCTGGTGTTGCGGAGGGTTGGGAAGACGGTAAGCGATCAGACCAGAATGGAAGAGGGGGAGATAGAGCCCCCTCCTCCCAGGGGCTGCCCACGGAGACCTCAGAAGAGGCAGAGGTTCAGAAAGTGGGGCTTGGATGTTGTCCACTGAGCAGCCCCCTCCCTCCACTCCGAGATGGTCTGACAGACCCAGAAGCACTGAACGGCCTGGCGACAATCCGTCCAGCCAAAAGAGGGAGATGAGAGCCAAAGACCAGCTAGGAAGTTAGAGCGCCCGTAAGCCTAGGGGTAGACGCAGGCCTTGGGCATCTTGCTGCCTGTCCCTGAGGCCATCACTTAAAGCTTAGGGCCCGCCCGGCTTCATCAGGGACGGTCACGGTGATTGTCACCCCTGTGGCCAGGACCCCGGGGGCTGCTGTGGCCATAACCTCAGATGGAGCCTGCACACAACTTAGCCAAAGGCCCTCTCAGCCTTAGGTACCACTTTCGCCACGTGCCTGCATTAGATGATGCTCCCTCTATAGAGTGAAAAAGAACACTGGGCTTGAGACCAGCAGAAACCTGGGCTCCAGCCCCACCCGATATTTGTTTGTTAGACGTGTGGCCCCCCCTTACTAGGAGCCTCAGTTTCCTCATCTGTAATAGTAATACTCCTAGTACACCTTCTTCCTGGGGAGGGACATAGGATTGAATGCGGCTGTAAATAAAACACTTGGGAAGCCCTAAAGTACTCCAGGAACACCAGCTACTGTATTGTCTGTGATTTGTGTTTTTAATTGTTTATTAGAGCCTGAAGCATCTCCATCTGCCGTGCCAGAAGCCACGTCAGAGAAGGACTAGAGCCCAGCCATCACCCCAGACATCAGACTGTAAATCCTTATACTCGTCTGTGTGCTTGTCATGCCGCCGCTCCACTGCCCACCTGCCCACGCCACAGACTGACCGCTTCCCCGGGGGTAGCTGGGTGGGGCCTTCCAAAGAGCCCCCAGCCCATGGGCCCTTCCTTCGATGTGAAGCACACCAAGCCTACCCTCATTTCCAACCAACCGCTGAGCTGCTGGCAGGCCTTTGCTGTCCATCCTGACCCCCAGGAGCAGAGAGCCGCTGGAAGGGAGCTGGCAGTGGACACATCTCTGCCACATGACTCACCTCATCTCCATGCTTACTGTTAGAGCTCATTTGTTTGACCAGGGCTGTGGCCGCAGAGAGGGGCTGACCAAGAGGTTTCATCAGTATCCTTTCCATTTTCTTCTCAGTCATTTCCGTTTCATCATTTGCATAAACTGGGGAGCACCCAAGGTGGATTCCAAGCCGACACACACTCCCAGATCTGTCCACCAAGAAAAGAAGGGCAAGAGGGTCCTGGCTGAGAAGCCGGGGCCGTGCATCACTCCCTTCCTTTGGTAGCCTTGTGGATTCCCCACCGTTGCTTATGGTGGTTGGGTTTTGGTTTGGGGTTTGGAAAGTCAATTCATACAGCCAACTTTCCTCAAGAGAACCCCTCTGGAGCTCTTCCATCACAAATGGCCCCCAATACCACAGTGGCTAAACAGTTACTGGTGCTGCTCAGGCTTTGACCTTGGTGCTCCACACCTGCCATATCACTGGCCTCTCCGTTGGGTATCCTGCTGGAGTACGGAACAGTCATGTCTGCTCCCTGGAAAGGAGGCCAGTTGTTGAGTGGTGACCACTTCCTCCAAAGGGGAAAGCATGTAGAGTGCCTTGTGTTACTGTAGCTCGACCCCGGCTAACCCCCAGAATTCAACTTTACAAGTGTGGGAACCACAGGAAGAAGGGGGAAGGAAGGGTCCAGCCCAGGTCCTCAAGGAGCCATCCTCCATGAAAACAACTCATGATCAGGTTCCAGAAACTCCATGTTGCCCTCCTTGGATGGGGATGACCCTTCCCTGGCCACCTCCATGCTGGCCACTTCCCTCCATACCTGACCAAGGAAAAGGTGAAGGAAACCTCAGTTGCTTCCTCCAAAAGATCAGCCTTGTCATCTTCCCCAACTGAAGGTGGATAATGACCTTTTCCAACTAAGAAGCCCAGAAGCCCTGGACAGAGAGGACCAAGCAAGCCATCCCCCAAAAAGGGGAGACGCTCATGTCTGGTGTCCATGGTCTCCAGTCAATCTTATAGTGCCCTGTGCTATTTATAACTAACCACCCACAAATAGCAAACGCCCTAGGAAGAAATGCTTGGAGCAATCATTGTCGGAAGTGACTGCGTCTGGCTGTTGTTCCTTGCCCTGCACCCAACAATCTTCATGAATGGGAAAGAAAGAAGCAGGGATACCATCTTTGGACCCACACCCAAAGAGGCTACTCAGAACATCTGGCTAGCTGTCCAAAAAAGGAGAGGAAAGGAGGTGGAGTACTGGTTCCCTTGTTCCTTCAACAATGCTTTCTCTCTTCTTATCGTGGATAGAGGTGGCAAATATTAGCAGCCCCAGAGAGATAGTTAGCCAATGGCAAATGCTTCTACCCAAGTAGGCTCCATTACCCAAAATTCAAAGGACTCTTGGATCCTGGGAGTAGCAACCAACAAGCTTCTGCTAAGACTCAGCCCAGAGGAACATACTAAGCCACATCATGATCGTGCTTGGAAATCCTGTTCAATCACTGTGAATCAATGGAAGGAGGGAAAGCCATAGGGACCACTCTCGCGGAGGTTCCCCTGTGCATTTTAAAAGTGGGGACACTTTAGAAATTAGGAACTCAATCACTATGCCCAAAAGTACTGTGTCCTGTTCAAGGTGTCAGCTATGAAAACGAAACAGTCAAACAATGAGTACTTTTGTGCTTGTCCAAAGACTCCGAGAGATTCTGTGCTTTGACACTGGGTCGTGTGTGTGGGTCAGGATTTCACCGAGTGGTTTCTCCCCATTCCAGTGTCCCTAGAAAATAGCCAGTCCAAACTTTCCTTGCTTTGAGTAGAAGCAACAGAGAGAATGGCTTTGGGCAGGGATCACCTCATCTACTGAACACCATCCCTCTACAGATTAACTAAGGTCGTTTTCAAAGCTCCTCTGAACTTTACTGAGTAGCAGTGGGGATTACAAGAAGGGGCCAGTTTCTAGAGTTAGGTTCATCTGGATTTATCCTGGGGAAGTACCCACTAACGTCAAACTATTTTCTAAAAGCCCCAAGTCAAAGGATGTCAGCCAGAGGAGAATGTCAAGCATGCTGCTTGCCCTAAGGATGGAGTAGGAGCAGACAGTGCAATGCCTTTGATGGGAACATCTACAGAGAACTTCATCAACTGGTTTTAATTGCTGAACCTGGCTAGTTGAACAAGGATACATGGCCCATGGGTAGGCATACAGGTGCTCTTGGTGTGGGAACGAACTCGTTGGTAGGATCAGGTTAGCGACCGGTAAAGAACGAAACTCAGCCCAGTAGCAATTCGTAGATTCCTTTAGTGTTTGCAGAGTGCGTGCACACGCAGGAAAAGGAGATTGTAGAAGGGGGTGCTTTTGTGGCCATTGGGGGTTGATCAATAACTTTTGCTGCAATAACTTTTAAGCAGAGATACATTTTCTAGATTATATCCTGATTATTCTGCTCAGATTCCCCAGGGTTCCACCTGAAATATGTAGTTGGGTCTCCGGCTTCAGAAGCGGCCACGTGCTGGCCTGAGCTTCTCTTTTTGGAATTGTTTCCACTACCAGACTGAGCACTTGGCTTCCAAGGAATAACTTTCATGTAGGTCATGCCAGTTGCCTTTGGCCTTTACAGCACCCAGCCCAGAGAACCCACCTTTACCTCCTGGCCAGCACCTAAACACATGGGAGCCCAGTGTCTCCACCCTGCCCTGGTCTGCGCCATGCATGCTTTGTTACCGTCACCTTTCCAAATCAATCAGAGGAGCCTTGCTGCTGATTGACCCGTGGGCCCCCACTCCGGCCTTCCAGCGGAAGGTCTCCAAGCCCTCTACAGCCTGCACTGCCTGTAGCAGAGAAAGTGATATAACACTATGGGTCTGCCAGATTCTTTGTCTCTCACACAAACTCGGCAAATCTTTCCAGCTATTTGCTGAGGACTTCCGTTATCTCCCAGGTCCAAACCAACTATAATACCACCAACCCACTGATGTGGCGTGCTGCCTTTCACCCAGGAGCCAAAGCAATACAGATCTATTAGTTCCTGCTGGGCCCAGTGCTGTGAGCAGTGTATCCATCTACATGTCCAGACCCATTGTCTTTCAGGTGACCCTAACTACCTCAGGTTTGAAGGCCCTAAATTAAGCTGGTTACTACTCACAGGGACAAACCGAGGGAGTTCAGATAGATCTTGGTGATAACTCAATTTTTGTCTCAATCCTATAACTTTTTCTTGTCTATTTTGATTTGGGGGAGATGGGATTTTTTCCTCCTTTCTATTTTTTAACCTTTATCCAGATGTCCATTAGAAGTATTCCTGTAAATTAAGTTGATTTATCACTCTGAGTGCCTACCTTCCCAGGGCAGGTGGCCACTGGCATTTGGTTTCTTTCCAACAAGACTTTTGATTATTATAGTATTAAGATCTTCCTTTGTATAATATGTTGAATGTGTGTTTTCAATTTTTAAAATAAATATTTCAACCCACCAGGAAAGCACCTTCATCTTTTTTTCTCAGGGGGTAAGGATGGGCCGCCTCTCTCCTAAGAATAGCCCAGGAAATAATGATATTGGTAATAGGGATGACTTGACCAAGGACAGGATACATCTAATGACAATTTCTAAATGGACAGTGGAGAAACTGCTGTACTATAGAAAAACTCAAAACTAGCAGTTAAAATAGAAAAATGTTCCCAGACAGGACCAGCAATTTATAGACTAATGGTCTATACCAGTGGTTCCCAAACTTTTTTGGCCTACTGCCCCCTTTCCAGAAAAAATATTACTTAGCGCCCCTGGAAATTAATTTTTTTAAATTTTAATAGCAATTAATAGGAAAGATAAATGCACCTGTGGCCATCACCACCTCCTCTGGATCACTGCAGCAACCACCAGAGGGCGGTGGCGCCCACTTTGGGAATCACTGGTCTATAAGAAAATGATCTGTTCACGTAAAGAAACCTAGGGACTAGAGGAAGAAAGTGCTATAGATTCGAGGTGAGAATAAATGAAGGTAAAAACCAGTGATGCTATTGTGACAGTTTATAAAACAAACCAACCAGCCAAAGGGAGGGAAGATAAGAGTTCACGAAAGATCACAAACCCAGCAGAGAGGCGGGTTGTGGAATGCGGTGTGGAAGTGATGGACTTCAACACCCCAATATCAGCTGAAGTTTTCTTTTCACAAAAAAGCATGGCAGCTGATCACTTCATGGGTTAACTTAGGGATGATTTCATTCTTCAAAAAATGAGAGACAATGATAAAGAAAACTATGATTTTGAACCTAATTCTGACCAATGTGGAAGAACCAGCTGCTAAAGTAGAAATAATGCCACCCTTTGGAGAAGGTAGCCAATTAAGGTTAACCAACAAGTATATAAATTGTTATAAGGGCAGCCATGTGATTTACATAAGGTCATCCAGCCAGTCAATCTCAGAGCCTCTAAGGAGGACTAGCACCTCTGGTGTGAGGGTTTGCCAAGGCCTTTTCAGGGCTGTTTTCTTCCTTTGGTGTCTTACCTATGGCTCCAAGATGCTGTGTGCAAGCATGTACAGTGACTGCACCCCCAGTACACCATCTTGGCAGATGAGTTAAATCAGGTTGAGGGTAGCTGACAGGCCTCAAACCAATCAATGAGGCAGGGGGTGTCTACCCAAACAGCTACTGATATCAGCTCAGGGCAGGGGGAGAAAACCAACAGGCTAAAGAAGTAGCCACTCTTTGCCCAATTTCATGAAGGGTCACCACTGCCCACAGTGATTTAGTTCCTTTCTCTAGCTAAACTGCCACGCATTCAAACTCTACTGCAGAGAGCACAATTCTGATGGGTTGTAATGTTCAAATGCCAAATGTACATTTGCCTAAAAGACTCTTTTATAGAGAACTCATACAAGGTGAGTGTTCATGCAAAGGTCAGAAGAAGCCCTACAAGGACGTTAAAGATCTCTCTGAAGAACTTTGGGATTGAATGAGAGACATGGGAGCCATTGGCCCAGAACTATCCAGCATGCCATGCCCCCATCAAAGAAGGTGTTGTGCTCTATGAGCAAAGCAGAATTATAGAAGCTCAAAAAAAGTACGAGATACTCAAATTTAGAGACATCTTCATCCCAAAAGTTCATTTGGGTCATATTCATCCAACCTGAGGTGGAATCTACGGAGCTCATATGATGAGCTCATGCATAATGAGGTCATTTTGGTCATCTTCAAGAATGAAGGACAACAACCGGCCAACCACTACTTCTAGGCATAAAGGACCCATTGGGACATCCTTACAGGGACATTTCCTGGAGTTACCAGTTAGGAACCAACCCCTGGGTGTTTGGATAGAGTATGTTGAAAGCACAGATTAAGTGTGCCCAGAACAGAGTTTGGGTTTATGAATCAACAGGAGAACATAGCAGCCAAAACTGTTCAATTCTATTAATAAAGGTCCAGAATGACAGCGGCGACGGCCTTGTTTTCATTAAGATATTGACAACTGGAGCATACTGGAAAGAGATTGATTAGGATAGTCAGGGAACGGAATCCCAAGGCTATATTGTTAAGAGTGAGGCAGAGTTGCACGAAGCCAGCAGCCTCACTCTCTCTTTCAAAGGCATTAAAGTTTGCCCTACTATACACCAGAGGGCAGAACTAAGAGGTATGGGTAAAAGTCGTAGCAGGGGCCTGGGAAAGGGAAAAACTTCCCAATGATTAGAACTGTCTAAAACTTGAATGGGCTTCCTCCAGATTGAATGAGTCTTCCAGCACTACTCTTTCAAGCAAAGCTCAAAAGTATTGTAGAAGGGATCCCTACTTGGGTAACGACTGGACTCGAAGGTCTCTGAGGTTCCTTCCACTGGTGCATCCATGCCTGACCAACCAAAGTAGTTTTGAAGCCCAGTATTTTTTTAAGATCATGTCTCTATGCATCCCCATGTTAGATGCACGGAGAGCGAGGTTCTTTAGAAAAGTTCAGTGCTTCGGTTTGGGGGCTTTAGATACCATCCCATTCCCTTTAGAGTCTGCTGAAAGAACACCCGAGCAAAGAAGGGAGCGCCTTAGAAATTATCTTTGAAAGCTATGTAACCAGATGATGGATACAATTAAACCAAACACTTCCAAGGGAGCAAAGTAGGACACTTCTTATCCTCTTAACTAATCAAGTTTTCCCCAAGATACCAACCCCCAGAGCAAAGCATCTATAGGGAGCTTAACCTGGAGTGTGCAGCCTTGGTTGCTTTACTATTTTGATAACTATATTTCAATACAATTGGCTTACTTTGTAATATCATGTATTTTTAAAATCTTATTTACTTAAAAACATGATTCTGAGAAAGGGTCCATAGATTAACACACCAAAGGGGTCCATGGCCCATAGAAAGGTTAAGAAGCATGATCTATGACCTCAGGCCACTATTGTTGCCTTCAATGCCTCCAAGATGCTAAAACCACTTGCCATGATATAGGTGACAGTAACTGTATGATCTTGGTCTTGAAGAAGGATATCTTTAATAAAGACGGAAAAGTGGGCAGCTGGATAGAAATGGAGAAAAAGTCAAGTCTTTTTCTGACTTTTTCAGACCAGGAAGGGAGGTCCTGGTTTCAAATTTGTTCTCCTAGCTGTGTGATCCTGGACAAGTCACCTAACCCCAATTCCTAGCCTTTACTGATAATTAGTATTGATTCTAAGACAGAAGGTAAGGGAAAGAAAGAAGGAAGGAAGGAAGGAAGGAAGGAAGGAAGGAAGGAAGGAAGGAAAAGTAGAGCAAACCTAATTGTATCATGTCAAAGGGACAAGAAAGAAAGCAAACATGGTGTCCTTTTCTCACAATCAGGAGCCTGACAATAAGACCTTGCACCCCTACTCACTCAGACTCTCAGGAGGCAAGTAAAGAAATGTCAGGTTCACACAATGCAGACATAAAGCAGCCAGGATTAGTCTGATATAGCCCTAACCAACAAATTCTTCCAGAGTTTCTCTATGCCACTGTTGTGTTGTTCAAAATATATGTTGATGTTAATGTAAGGGGATGAGATTGTTTAATCTATTGTCAGGAGTTGCTAATAATATCTATCAACAATGGAACATGGCAACCAAAAACAGAGTGCAGTTTGGCCTGAAGCAACACAAAAGGGCACAGGGTCCAAGAACCCATCTGGAGTACTGGGCTTAGTTGTGTTCCATCTTTTAGGCTAGCCACTGACAAGTCAAGAAATGTTCAGAGAAGGGTGGTTAACTCTAACTCATCCAGACTGATTAGAGAACTAAAGACTTCACCTCCTTGAGGGTATGGGCTGCCTTACTTTTGTACTTTTAGTCTCAGGACCTGGCACAGTGCCTGGTACACATCTGGCACTTAATAAATGGTTATCGATTGGCTGAATGACTAATGCCATGTAAAGACTGATGGGGAAAAAAACGGGAATATTTAGCCTGCAAAATGGAACACTAGGGAAGATCCAAGAGCTATCTTCAAAAGACGTGAAGAGCTAGTATTTGGAAAATAGTTGACAGAGAGCAGAACTAGGACCAATTTGTAGAAGTTTTAAAGAGAAATTTAGATGACGTAAAGGAGAATTTCTGAACAGAGCAATGGAGCAGTGGATTCTCCCTCACTTGAGCTCCTTTACTGGAGATGGAATGACTCCTCCTAGGGGGTGTTATAGAAGAAATACCCATCCAGGTGTTCAGTGGACCACAGGACCTCTCCAGTTCAATTCTATAATTCTGACACATTTTCATCTTCAAGTATTTGAAGGTTACCAGGGGACAAGAGGGATTTGACCATGATTGACTCTTTTAGACCCTGGGGTAGAGGAAGAACCTCACCACTCCCTTCTCTCTATTCTCATAGCCACCACCTTATCTCGTGTCCTCAGTTGCCACTTGCTTGGACGACTGCATTAGTATTTTCTTGGCCTCGGAGTCTCCAGCACTTGTCCTTTCCAAGTCATCCTTCTCGCTGCTTTCCAAATTATTATCTTAAAAGGAAGGATTAGCCTAACCTCATTCAGTAAACTCCAATGGCTCCCAGTCCCAACTAGGATCAAACAGAACCATCTCTACTTGGCATTTAAAAAGCTCTTCACACCCTGGTCCTTGCCTATATTTCCAGTTGTCTCGCCCATTACTCTCTTACATGTACTCTGTGGCCATATCAAATGGGCCTCCTTGATTACTCATATATGCCTCTCTATCTACCATCACCATGCCTTTGCATTGGTTGTGCTCCAGGCCTGGAATGCACAACTTTTTCATTTCTACCTCTCAGAATCCCTGTTTTCCTTTAAATCTCAGTTCAAATGTTTTTTCCAAGTAGCTTTTCCTGATCCTTCTAAGAAGGAATGTATTGCCGTTCAAAGTTACCTTGTATCTATTTTATGTATGTTTTGTATATTCCTAGCTAGATTGGTACATGACTCTTTTCCCATTAGAAAATAATCTCCTTGAGGGCAAGGATTGCTTTCATCTTTGTCTTTATTTCTGGAATGCCTAGCACTGAATCTGGCACCTAGTAGGCCCTTAACAAATGCTGGATTGGTTTAAGTTTTAGAGGCAAATTTTGAAAGGAAAAACTTGCTGATGATCAGAGCTATTCAAAAGTAGAATGGATTGTCTCTAGAAGTACTCCAGAGGTAGGGAGTTCCCCTTCAGTGGTGCTTTTCACCCATGGGATGGATGATTAGATGATTACATCAATTGTGCATGTTATAGATGAACTAGATCAGAAATGTCAAAGACCAGAATTCTGGCCCCCAAAAGTCTCTGTTGAAGCTGAACCAGATTAAAATGTAACTGGAAGGGGGCAGCTTCAGTGGACTGAGAGCCAGGCCCAGAGAAGGGAGGTCCTAGGTTCAAATGTGACCTCAGACACTTTCTAGTGTGATCCTGGGTAAGTCACCTAACCCCCATTGCCTAGCCCTTACTGCTCTTCTGCTTTGGAACCAATACACAATATTGATTCTAAGATGGAAGGAAAGGCTTTGTTTTAAAAAATGTAACTGGGAAATAATTCATAAAACAAATAAAAATAGATCACAGATAATGTTGATATATAGTTTTCTAAATCAACATGCAGCTCTTACAATTTAGAGGCTCCATTTCTATTTTTTTAACCCCTTACCTTTCCTCTTAAAATCATTACTGTGTATTGGTTCTAAGGCAGGAACAGTGAGGGCTAGGCAATGGGGGTTAAGTGACTTGACCAGGGTCACACAGCTAGGTAGTGTGTGAGGCTAGATTTGAACCTAAGACAACCCACCTCTATTCATGGTTCTCAATTCACTGAGCCACCTAGCTGCCCCTCCCATTTCTATTTTAGCTTCATATCACTGGACTTGATGTCTTTGGAGGTTCCTTCTGCCTCTAAGAATCTGCCCTAAAGTTCTTATTTTCCCTTCAGTGGGAGATAACACAATATGTTACTAGGATGTTTGGCAGTCTGTTCTGAAGGCATAAGACAGTTCATAGCAAAGCCCTAACATGAATCAGAGAGTAGCCAGCAAACCAAAAACTACCATCAAAGAGACAAATGAGCTTTGAAAATCAACCAGAGAGAAATAGACCCTGATCCAACTTTATCACTGACTTTCAACATATTTTGCTTGCCCAAAGTGGTGTCATTTAAAATATGTGCCTTTATTTGGCTATAAAGACCCAAAGATCTCATAGGAATACATAGCATTGGAATCAGGGGTCCCCCATCAGCTTCCAATATTTTGTGGGAAGTCAGGGAACCTGAATTAATTCTTAGCTCTGCTGATTGCTGTTTGTATGGCCTTAGGCAAGACACTTTCCATCTCTGGACCTCTATTTAGTCATCTGTAAAATAAAGTTGTCAAAGAAGGAGATCAGGAGGTCTTAACTTGAGATCCATGAACTTTGTTTTCCCCTTAATATTTTGCCACTTCAACTAAATTGGTTTCCTTGGCAACCCTATGTATTTTAAGCATTTGAAAATATGATTCCGAGGTCAGACCTACAGTCTCCAGCAGATGGCCAAAGGGGTCCAAAGAAAGGTTAATCCCCCCCAGGCTAGATGATATCCAAGATCCCCTGAAGCTCTAAATCCTCTAAGCCTATGAACAAAAAGGAAACTTCAATCCAAAATTCTAACCTTTCCATTATGATCACTCCCTGAAGTCTCAGCTAAATGGTGACTGCAAACCACCTCAAAGATCTATTTGACAGGTCGATTGGGTTGGTTTGGTAGATGGATGGGCAGTCCACCAAACCAGAACACAGACAGCAATAATAAACCAGTTGCCTTCGTGCCCATCAGAGATGGCACAATGGAACATCAATGGGTCAAGTGATAAATTGTACCATTTTCCCCATTAATCTTGGACAAATTCTAGCTATAAGACTTGGGAAGAAGCAATGGATGTTTCTTCTTCAGCTCTGGCATCAACTAGGTCTCTATACAATCTCTTCCACTCAAGTTCACCTTGTATGCCTCTTCTCTGTCTAGAAATGAGTCCATGTGAGATATAAATAGATATATACATATAGATAGATATAGAAATAATAGTAGAAAAACGTCTGGGTTTGGAGTCAAGAGAATGATGATGCAAATCTTGGTTCTGCTCCTTACCAGCTGGGAGACTTTAGGCAGATCATTTTACCTCCATGGGTCTATTTTCTCATCTGTAAGATGACGTTATTGGACGTCTCTAGCATCCTCCTGCTCTACCAAGCCTCATGGCCTCATATGGCTTGGACAGACTTCAGGACCACTAGTCCAGCTAAGCCAGAAGAGAGGCTTATCACCATGTTTGCCACAGGATGATGAATCTTTTGGGTAAGGCAAGTCTTGAAAGTAGGGGTTTCAATAGCTGCTGATGGAGGAGCCCCTACTGCATGAAATCATGGATGCCAGCAATGTTGAAGATATGTAATTGGTCATTAGATGGGAGGAGAGAGGGGAAAAGAGGCCACTACCAGAGTGGGTATCCTTGTACAGTTCTGGACTTTGTTTGGTATGTGGCGAGGGATAGACATGGAATTAGTAGTGCCTGTTTGCTCTGTGATGTCTGAAGTGTTCAGTACGCAAGATGTGTCTGCCATTGGGTGTGTGCTTTACTGTGAAGTATCATGATCGCAAAATGTGATATGTGTGTAACAGGTTTGCTGAGCATGATCTCCATCTCCCATGAGGTCTTTCCTGATCCCCTGGATGTTAGGGCCTCTCCCTCCCTGTTTGTTCTTTCTTTTAGCCCTTAGCTTCCAAGACAGAAGAGCAGTAAAGGCTGGGCAATGGAGATTAAGTACTTGCTAAGGGTCACACAGCTAGGAAGTGTCTGAGGTCTATTTTGAATCCAAGATCTCCCATCTCCACATCTGGTTCTCTATCCACTGAGCCACCCAGCTGCCCCTCTTTGTATACATTTGTAATGTGTGATCCTGGGCAAGTCACAAACTCTAGGGTCTCCAGGCAACTCTGCTGACCTAGAGCACTAAGATAGAGCTTTCTGACCATAAACAATACTTCAGGTCCATCCCTGTCTTTATTCTGTATATGCATAGTCATGTCCAGCCTGGGTTCAAAAGTTCAGATCTTGTCCCTTATATTTGTTTTGTTTTTTACATATTTGTTTTTAAATTTGTTATGATTTGGTTTTTAGATATGTTATTTATATATGTTTCATTTACTTATGTTGTTATATTTGTATATATTGCTTTTCCCGATAGAATATAAACTCTGGGAAAAGTGATTCTTTCTTTTTCTTTTTTTTTTTTATCTGTCTGTCTTCGACGCCTGGCACAGAGCGAGTGCTGAACCAGGTGTGCCTGCTCTGTGTGGGCATACGGGCAGGAAGCTCTCAGGGTGTTTGCTGGGTGGCGTGTATTCCCTTTGGGGGCAATGTGGCAGCTGGAGGCTGGGTGGAGAGAGCCCAAAACCAAATTCAATTCGGTCCTCAGTCACTTCTCTAGACAAGTCACTTCCCCCTTTTGGCCTCAGTTTCCTCTTCTGTCGGATAGAGATGATAATGGCCCCTCCTTCAGAGTTTTTGGGCAGATCCAATGAGATAATCGTGAAGTGATTGGTCCGCGCTGTGGGACTATAGAAATGGCAGCTGTTATTGTTCATCGTTGTGTGTGGCACGTGCCTGGGTGCGATGTGAGCCCTCGAGGAGCAGAGAATGTCATGTATGTGTGATGTCCGGAATCCGTGTTTAACGTATGTATTGTCTGTTGTGCGTCGTTTTTATGACAGTTATTGTGCGTGTGTGTGTACAGGTACGCTGGGGGTGTGGGGCCGAGATATACGGTATGCAAGTGTGACGATCCCCGGGAGAGCGTCCCTCTCCGCCCCCAGTCTGCGCAGGCGCGAGCCACGGGACGGGAAGGGGCCACCCTCCTTCCTGCCGAGAGCAGGGCCCATGCAGAGACCGCGTGGTTACCTAGCAACAAGCCGCCGGCGGCCCTCCGCACCGCGTCGCCGTCGCCGGAGCGGGGGTCGGGGGTCGGGCCCGGGCGCCGGTCGCGCACGCTGTGACGCTGCGCGCCGGCGCGGTGCACGCTGGGATATTTAAGCCCTCCCCGCGGCGCGGAGCCGCGATGTCTCCGGCTGCGGCTGCGGCGGCGGCCGGGGCTGTGGCCGGCACCGGGAGTGGGACCGGAGGCGGCTCCGGGGCCGAGCGGAGCGAGCGGCGGCGGCGGGCCGCGGCAGGCGGCGGCGGCGGAGGGAGGGGTGCCTGGGCGCGGGGCCGGCCAGGAGGCGCGGCGGCGCTGCTGGGCCTGGTGCTGCTGGGCCTCGTGCTGTACCTGGTGCCGGCGGCGGCGGCGCTGGCTTGGCTGGGCGTGGGAGCCGCCGCTGCCTGGTGGGGCCTGAGCGCCCGCGAGCCGGCCCCCCGGGGCCTGCGCTACTGCCCGCCGCTCCCTGCCGCCTCCAAGCCGCGAGCCCGCCGTCCCCCGCCGCTGCTGCCCGCCAAGGCCGCGGTAAACGGGGCCCCGCTGCCTCCTCCGGGCCCCGAGCCCACCGCACAGCCGCCGCTCATGGGCGGTTACCTGGGCAAGCCCGGCCCGCCCGAGCCCCCGCGGCCCGCGCCCACTGGCCTCCACCGCCCGCCCTCTGCCTCCTCGTCGCAGCTGCTGAGCCCAGCCCGCAGGCTCCAGCTCAGGTAAGGCCGGGCCACCGTAACCCCCTAACTCTCACCTGGGATCCGGCCCCTCATCTGTGCTTGCCACCAGGCCGGGACTCCGTGAGCTTTAGGAGAGAGAAGGAGGCCTTAATTTCTAATGTGTCCTGCTCTTCCGGCTGGGTCAGTCCGGGACGATGAGGGCGCCTCCTTTTAGGAAAGGCACTGCGGGTCCTGATCCACAGGGCAGGGATTCACTGTCTGGCAAATAATGCCAGGAAGAGGGCAAAGGGGCCTTCCCCTGAAAGACGCACAGTAGAGTCCTTTGTCAAGTCACTTCTGGTCCCCCCTGTTTGGGAGCGGAAAGGGCAGGGCAGCCAAAGGGCATCCCTTCTACCCGACTCCCCCATCCCCACTCCCAACCCCCATTAGTAGAATAGTAGGCTCTACTAATGACTGTCTAGAGCAACAGCGAAAGAAACTGTGAGGCTCAAAAAATAGCTGAAACTTTTATTTTTAAGTTAACTCTTTGAGATCTCTATTCTCTTGTCATAACTTAACAGGAGAATTTTTTTAAATCTATTAGGGTTTTACAGAGAGAAACAATAAGTGTGAAAACTGGTACTGATGCTTTCCAGATACTGTAAAATGAACATAACATGAAAGAAAGAAAGAAAGAAAGAAAGGAAACTCCTGGGTTTTGTGTTTAAACATTCGTTTTTTTTCCAGAAAAAAGCTTTGCCGATGAAGGTAATTCTGAAATGCTGCGAGTACAGTCCTTGGTAACTTTCTGAAATTTGAGTTTAGAATGTTTTAAAAGACCCTAGGATGCTGAGAGAGCTACATTCTTTTCCTGTCCCACAGCAGCTCCACTTGGGTGGGCAGCTCTTTTGTTCCTCCATGCTGTCACACTCCACCCCTCAAGAGCTTAGAAAAGTTGCTGCACAAATAGCGTTTTTGTGACACCCAAGCTCAGTCACCTTGGGTCAGTGTTCTTGTCTCTTGACTTTCAGTCTTTGGCCTGTTTCCCCTTCTCTATCCAGGGACCACCTCACTCCTCCAAGTCGGTTCTCATTAGTTCCACGGAGGAGATATCCAATTCAGCAGACACAGTATTCTGCATTGGGGACCTTTCCCACAGTGTCTTGGGAAGGCCTTCAAAGAAAAAATGTGCTCTCTGCTCGAAACTCCTACATGGTATCAAGCCCTGTGACCGTGAGGATTGCTCGTCCAGATAGCAGTCTACCCCGTTCCCCGTGAGTATGCATTTTATCCCTTGAGATGTTTTCAAAAGGGAAAACTCCCTTCATGTTCCTGGTATATAGAATTTGTCTCTAAGAAACATCAGTAGAAAAAGGTAACTGTCTTGCCCCAAAGAAACCAAAGTATCCTGAGCATGATAGAAAGAATATCAGCTCAGGGAGTTGAAGGTTCCAGGTTGAAAGCCTTATCTTTGTGTGGGAGTAATTCTGTCTCCTCATTTGACTAGATTATTTCTTTATCTCCATGGCCTCCAAGGGAGGTCCTCTCTAGCTCTAGTGCTATGATCCTTTTTCATTTGCCTTGAAGGCAGTGTACCTTGCCTAGTGGGTCTTCTGAGAATGGACAAAAGATGCCTTGGCTTCTAAGTTACTAATAAGAGGACTTTAGAGACTTCTGAGTAGATTGTGATGATCTGTCTATGTGGAGTAACATAGTTGTCTTATCTCAGTAGCACTGAACTCCAGTCTTCCTTTTGCAGCCTGGAGCAGGTCGTGAATTCAGCTATACCCTCACCATCCAGTGATGCCCCAGACCCATGTGCAAAGGAGACTGTGATGAATGCACTTAAAGAGAGTCGGAAAAGGGCAGTGGAGGAAGATGACCAGATCTTCTCTGATGCCCAGGAAAATAAGCGAAGGTGATAGCCCAGTGGGCCCACACTGGGGTTTCTGGAGGTTGGCAGAAGTGAGGTAGCTGTTCTTCCCAGGAAAATTCAAGAGCTGACTCCTCTTAGTGAGTTTTAACTGCTCCTTGACTGCAGCCTTCACATAAGGGTGTGATGAAGTTAAATAGACCTTAAGCATTTTGTGAAACAGGCAGTCCCAAGAATTAGAATGCCAAGGACCTTGAAAAGCAATTTTTGGCAATTCTCCTCTTATTAACCTCATATTCCTTATCCTTGGACCACTGAGTTTTATTATAAGAGTAATCAAATGTGTAGAAAGGTCATCTTGATCTCCCTCTCAGCCCTCTGTGGTACCCAGAGTAATACCAGGAAGCTTAACTTGTGCCATCTAGTCATCAGGCATGAATCTTGATAAAGAGGGTTGAATTCTGAGAGGCCCTTCTGGGAACATCTAAGGCAGTGGGATTCCTTCTTGCGTTTATTTGACATATAGGGTCTTGGAAGTGAAGAAGACCCATGTGCAAAGCATGGGTGGGAATGAGGAATAAACTTGTGAAAGCTGAGCTCTTCTACGAGTCCTTTCAGGTCCCCTGCTTTCGCTTCACTGGCCTTGCCAAAATAATTTGTCCAAGATCTCACAAAGCAATGTGTCTTTTGCTCTCAGCTTGTCATTCAGGAAGTTTGACTCAAATAAAAAAGTAACATTGAATGGAGGTTAGAAAAAGGGGGCAAGATGCCTGGAACTATGTGCAGCGAGTGTAATTTTGAGTAGGTGTTGGATAAGTAGAATAGAAAGGAGAAAGTCATTCCCAGTGAGCTTTCTAGGCTTCCTCTAGAGACATCCCAGCCCCAAGATCCCCTCAGGATCTTCCCTCCCAATGGCTGACTTGTAGCCCAATAACCATTTAGGTGGCATCTTTCCTCAGGAGGGGAGCAAGAATCACCAAGTAGAATTTGCTGTCCGTGGGCTGGGCCAGGACTGTTGCTATCCCACTGGCTTGGCTGTGTTGCATGGAAGGGAAATCTTTTGGCCAGGGACTGGTGGGAAGTTTTTGAGGGAGATAATAACTTTCTCTTATAGCCTGAAATGAAGGGGCTGCCATAGAATGAGGCATCTTTAGAATCTCCAGGGGTTGGCACTTAGTTGACATGTCATAAATGTTAAACTGAGTTTGGTTTTATTTGGACAAGAACAGCAACCAACGAAATGGATGCCTTGGATTGTATCTACATGCAGTTTTTCTGATTGAACATAAAGTAAATGTTTATTAGTAGAGTTTTTAAAGCTCCTGAAGTTATGGAAATATTCTTCCCTGCCCACCCTCTGTCTCCATTACCACCAAGAAAAGTCCATTTCACTTTGGGTTTTTTGTCATCACAGGCGCCATGACAGCAGTGGGAGTGGACAATCAGCATTTGAACCCCTCGTGGCAAATGGAGCCCCAGCATCTCTTGTTCCCAAGTAAGTTTCCCTAATAGGATGTTTAGAAAGGAGGCGAAAAGAGCTAGAGACCAAGCTATTCTTCCCAAACCCGTACTTATTCAGAACAGACTTCATTACCCAATAACTGTTTCTCTTTGCCTATTATGTTGGTTTAAGATAGTATCTGTCACCTTCAGTACTTAGGCAGGATTAAAATTCAAATGTGTAGATCTTTCTTGTAGTCCTAGTTTCTTTTCATAATCCTTCTTAGCTAAATTGTTACCAGTAAAATTAGCCTAATTCCTTCCCCCTTAAACACATGAAGAAAGGAGCTATGGCCAAGTTAGATGTAGTCTTAAAAAATGTCACTTTTCATGAGATCTCTGACTCTTTTTTTTCCTTCCATTAGGCCTGGATCTCTGAAGAGAAGCCTCACTTCCCAGGGTGCAGAGGATAACTTGAATAAGAGATCTCGTACCTCGTCTACTAGCTCTTTGACTAGCACCTACCCAGGGGGCATCCCAAGCTCTATGCGTAATGCCATCACCAGCTCCTACAGTTCCAGCAGGGGTTTCTCCCAGGTAGAACCTTGAGGAGGACAGATCTTTGGTGGGGTTTGAGGTTGGTGGATTAGAATGGCAAGAGTCTTAATATATGTGCTTCATGTTATTGAGTTCTCAGTTGTTGAAGGATGGGTCTAGCCCTTCTGTGAAACAAAGGTCTTCCCTAAGATCCAGTATGGATAGGTATAAAGAGTCTTATTTTAGAAAGTAACACAAGCCACTTATTTATTTGCCTGGTAATCTCAAAAAAGCAAAAGGCCTGGGAGAAGGTAAATATGAGCAGCTTTAGGTAAATGTTAGACTAATCTCATTGTTCTAATTTAATTATCAGCATGGATCTTTTAAAGTAGTCTAGGATATGATTTTCCTGTCACAGTGACCGTAAAATTAGACTAGGCATGAAATGCATCCTTGAATGTAGGCTTGAGTGATCTTTGACTTTTTCTGACTTATCAATTCTATTCTCTTATTCTGTTTAACTTCCAAACCCATAGGAAGTTCTCTGGTAGACTCATAATCAGTGAACTTAGCCCAAAGCTGGAGCATGCCTGGGCAGGGCAGTCTGCACACAGGCCTCTCTTGCTCACAAGAATTCTAATTAGAACCCAGAGGCAGATGAATTCTTCAAAGCTATTCTGTGTGCTAGCTTCTGTCTCCTAGTGTTCCAATATGCCTCCACTTCCCCCTTCCACTCACCTTCCTCTCCTCCTCTCCCTCACCACACTGTCCAGAATGCTGCTGCACAGAGCTCTTCCTGGCCCACTCCCTTACTCATCAAGCTTCCTGATTCTTCTGCCCTTGATGTCTACTTGGAGTAAACTTGACCACACCCTTGGGCATTTTCTTGACTGTTCTTCCACCTTGTTGCATGAATTTGAAAAGGACTTTCTCCTGAGGAAATGAAATTTCCACTACTATCTACTAGAAAACCATTCCATTTTTCCATTTCTTTTTTTTCTTTTTTAAATTAAAACCCTTCCCTTCCATCTTAGTATTGTCCATATTAAGTATTGGTTCCACGACAGAAAAATAGTTAGGGCTAGGCAACTGAGGTTAAGTGTCCAGGGCCATTCAGCTAAGAAGTGCCTGCAGCCAGACCTGAACCCAGGACTTTCCAGCTCCTGGCCTGGCTTTCTATCCACTGAGCATCTAGCTATCCTAACTATCCTATTTCCTGTTCCTCCTGATTCACAGGGCTAAGGGGAAGAGCTGGTCCATTTGGTTTCCCATTGCTACTTCTGGACTGTTCTTTTGCCACCATCTCTCACTTGTTTTTTTTCCTTCAAAGGTCTCCTTGCTTAGTGATCTCAGTGTCTGATTTGTATTCTCCCCCTTCATCTTATCCCCTATTATGGTCTCAAAACAGCACATGGCAACAAAAACAATGGTAATGACAATTCACACACAAAGCTCTTTTCCAGCTATAGAAGCCCATTTCCTCATGACAACCCTGAAAGATGGGTTGGGGAAGGAAGTATTTTTATCCTCGTCTTCACAGAATCTGAGGGCTGAGAAAGAGACCTGAGTAGCCATCTAACTCAAATTTTACAAAGAAGGAATCCTCATTGTAACATACTCAATGGTTGGTCTTCCAATGGCCATCCATTCAGATGTTTAGGAAAAGCGAAGTAAAAGGGGATCTTTTCCCAATGAAACTTATCTTTGAAAAGAAGTTATTTTAAAAAAGGAAATAAATGGCAAATAGCCCCACTGATTGTAGGTGACAGCTGTTTTTGGTTTAAATAGTGATTTGCAAATCGTCTTAATTGTAGCCTTTTCTGACTTAGACTGAGGAAGACTAGCAAGCATTTTCTTTCTGCAGAAGTCCTAATTAAGCAAATTGCTATTTTCATTTAAGCCTTAAAATACCAATGTTCTTTCCCACCTCCTTCCCAATTTGTTGTTTCACTTGATAACTAACTTTCTAAAATTTATGTTGGAATAGCATTACCATATTGAAACCCTGCTAAGTAGACATGTATTTGGTGATGGGACACTATTTCTTAAAGGACTTGATTTTTTTCTAAACCCAGATCTATGCCACTACCTTGAAATCAAAATGCTTCATGTATTCCTTAGAATCACCTCTCAATGTCCTGTTTTAAAAAAAAAAGCAAAAAGTGAACTTCGAAAACATTATTCCTTGTGGGGGGTTTTTGAGGCCAAATCCAAATCCTCACCCTACTTATAATCACTCTACATCAATGATTCCCAAAGTGGGCGCCACCACCCCCTGGTGAGTGCTGCAGGGATTGGGGGGGGGGGGTTGATGGCCACAGGTGCATTTATCTTTCCTATTAATTGCTATTAAAATTTTTTAATTAATTTCCAGGGGGCTAAGTAATATTTTTTTTTCTGGAAAGAGGGCAGTAGGCCAAAAAAGTTTGGGAACCACTGCTCTACGTTAAAAAAACTCTAATCTCACTTATATCCTGGAAGTTATCCTTTTGGAATTTCAGGAGGTGGCTGGTGGATTCTTTCAAGTTCTGTTTTGTCTGCTGGTTCTAGAATATATGAGCAATTTTCCTTGATGATTTCTTGAAAGATGAATATCTAAGCTCTTTTTTTTTTTTATCATGACTTTCAGGTAGTTCAATGATTCTTAAATTATTTCTCCTTGATTTATTTTCCAGGTCAGTTGTTTTTCACATTTTCTTCTATTTTTTCATTCTTTTGACTTTGCTTAATTGTTTCCTGATCTCTCGTGAAGTAATTAGCTTACTTGCCCAAAACTGCTTTGTAAAGAGTTCTTTTCCACAGTGAATTTTTGTGCCTCTTTTTTTATTTTTTTTAAACCTTGCCTTTCATCAATATTATGAATTGGTTCCAAGGCAGAAAAGTGGTAAGGGCTAGGCAATGGGGGTTAAGTGACTTGCCCAGGGTCACATAGCTAGGAAGTATCTGAGGTCATATTTGAACCCAGGACTTCCCGTCTCTGGGACTGACTCTCAATCCACTGAACCACTTAGCTGCCCCCACCAATTCTGTCTTTCAAGAAGTTTTTCTCTAAAGTGCTTTTTTGAATATCTTTTTCCATTTGACCAATTCTGCTTTAAAAGGGGTTTTCTTCTTTGGATTTTTGTGCCTCCTTTACCAAACTGTTGATTCTTATTTTTATAATTTTACTGTATCACTCTCATTTCTTTTCCCAATTTTTCTTCTTTGATTTTTAAAATCCTTTTTGAGCTCCTCTATTAATTCTTTAGGGACTTGAGAGCAATTCATGGTTTTTTGAGGTGTTTTTTTTGGAGGCTTTGGATGTAGTAGTAGTTTGTAGTCTTCATCTGAGTTTGAGCCTTCCCTGTCACCAAAATAACTATGTTGAGGTTTTTTTGTCATTTGCTAATTTTCCCACCTTTTTCTTTTCTTTTAGTTTAAAAAAACTGTTAAAAGTTGGACTCTGTAACTGTGGTGAAAGGAACACTGTTCCAGCCTTCAATTTCTTAATGCAGCTGCCTTCAGACCTGGCACTGGGTAGTTATCTGCTTTCTGTTCTTTCAAGGTGATCTGATATAAGGGGAGATGTAGTTAATGCTCTCCTGGCCTGTGCTCTGGTCTGTGAGTAACTTCAAGCACTCTTTAACCTTTTGGAACTATTACCAGGGTTCCCTGTGGATTCAAGTACTGGTGTGTGTAGTGCTCCTCCTCACCTTGTGACTGTGCCCCAGGACTGCAATCTGGTTCTGAATATGGGCAATGTGATGAGAGTCTTGCACCCAGAGATAGCAAAGGGACCCCTGTAATCACCTTCTGAGCAGTTGTCTGATCCCTTCTTACCATCTGTAGCTGAGAGTTCCAGAAGCCTTGTCTACTTCTTCAGTTACACTCAAGACCTTGGGTCCTGCCCTGATGAACTAGATCTCTTATGCTGGCCTTCTAAGTTGTTTTAGGCTAGAAAGTTACTTCACCATGTCTTTTTGTGGGTTAAACTGCTCCAGAATTCATTTTAAGGCCTTATATCATTGCATTTTGGAGGGTAATTTGGGAGAAATCAGTTGGACCTCTGGCATTTATCTCAATTTCCCTGACCTGTGTGCCACCTCACATTTCCCCCATTATACTCAGTTTTGCTGGGCAAGTTGTCCTTGGTTATAAGCCTAGCATCTTTGCCTTGAAGAATATCACACTCCAGTCACCTAGCTGCTGTGTTTTTTGTAATACTGACTGTGGTTCCTCAGTATTTGAGTTCTTGTCTTTCTGGCTGCTGCAATATTTTTCCTTTGATCAGTGGATTCTTAACATTTTTGCTTGGTTTTTAAGATCTGAAATTGTCTCTCTGGGCTCTTTCTTTCGCCATGGCTTCTAAACAATTTTATGGTTCTTAAATTTTTACTCCTGGATCTGTTGCCCAGGTCAATTGTTTTTGCTCTAGGGTACTTTAGATTTTTTTTCCTACTTTTTCAATCTTTTGACTATGGTTTAATAATTATTGTTTCCTAAAGCCTTTGGCTTCTATTTGGTCCATTCTAATTTTCAGGGAGTTTGTTGCTTGGGTAGGTTCTGTTAATTCCCTTTCCAGTTCTTTTCTACCATAGCTTCCAGTTTTTTTCCTTGAGAGTTCTCATTCCATTTATAAAAGCTTTTTTAAATTTCTTGCTTCATCTCATCAAGGATTTCTTATTGAATATGTATCTAAGCTGTGTTTTTCTTGGAGGTTTTGCTCTTTAGGTGTTTGAAAATCATTCTCTTCTAGGTTTATGTCTTGAGCACCCCGTCACCATAATAGCTCTTTATGGGGGGTTCTTTTTTTTTTTTTCCTTCTCATTTTTTCATCCTACTTCCTGAATTTGGACTTCACATTAAGTCCAGATCATATGTACTTCTGGAGAGAAGGTCTGCTGCTTCTTTGGGCCTTGAGTATTACATTATTTTAGGATCTCAGAGACAACTCAGACTGTAGACTCTCTGCCCTGCTTATTCCTTAATAGGCATCTGCCTGGGCTAGATCTTGAGAATGTTCTGGTCCTGATGGCTAAACCACACAGCTGCTGCTACTTGCATCTTGTTGAGAACCCAGTGTAGAGCCTCCGTTCACTACTCACCTTGTAACACCCTCCTGGACATTCATCAGTCATGGATCTGGGGCCAGGAACTGCTAGTTGGCTCTTCCTACAGGCTTTTTACCTCTTCTAGACCCAGGACCTCTTCTTGCCTAGGTGGCATATAGCATAGCAGTGCTGGTAGGCTCTGAAGGATGGAGCCCCTGGCCAGACCCTGTCCCCAGCATCAGCAGACATCTCTTGCTATCTCTCTCCTTTGCCTACCTAGGCTGGGCTTTTTTCTTGGCTTTCCTGATTGGATTTAGTTTGGTGCTTTGATCTGTTTGGGGAAGGGAGAAGGTCACTATGCTCCTCACAAACCTCTGCCATCTTGGCCCACCTCCAAACTTTAAGTCAGCTTCCTGAATTGTGTTGTTTATTAGGAAATTTTGTTCTATCTTCAGCCTGAATCTGCCTCTTTGTGGCTTCTGCTGTGTTCTCAAATCTGTCCTCTATTACTTCTCAACAGGCTAGTGTGACATTATCCCCATGATTTACCCACTGGGTAAGGATGCTTCACTTTAGGGATGAATATTAACATTGACTTGGTTTGGCTTTCAGCTCTGGAAGAGGAGTGGCCCCAGTACCTCACCTCTCTCTAGCCCCGCCTCATCTCGCTCCCAGACTCCAGAGAGGCCTATGAAGAAAGCACGGTAACAACTCTAAATGAAAACAGTCCATTTTTACTATCCCTGAGTGATCTGAGAGTCCTTTGGGGAGAGAGAAGGAGTGTCATGGATTCACCAGAATAGCCAAAGTTCACGCACCATTCTAGAATGGCAAGAAATTAGGGTCTTGAAAAAGAACGAAAGAGCTAATGTAAATTCTCATCCCTTATCTTTCTGCCCAGGAAGAATAGTGACTATGAATTATCAGGTTCCCAAAAAATAAGTTCCTAAGATTAAGAACTGAAAAGTCCCCTTAGAAGTCAAGATCCCTGTGTTTTATATAGAAAATTGGCCCAGCAAGGTCACATATCCTATAGTAGGTAGTAGAGGAGGTGCCAACTAGCCAGATGTGCCAACTAGCACCCTTTCTCTAACTTCAAATCCAATCACTTGTTCTCTTCCCACATATATGGGGACAGGCATTGTGGTATACTAGACTGGAGTCAGGTAGACCTGGGTAGACCTAAGACTAGTGCAACCATAAGTAAGTCACTTAAACTCTATAAGCCTCAGTTTCTTCATCTGAAAAGTGGGGACAGTGTGATTCTCCCAGAGTGACCACTGAGGACCAGAAGAAGTAATGTGTGCCAAGTGCTTGCCAAATTTTCAAGAGCTCTGTAGTCAGTCAGCTGTTGGATTCCGAATAATGGTTACACTGTGTCAAGGGTGAACAGAGCCTCCAGGATTCCCTTGGATTGCCCAGCTGTTTATCTCTCCATCTTCATAAGAGGCCGACCTGGAGTCTAGTACATCAGCTATTATATGTTGTCCTCTTCTTTCCTTTTTTTTTTTTTTTTTTAACTCTTTGTCTTAGAATCAATACTATGTATCAGCTCCAAGGCAGAAGAGTAGTAAGGGCTAGGCAATGGGGGTTAAGTGACTTGCCCAGGGTCACACAGTTAGGAATGATCTGTGGCCTAATTTAAACCCAGGACCTCCTGTCTATACACTGAGCTACCTAGCTGCCTCCTATAGTCCTTCTCAAAAAGCATTTAAGCTATTCATGTTGGCTTCTCCCATCTCCTTTCATCAGGCTTTGAGTGCTAGGTTAAGATTTTTGCAAAGTAAAGGCTTTTCTGTGGCCCCTGTTAGCCACTTAGGCTAAGACTCTAAATGTACTGGTTGACCAAGTGCATTTGGCAACTATTGGGAACAGTGACCTCCAGAGCCTTAGAACCCTGGCCTTGACCTTGATGCAGAGATCACTAGCTCATTGACATGGCAGCCCAGTATCCATATCATGATCCCAAAAGGCTTGCTAAGTTGGAGTCTGATTTCTTTTTTCCCCCACAGAGAAGAGTTTCATCAGTCAAGCAGTTTGACTCCTGTGACTTCAGACAAGGAATCCCAGGCAGATAAGGGTCAGTAGGGA
>NC_058133.1:501787584-501865826 GCF_016433145.1 Gracilinanus agilis | reverse complement strand
GCTTCAGTGCATGGGTGAACAAGACCCTAATAAAAAGGGGGGGGGGGCGCCAGTGACTTCTTAGAATAAGCAGAAGTGTCTGTTCCTGGGTTTTGGAGACCATCGGGCCAACACCTTCCAAAAGCTGTGGAGGAGGTGATGTCTAGACCCTGAAGCAGGGAGAAGACAAAACAGTGTCTGGGGGGTAGCAACAGTGGGACAAGGCTGACAGTCTGTGCTCCTCCTTTGACTCTGCCGTTTCTCTTAGTGATAGATACCCCCACAAGGAAGAAGCAGAGCTCCTGGCAGTCCCCTCCTACCTCTGGCAGTGGTGGAAAGCGCAGGCGCAAGGTTCAGTTATTGGCTTCTCGGCGAGGGGACCAGCTCACCCTGGTAAGGTGTCCTTTGTGGGGCCCTCTGGCCTTTCCTCCTGAAAAGTTTCAGGTTCAGCCACCTTCTTTAGTGCTCCTAGGGAGAATCCAGCTGGCCTGACTTTAGATGTGGGCCAGAGACATTTTCTTTTGACCTTTGGGCATAGACCAGAAGGATCTCTCTCCCTAAGAGTCAGAGTGGACTGCTGTCAGCTAACCCATGGGATGGGAGAAACTGGATAGGAATAAAGGGAGTCTTCTCACTATGAGTTCCTGGTGTTAAATTGTCATGTTGATCCCATTCTCTGGGCCTGAAGGTCTCCCTAGAGCCCTGCTCCTTCCTCTCATCTTACCCGGGCCATCAGCCCCCATAGGGCACCCTGGAGTCTTCACTGTTTGCCCCTTCTGATAGGCTTGGCTGTCCCTTTGTCTCTAACAGCCCCCACCTCCCCAGCTTGGTTACTCAGTCACTGCTGAAGACCTAGACTTAGAAAAGAAGGCTGCATTGAAGTGGTTTAACAAAGTCTTGGAGGAGAAGCCAGGTGAGAGACATGGGTAGAACCCAAACACCCATGAGAAAGAGTTCCCTTCTGAAGGGGAAGGTCACTGTTGCCCTTTTGGGGGAGGACCAGAAGCTGGAGTTGAGGCTCATCTAAGGTGCTAACATGAATTCTTTTCTTGTTTCTTGTTTTTCCTTGAAACCTGGGAGAGCATGGCTAGCATCTTCCTTAGCACAGAGGGAACAGCCTCTTAGAATGGGGAGAGGGTCAGTCACCTGTTGGAGTGGGTGGTCAGACCTGGGCTCCAGGCTGGAGGCTCCTCCACTCTCTAACCCAAGGCTCAGAGAACTCGCTTCTTTCTTGGAGCCCATTTCCCCAGAATGAAAATAAGAGCTGCCTGGGCCTCCTCAGTCATGGCGAGACTCAAATGAGAGATTTGGTATCTTCACAAGATCTTTGTCGAAGTCAGACCATAGAGGGCCCGGGAATGCTTAGGGGCCCTGGGCATTTAGAACACTTGATCTGTTTAGAGCTCTGTGGCCAACAAAGGAGAATGATTTCTAAATGTTTTCTTCTGTCTTAGATCCCACGCCACCACCCTCTGTCACAGAGGCCTCCCCTGCCCCCCAGCCAGTCTCCTTCACCTTACCGTCCCCAGAGACCACTTCTTCACCTGCTACAGCTGCTCCTTCAACTTCCAGTACCAATCCCCTGCTGGATAGTCTGAAGAAGATGAAGAACTCCCCAAGCCCTGCAGCCCCCACAGGTGAGAGGGGGACCTGAGCAGAGCCACTCAGCCTTTTGGTCTCTGCAGAGTAGTTTGATGGCCGAGCAAGAAGAGGCCTTTGCAGAAAGTTTAGCTCCCTTTTTTCCCTTCTGTCCTTGTTAAGTCCATCTGGAGATAGGCAGGCCCCAAATCAGGATTTGCTGCCTGGATAGTTTAACCAGTAGTGCCGCTTTACCTTTCTTTTTACCTTTCTCCTTTTGTCTGTAAAATTGAGGGAAGTTTCAGAATCACTTCTGTGAGCCTCCTGGGTGCATGACTCAGTGTTCTGGGGAAACAGAGGACATGAAGACTGACATGCTCCTCTTGTTACCTTCCACAGATCTGGCTGGAGTAGCAGCTGCTGGGGCCCCTTCCCCTCTGAAGAAAGCCAGCCCACCAGCTGCCCCGGGGCCCTCAGAGCCAGGGCCCCCTGCCACCACCACCACCACTACCACCACCACCACCACCACCTCTTCTTCCTCCAAAGCCATCCCAACCTTCTCCTTGACCTCTTCAGCCAACCAGGCCTCCCCAAAGCCAGTGTCAGACAGCTCCAGCAAGCCCTCCACCACGGCTTCCCCCAAGCCTAGCATTCTCTTTGGAATGCTGAGTACCCCTTCCCCAGCCCCTACCCCTCCTGCCCCAGCAGCAACTCCTGCTGCCCCTCCTGCCACTCCCACACCCATGTTCAAACCCATTTTTGGGGATCCCCCTAAAATGGAGAGTGGGGCTTCCTTGCCTGCTGCCCCCTCCACCACCACTTCTGTGTCTTGTGGCTCTGTCCTCCCCACTGCTCCCAGCACCTCCACAGCAACCTTTAAGCCCATCTTTGGTAACATGGGCCCACCTACATCTGTGTCCTTGGCCTCTACATCCCCCTTCTTGAAACAACCCTCTTCTGTAGCCCCCACCACAGCTGTCACCACAGCTGTCCAGGGACCCCTCTTTAGTGGCCTCCCCATCGTCCAGTCCACTGCTGCACCTGCCGCCACCACCTCCACCTCTGCCTCTGCCACCACCACCGCCACCTCTGCCTCATCCAGTGGGACCACTGACTCAGGCTCCAAACCCACCTTCAGCTTTGGGCTGAGCAGCTTGGCCAGTGCCACAACCAGTGCCCCCACCACCACCCCCAGCACCAGCACATCAACCGCTGCCCCCTCAGGATCCCAGCCTTTCCTCTTTGGGGCTGCTCCTGCCCCCAGCGCCAGCTTCACCCCATCTACTGGCTCTGTGTTCCAGTTTAGTAAGCCCTCGGCTGCCGTTACCACTGCAGCAGCAGTCACAACCTTTGGTGCCACGCAGACGGCCCCCAGCAGCACTGCTGGCTTTGGGTTTGGGGGCACCGTCAGCACAGCAGCCCTGCCGACCACCAGCCAAGTGACCTTGACGTTTGGCCCCTCCACCACCACTACAGCATTCAGCACCCCTTTCAGCTCCAGTGTCAAGACGCTGCCACCCCCACCCTATCCCGGAGCCACATCTCAGCCCGCTTTTGGGACTGCTGACGGGCAGCAGCAGCAGGCAGCCAACAAAGCGGGGCCTGCCACGAGCTTCAGTAGCACGTTCAACTTCGGAGGTTCCACAACCCCAAGCCCAGCCCTTGCCCAGCCAGCCTTTGGCGGGACGAAGCCACCCACCTCCTTTGGGACTCCTGCCAGCACGCAGCCAGCCTTTGGTGGCACCAACACGGTCTTCTCTTTCGGCACGACCACCACCTCCAACTTCGGGGCCACCACACAGACCACCAGCAGTGGTACTGGCAGCTCCATGTTTGGCGGCATGAACCTGGCCCCTTTCACATTTGGGAGCTCCACAGCTGCAACCAGCAGCGGGGGCTTTGGGGTCAGTGCAGCTGTCCCCGGAACCAGTTCGACCAGTGCAGCCTTCAGCTTTGGAGCAGGCCAGAGCGGAACAGCCAGTGCCACTGCCCCCTTTGGGGGTGCCTTGAACCAGAACCCCCTAGGTGCCCCAAGTCAGAGTGCACCCTTTGCCTTCAGTGTGGCCAACACCCCGGAGAACAAGCCTGTGTTTGGAGGTAAGGCGAGGGAGGGTGTCCTGCAGCCCTCCCATCTAGTTCAACTCCCTCTCTTGGCCCATTGAGAAGTTAAGGCCCAGAGAGCCACAGTGACCCACTCCAAGTCACAGGGCAAATAGAGCAGAACTTGGATTCATACCAAGGACTCTTGCCAGAGGTTACCTTTAAGTCTTGGCATGCAAAACCAATAACGTCTGGCCTTTTGGACCTGCTCTCTAATCTTTCTCTGTGTGCTGGTCAGGGCTCTAACCTGCAGCTTCAGGGGTGGCCTGCCCTGATCCCTGGCTGTGCTTGCCCAATCGCCCAGCCATCCCTCCAGTGACTAGTATGTGCCTGAGAACCCTCTAGGCAAGGTTTGGGGTCATCATGAAGCTTGTGCTTGGTACTGAGCCACTGATGGAGTTAATGTTCTGTCTGGCATTTTCATCTGTCTCTTGTTTCCAGGCACTTCCACACCTACCTTTGGCCAGAATGCTCCAGCCCCCGGAGCAGGCACAGTGGGCAGTAGCCTTTCCTTTGGGACCCCGAGCACCCCAGCCCAGGGCTTTGTGGGAGCAGGGCCATCTTTCGGTAAGTACCTTTGGCTTCTGGGCTGCCCTTCACCTGAGGAGGATTTAAAGGGTTTGAGGTAGGGGGCTCCTAGAGGAGGTTCAGAGGTTCCCGTCTTGGTCGTTTCCAGGGTTGGTCACTTTTCATTTTTTTGAGGCTGGGATACAAATGATTTGATTCCTAGTAAGAGGGTCAAGTCTGGGAACACCACCTTAAGTTTCAATGAGGCTCAGGCTGAGGAAGGCCAGGCGGTAGTCATGCTCGGTGCTCTTCCTGAACCCCCAACTCTGCACTGATGAGGGCCAGGAACAGACTCAGGATCAGGGCTTCTTTGCCAAAGAGGACCCGGCCTGATGAGTTTGTTGGATCCATCCTTAGGACCATCGACCCCTTCGTTTTCCATTGGTGCAGGATCCAAGACCCCTGGGGCCAGGCAGCGACTACAGGCCCGGAGACAGCATACTCGAAAGAAATAGCCCGCGCGTATCGCCCGCTGCCCCCCTTTCCTTCCTTCCCCCACCCCCCGGCTCCTGCTGTGAAGAGCCTTATCCCTGCCCCTGTTTTTGTACAGCGAGCCCCCCAACCTCACCCCCCACTTCTCCAGTAGTGGCTGCCAAGAAGGCAGCTGGGAAGTGGTAGGTAGGGTGGGAACAAACCCTTTTTACTTGAACAGTTCCACTGCTGAAACTGGAGAAACTTGTGTACATACCGTCAGCCTTGCCTTGCCTTTCCTTTCCTGACTCGTCTCCTTGTGTGTGTGCGTGCGCGTCAGCTTGGCCGAGGAACCCCTTTCCTGCCCCCTCCCTGCCAGCCCCGTGCAGCCCGAGCCTCCCAGTTCTCCTCCCGCTCCACTTGGTGTGGCTGCCAGGCCAGCTTTCTTGCTTATTTCGCCTTGGGCTCTCGATTCCTGCTCCTTGGACTTTGTCCCAGGGAAAGCCTTCCTTCTTTTGGCATTAATCTGGCTTGGTGTTTGCCTTGGGGAAGACTCTCCAGGAGGTGGGAGAAGCCTCCCTGGAGGCTTTTCCCTTCCCCTGGAGAAAAAGAGGAATGTCCTCACCAGTCTTCCCTTGGCCAGGCTAGCCTTAAGGGCCTCGGTGATTGCCACCGAGCTAGCCAATCGAGGAGGAAGCTGCCTTCCCCTGGGAGCCTCTGTTGGCCAACAGGGGAGCAGGCCAGGTCCCACCCCGCTGCTCTTGGCTTTTCTCCCTCTCCTCCCCAGTTTTTGTTCTCTGGGTTTGTCTGTATAAAGCTGTGTCCTGTCCATGTTGCGCTGTCTGATACTCATTGAATCGAGTTTGGAGGAAAAATGTATTTGTGTGAGTGGCGGCATGTTGGTAATGCCGGACTTGATGTTAAAAGCTTTTGGGGTCCAGGAGTTTCCCACAGAAGCTGGACCCCCCCCAATTGGATGTAGAATGTGGCCATGAGACGCTGCATGTGTGGAGTGACTCCTGAATTTTCCAACAGTGTTTTGACTTGAAGGGATGGCAGCCCAGGAAGGAATGAGGCCCAAGGGACAGGGTGCTGTGAATGTAAGCCGAGGCTTAAGGCCTCCCCTTGCTTTGGGCTCCCCTACACACAGACACACACACAGACACACACACATGCACACGTCCCCTATTCCTCGCACACATCTTTGGGATACACAGTAGGGCAGGGTGTCCCTAAATTAGTGGATAATCTGATTTTACTGCTGGGTTGCATGCCTTTCTAGGGTTTGGGGGGAAAGGGAGGATGAGGAGGATCTCGGATCAGATGTTTGTCCGAGGACATAATCGATGTAGCCAGCCTCCTTCCTGTTCCTTTTGGGCCAAGGAGGAAAGCCCTGTTCAGTAAGCAAGCTTAGGGCTCTGCTTAGGGACTTGCCCCATCCTCTTGAAACCAATTTAGCCCAAAGCCCCCTCTCCCTGGCCCAGGAGCCTTGCTGCTACGCCATCACTTTTGGGAGAAGTGTGAATGTGTGTGGGTGATTTGCCTAAGTCTAAATTTAAAAAAAAAAAAAAGAAATATTTAAACTTTTTTTAACAAAATAAAATTTATTTTTATATTTAAGCTAAATTGCCTTTTGAATTCCTTCAAGCTTGGTTCATTGAGGCTGTTAAGAAAGTACAAAGCTGTTGTCCAGAAATTAGCTGAGCAGTTAGATCTGGGGGAGGAGGAAGCCTGACTGTCTGTGGGAGGATGGGCTCGCTCAGACTCCCTTCTCCCCCAGGGAATCGTTCTACAAAATGTACTTACTTCTTTTCTAATAATGTGATGTATGTGAATGTGGCTAGGGCAAGGTTTTCCCCCCTGTGATAGCAGCTCTGGTGGTTGCCATTTTTGAGGCAGGAGAAGGGGAGTGGAGCATTGGGAGATCTCTGAAGCTCCTTCTTGTGTCTCAGCCACTGCTTAGTTTCACAGAGCCTTTGGGAGAGAGCTTCATTGGGCTGAAGCGGCCTTGGCCTGCCATGGTGGGCACAAGAGCCTGTTACAATCAGTGCCCAGAGAGCTGCCAATGCCCACCCCACTTGAGGCCTCAGCCCTGTGCAGGTACATGCACAAGACCAGACAGGAATGGGAGACAAAATTTTCTTTCCATGACAAGACACTGTTCCTGTTGAGCCTGGTGGGAATTTAGTGTGAATGTGCAATTTTTTTTCCTTGCTTCTTATAATGTCATTGATTTTAAAAATAAACAAAACTGTGATCTCCACTGGACCCTATTCTGTCTTTTTTTCCCCATGGGGGTAGGGGCAGATTTGAACATTTGACATAGGAATACAGGATGACTATCTCCCTGCCTCAGGAACAGGAGCAATGAGAAGAAGGGCCCCTGGAGGTTCAAGCCAGAACTGTTACTCCAGAAACCAGTGGCTTGCTGTCACTCCCAGGGCAGAGGCAGCAGGAGCTTTGTCCACGGTCACCTAGTTAATGGTCTTTTTTTGACGTCGCTTCCTTTTCTTAGGAGCCACACTGGGTCTGGGTCCTCCAGCCAGCGGTTGTAGTTCTGGACCTGAGCTAAAGAGAACAGAAAATGAGACCTTCCCAGGGCACCTAAACCTTTACCCACGAAAGCCCCAACACTCACCTTTTCTCATCCACCCGTTCCAATACAGCAACAAAGAAACCCCCAGTAAGCGTGGCTTCAGGAGATGCCCGGATACAATGTTCTGCCCCTGGGAAGGTGCTGAGACCTCTCTGTGGCCACAGAGGCAAGGCATCCACTAGCCTGGCAGAAGTGAAAGAGGCAGAAATGGAATTATCCCATTCCCATCCCATTCCTACCAAGGAAGGCCTAATACCCAACAAGTACCTGAAGGGTCCAAGCTTCTGCTGCAGGATATCTTGAACCACATCCTCATTCTCCTCCTGGCACACAGAACAGGTCGAATAGACCAAACGTTGCAGGGCCGGGAAGGAAAGTGCATGGCTTAGGGCACGGCGCTGGAATCCAGCCAGGGCATGTAAACGTTCCTGGCTGGGGCTGACAGCACCAGGCTCCTCAAGCTGCCTTGACACCATGCCTGGGGGAAGACAAAGTCATCCAACTCAAGTACTGGTGCCATGCCAAGGAATATTAAGACCAAAAGGAAACCATCCCAACCCTACCCACCAAGGGCTAACTGAAAGAAATCACGTGTCCACAAGTAAACACAGTCATTGCCAGGAGGCAGGGGTCATCTTGTAGAAGGTGGCACTTGAGTTAAACCAGAGGTTCTGAGATGAGCACTCTTGGCACAAGGGGAAGTTTGGATAAAGCGAAAGAAATGGGAAATGGAATGTGGTCAGGCAATAGTGAGGAGACCTATCAAGGAGACCTGAGATAAAGAGTATATGTGGAAGAGGAAGAGGAAATCCCGTCCCAAATAGCCCAAAGTCAGGGAAAATTAAACCTCCCGAGATCTAAAGAATTCTTGTTACAAGTCTTCCTGGTCCCCTGAGCCCCTTGGCATCTCCTTTCCTCATCCAAAGAGTTCCCCTGAGATTCTTCCCCAACTCACCAGAACCACTGCAAGAAGGGTCCAACAAGATATACTGGACCCGGCTATATCGTGGGTTAGAGGGAGATATTGATAGAAAGTCCTCATTGGCTATCTCACAACAAGAAACTCCAGCTCTGGTCAGCAGCGTGGCCATAGCTGCTAGCCGCCCTGCATCCAAGTCAAAAGCAAAGATTTTCCTACAGAAAAAATGGAGCAAATCAGTTCAACATACATCGACTGAGCACCTGTGGAAGTGACAGGAAGAAAAGGCGAGCCTTCCTGGCCTCGGGGAGCTTGCAGTCTGGCTCAGGGAGGCAGGGAACAGACATACAAGTCAATAAAGAATCTTATCAAAAATAAGCACTCAAACCTATGGAGAACTAGAACTATCAGGGAAAGGTCCTTTCTAAAGGAGCATAAAGGCTCAGAAGAGACCCACAGCTTGGACCAGTCAGAAGACCTGACATTCACTAGCAGTGTGTGTCCATGGGTCGTTTCAGCTGAGCCTTACTTTCCTCCCCTGTAAAAAAGGAGGGATGGCATAAGCCATCCCCTCAATCTTACAATCCTACTCTACAGCTGGATGGGAACTTCAAGGTCCAGTGAGATGGGAGTCACAATTTCTCTAACCTCACAAGACCAGAATGTCGGTGGTAAGATTTGAACTCATGCCTTCCTGACTTGGCCCAGTATCCCATTCACTAAGGCCACAATACCTTGCAAATGAGTCATGAAGAAAGACCAAAGGGGTTAACAATGCCTTGATTCCTATACCTGCAACTTCCCACTAACTCCCACAGATGAGGGGTGCAGATCCAAAAGTCCCCAAGAGCCAAACCAGATTTTAAAAGGAAACCATCACCCAAATTCCCCGCATTTTCTTCCCTGCTGGATGCCACATGGTTCCACCACCCTTTTCTCTCCCGGCCTCACCCCTGGTTTTTCAGCAGAGCAGCCAGGTGGCTTGTCTTATTGCCTGGGGCAGCACAGGCATCGATGACATGGGAACCGGGAGGAGGAGCCAGCAACATGGCTGGAAGGCAGCTCGCCTGGCAGGGGCAAGACATAAGAACTGACTGGAACCCAGCCCTAGCCCTCTTCTTCCCATCCATCCCTACCCTTCTGCACCACTCCTCCTCCTAACCTTATCTTGCAGGATGAGGTGGCCAGCCTGGTACAGTGGGTGTTTATGTAGGTCAGTACCTGAAGGAAACACAAGTAGCTCTGGGAGCAGAGGATCCAGAAAAAAACGTTTTCCCTCTAAAGCCCGAAGCTCATCCAATCTATCAGGGAAGAGAAATGAAGAAAGAGGCCTGAGAACAGGCACCCACCCCCATCCAACTGCCCAGTACCAGGGAGGGCAGGAACCTCTTACCCAGAAGCACAGCCCTGGTAGGAGTAGCCCTCTCGCTTAAAGTAATCAATGGTATCATCAAGGCAGGTCTTGAGCGTGTTCACCCGTACAAATCGAGGAAGCTGAATCACTATGAGACAGAGGGAGGAAAGATATTCAGGGATACCCTCAACATCCTCCCCGAATGTCCTGTGTTCAGACTCCCCTCTATGCCCTACCCAAGTGTCCAGCTCCAGCCAAGCCCTGGGGAATTACGAACCCTGAGCAGCCCCAGGACTGGACTCCAGCAGGTCCTCGTTGCGGCTCACACACCGCTTCACCTTGAGCCGGGCAAACTCTGCCTGTAGCCTCGCCTTGTGCCGGGATAGCACAGGCTTCCATCGGCCTCCACCCCGTAACCCCCGTCCCAGCAGTAGTTCATATACCAGGACCTGGGAGGGGATTATGACAGAATGAGTCGAGCCCCCCCAACCCCCTTGATTTACCCTTGGGCCTCAGTTCCCTCATCTGAAAATGAAGGGATTGGCCTGGATGGCCTCTGAGTTTTCTGACTCCTCCTCTTGTCCACAGCTAATTCAAGTTTAAGCCAGACTCAAAAAGTTAAGTCAAGTCATGAAGCACTGAACATGCGAGATGAGCCATTGGTGGCATCTCTGGTCCACTCTTTCCTCCCACATCTCTACTTGATCAGCATTGGTTAAGCACCTACTATGTGCCAGGCACTGTGTGGGGGCCCTGGCAAAGCAAAAGCAAAATGAAACCTATCTGCTTACCTTCTTACCAGAGCTTACCTTCTATACAAGAAGCAAGATGGAGAGAAGCTCAGACAATAAACACAAGATGATTTAGAGGTGAAAGCACTCTAAATTGGGGTTGGGGGGAAAGATCAGGAAAAGTTCCCTGTGGAAGGCAGAGCTTGAGTTGAACCTTAGGGGAAGCTCAAGGCAGGAAGGCAGGAAGGGGCCCCCTCAAAGCAAAAGCCACAGAACCAGAAATTGAGCCCACAAGGGGTCACAGATTCACAGATCCCAGCTGCAAGGGACCTCAGGGGCCTCCTAGTCTAACTCCCTTATTTTACAAATGAGGAAACAGGCCCAGGGAAGAGAGGGGACTTGCCTAGGATCACAAATTCCATAAGCAGTGAGGGGACATTTGAACCCAGGTCCTCTGGCTCCAAAACCATTGCTCCAGAGACTTCGCAGTACCTGTCCAGGTGAACTCTGGATCCCATATTCACCCCTTCCCAAACCAACAAGAAGACGACTTCGGGGAAGTTTCCCCTGACTCCTCCCCTCCCCGGCCCCAATCACCTTGGCCAGGTGAGGCTTCAGCTTCTTCTCTGCCTCCAGGAGCTTGGCGCTACGGATCACTGCGTCCAGCACAGCCGAGTAACGCTGGGTCTGGCACACCAGGGCGTACAGCTGCCGCACATTCTGAGGGGCAGGTGGTGGGATGGAGAGGCAGATGGCCATTAGGCACCGCCCCGCCCCTGAACCCCCGAACCCCGAGACTCTTCCCAACACTCTGCCCAGGCTTAACCCTGCCCTGGCCCCTGACCCCGAGACCCGCCCCTGAACCCCCAAGCCCCGAGGCTTCTCCCAACACTCCGCCCAGGTTCCCCGGACAGCCTGCCCAGGTGCCCCTGACTCCAGTCCAAGGCTGACCGCGATCTGCTCCTGCTCCCCCTCCGCAGTACCTGGAAGCGGCTACCGTAGACCAGGGTCTTCAGGGAGCCCTGGTGGGCCTCTAGCCCCGAGAGCACGGTCGCCGCCGCTCCATACAACGCCATGGGCCTCCTCCTCCTCCTTCCTACTCCCGGCTCCAGCTCCAGCCCCGCAGCGCCGCGTGTGGCTGCCTCAACCACTGCGCATGCGCGCACTACAGTGCGTTCGGGATTGGATTTCCAGGCTGTGGCTCCGCCCCTTCCCCATGGTCACGTCCCCCGCCACGTCTCATTGGCCAGCGTTTGTGGCACCTCCCCCTGACTTGTCAGTTCTGTCCACCTTCCCTTAGGAGCTGGATGAGAGCTTTAAAGCTGGGAATACAAAAGGCAAAACTAGTCCCCGCCCTCAAGGGACAAACCAGCACTTACGTGCAAGCGAGACGTATTCTGGATTTACCTGGCTTCGAATATATGTATTCGCACATTGTCTCTCCCTTTGGATTGTGAGCTCCTCGTGGGCAAGGGCTGTCTTTTGCCTTTGTATCCCCAGCGCTTAGCAAAGTTCCTGGCACATAGTAGGCTTCGAACAAATTGGTTTTTTATCCTCACCTTCCGTCTTAGAATCCATACCGTGTATGGGTTCCGAGGCAGAAGAGCTGTAAGGGCTAAGTAATGGGGATTAAGTGACTGGGCCAGCATCAACAGCTGCGAAGTGTCTAACACCAGATTTAAGCCCAGGACCTCCCATTTCTGGGCCTGGCTCTCCATCCACTGAGCCACCCAGCTGCCCACTTCTCCCATAAATTACTGTTTGACAGACAGGATAAGTTGGAAATAATGGAGAGGGAAGTCACTAAGTTTAAGGAGGGCTGGGGAAGGCTTCTTCTAGGATTTGAGGATGTAAAGGATACCAATGAAAAGCTAATATAATATATAGGCCGTACATGTGTTATCTTGCAATACATATTTCTATGTTGTGGAAAAAAAAAAACATCGCTTACACTAGGCAAAAATTCATAGAGGAAATAAAGTGAAGAATGATGTACTTCAATCTGCATTTGGACTCCATCAGTTCTTTCTATGGTGATGGATAGCCTTTTCGGTCATGAATCTCTTGGGGTTGTGCTAGGTCCTAGAATTGCTGACAATAGTTTAGACATTCACTATAGATCATTGTACTTTATTGTTGATACTGTGTAAAATGTTCTCCTGGTTCTGCTCATTTCACTTTGCATCACTTCATATGAGTCCTTCAAAGTTGTTTTGTGAATATCTTGTTCATCATTTCTTACAGACCAATAGTATTCCATTGCCACCATATACTACAACTTGCTCAGGTGTTCACCAATTAATGAACATCCCTTCAGTTTCCAGTTCTTTGTCGCCACAAATAAAGCCACTACAGATATTTTTGTTCAAGTAGGTCTTTTTCCCCCTACTTTTGATTTTTGGGGGGATACAGAAGTAGTGATGGTATTGCTGGCTTTTATTGCAGTTTTATGTCTCTTTGGTCATGATTCCAGACTGCTCTCTAGAATGATTGGATCAGTTCACAGCTCCATCCACAGTGTATTAGTGTCCCAATTTTCCCACATCCTTTTCAACATTTATCATTTTCCTTTTGTGTGAAGGAAATTATTTAGGGGATGTTGATCCCGAGTAGAGTCTAGCCCTGGCATCCCCTAGAGTCAGCATGAGTCAGCGCCAGGGTGAGTGACAACATGCCAGAGCCAGCATCACCATGGGTGTCACTAGTGAAGCAGGAAGAGCTAGCCGAATGTCATCATGGAAGGGCACACAACATGACATTTTAAAGTGAGTGGGCAAGAAGGGTTCTTCAACCCAGGCAGGAAGCAAGCAGCAAGCTGGACTCTCTTAGCTTCAACCTTCACTGACTGGCTCTCTAAGCTGTCCGGGTGCCAGCTTATCTTGGCCCTTGATCTATGGCAAGTGCAGCATCAGGGCCTTAGCCAGCCGAATGAAGAATCAGTTCTAGTGAGGCAGAAATCTCTCAATATCTCTTCTCTCTACCTCTGTCGATCTCTCTCTTTCCTAATGAATGCTTATATCTGGTGTTGAGCCTCCAGACCACCTTTTATTATTATACTTTTTTGTTATATTAGCCAGTCTGATAGATGTGAGACGGTACCTCAGAGTTCTTTTAACTTGCATTTCTCTGATTAATAGTGATTTGAAGCTTTTTATTCATAAGATTAAAGATAGTTTGAATTTCTTCATCTGAGAATTCCCTGTTCCTATTCTTTAACCATTTTTCATTTGGGAAATGTTTGCATTCATACAAATTTGACTCAGTTCCCTACATATTTGAGAAATGAGGCCTTTGTCAGAGCTGTTTGCTATAAAATTTTTCCCCAGTTTGTTGTTTCCCTTCTTATCCTGGTTGCATTGGTTTTGTTTGTGCAAAACCTTTTTGATTTAATGTAGCCAACGCTATCTATTTTACATCTCACAATGTTTTCTATATGTTGTTTGGACATAAATTCTTCCCTTATCCATAGCTCTGACAAACTATTCCATGCTCCCCTAATTTTTTTGTGTTATCACCTTTTATTTCTAGATGCATCCATTTTACCATTACCTTGGTATGTGGTGTGAGGTTTTGGTCTAAATTTATTGGCCTAGTTTTTGCCATATTGCTTTCCAGTTTCCCCTGAAGTTTTTGTCAAATAGTAAGTTCTTCTTTCAAAAGCTTGGATCTTTGGGTTTGTCAAACACTGGTTACTATGGTCATTTACTGCTGTGTATTGTGTACCTAAACTATTCCACTGATCTACCTGGCCACCCAGTTAAATGAATGAATAATTTTTAAAGCATTTATTGAGCACTCATTATGTGCAAACACAGTACTAAGAGATGGAGGATACAAATAGAAACAGCAGTCCCTGTTCCCAAAGAGCTCATATTCTAATAGGAAAAAGCAGAATTCAACTACAAAAGCCTAGAGCAATTAACAGTGGGACAGGTTTTTGGACTACTCTTCACAGGCCATGCTCACTCAAAGCTTCAGTGCTTTCTAAATTAATAACCTTCCTTCTCCCTGTACCTCAGGACTAAGACCAAGTACTTTACCTTTTTAGAAACCTTCCTTGAGGATGCCAGCCCACAGTGGGGATAATAAACCTCAAAAGATAGGGCTTTAAAGGCTGGAGGAGCAAGTGCCATTTTTGTTAAATGAAAACATTTGGGAGAGAATTGTGAGTGTTGCCTATATCATACTAAATATATAAGATCATTGGTAGCATCTCTGATCCCACTCTTTCCTACTTAGTCAACATTTGTGAAGCACCCACGGTGTGTCAGTGACTGGATTGGGTTCTGGGGATATAAAGACCCAATGAAACAGGCTCTGCCCTTAGGAAACTTACATTCTATCAACTTTAAAGCATTTTATGCTAGTAGATGTAGGGATAGGTTGAGAAATCTGGCTTGGGATTGGGTTTTTTGTTTTGTTTTGTTTTGTTTACTCCACCCATAAAAGATCAATAGTTAGAGCCCCCTTAATAGGGAAGGTACAACATGTTCTATAAACCACCTGCTATGGGCCCACAGGTAGGTTAGGTAGACCAAAGGCCAAGGCCAATCTATAATTTGGTATGCTCCAAGGCTGGGAGGTGGCTAGACCCAGGAGGTTGAGGCAACACCATGGGAAGGGAATTGTTGCCCCGTTCGTGCCAGCAGGTGTCTAGAAGGGGTAAAGTTTGCCTTTGAAGTCAGCCTGGAATGTGTACTGGGCCTGGAGGCCCTAGGAGTGGTCTGCATCAAAGAAAGTGAGCTCCCCCTGTTCATAGTGGAGATATATACCCCAATCCGATGAGGGTGTCCTACCATAGACAAGAGCACTCATGGGCACTGAAAAGCCTCACACTCACAGCCCTCCTTGAATCCAATCAGCCATACTCCACTCTCTGGGGACTTGGTGAGCTTGTCTTTCTGGCTGGTGGTGTCCTTGATGACCCCCAGCCAACAGTGACTCTTGCTGGCAAAAACTACCTCCCAGTAATGGTGGCCACAGGAGAAGCCCGGGCTGATCAGGATTCAGGTGTCGTAGTCAAAACCATCAGGATGGTTGATGCACCACTGAAACAAGAGGCCACATTGTACTACCGTGTTCCCTCTGAAGAGCTGGAGGAGTGGATGAGTCATGGTTGGGTCCAATTTCAGAGTCTCCATGGCTGGAGAAGGAGACCCAAAATGGCCTGATCAGGCCTTGGGGAAACCAGAAGATTTCTTCCCCGGACTTTGGTGAGTGGTCTCCCTGTCTCCAGTCCCTCCTCTTTCCAATCTGTCCTCCACACTGACCAAGGGATCTTATTAATGAATAGATGTGACCATCATTCCCTTATTCGATAAAGTCTAGTAGCTCCCAACTATCTCCAGATTGAAACACAAACTTCTCTCTAAGAAATATCTTTATTACTAGGCTCCTCCCTATCTTTCTAACATTATTATAGATATTATCTCTATTGACATTTTATATATAATTATATATGATTTCCCATAAGACACTGTGTTCTAACTAACCATGGCTTCTTCTGGTTCCTCACACTCAATCTCCCATCTCCATTCCTTTGCACATGTTGTCACTGCCTGAAATGCTCTCCCACAGACCTTGTGGAATCCTTGTAAGCTTCTATAAAAGGCCTTTCCTGACCCCGTAAGCTCTTACTGCTTCCCTTCTCCTCCCCACTCAGCACCCCCAAATTACTTTGTAACACACACACACACACACACACACACACACACACACACACACAGTTTTCCATAGAACAGAAGCTTCTTGAAGATAAGGAATGTTTCCTTGTCATCTTTGTATCCTTAGTGCCCATGACAGCACCTGGCACCTAGTGGGCACTAAATAGTGCTTACTGCATGCATAGCAGTGCTTAGGGCTGAGCTGCTCTCCTGAAGCAACCTGGGAGAATCTTATGAAACAGATGTTTCCACACTGGCATTTTGAGGTTGGCCAGGCAGAAGCCTGGCTTGAAAGACACAGCATTGAAGTTTCCCTCCAGGGATGGAGGCTGCTTTGTGCTAGGAAGAACATGATGTTCTTGTCTGAGTGGCAACACCGCTACCCTCTGCTAGGGGTGGACTGAGCCATAACTGAGGATTTGGGCTCTGGAATTGAGTGGATAAGGGGGCACGCCTGGCATGTGGCCACCAAGCTGAGGATTCACAAGATCCTAAAGTGAGAGATGGGAGAACCGAGTCCAACCTCCTCATCTTACAAATAAGAAGACTGAGGCCAAAGAGGTCAAGGTGACTTGGACAAGATGACAGGCAGAAAAGCATCAGAGATGGGATCTGAACCCAGGTCCTCTGACTCCAGGAATAGTGCTCCTTCTACTGTATCGTCCCACCCCAACCCCAGGAGACCAGGAGGTTTCTTTGCTCCTGGAGGCCAGACTGATGCTGGTGAAGTAAAGAGGAGGGACCAGAGAAACTAGGAAGGAAGAGGAAGGGCACCTACCCTGGGCCACTGCTCTTGGCACCCCCTGAATTGAAGCACTCAACAAGTCTTCCCTAGTTCAATCTCTGAGTACAACTTTGCTTCCACCCAAAGTCTTTCATCTACCATAAGACCCTGAGACTCAATTTCTGGCTGAACTCACATCCCCAGAAATAGAGATTTATATAAGCAACGGTGACATAAAGGAGAAAAGGCAATCTGGGTATGTATGTATGTATGTATGTTTAATCACTATATGTGGGGGTGGGATATGTATCTACATCTACATATATATTTATATATATATAAAATTCATAATTTCCTTCCCATCTTGGGCTTCAGCCCCAGGTCCCTGAGCTCCGACAAGTCAATTCTTCTCTTCCTTTGATGCAAACTGGGGCTTCCAGGGCACTTCAGGCTGCTCCCCCGGCATGCCAAGTTGCTGCCTCCTCCATTATGTGTTGCCTTCCTCCATTAGAATGTAACTTCCTTGTATCTGCAACCTCAGTGCTTAGCACACTGATTGGCACACAGTAAACACTTAATCAGTGCTTTATCTAGCTATCTGTTGAAAGAAGAGGTTATACTTCATACATATACATACATTAGACATGTGTGTAGATAAATGGATGGATGGATAGATGGATGGACAGACGTACGGACAGATGGACAGACAGACAGAGATGGGTAGGTGGATGGATGGATGAGTAGATAGATGGATAGATAGACAGACAGAGACAGACAGACAGACAGATAGATAGATAGATAGATAGATAGATAGATAGATAGATAGATAGATAGATAGATGGATAGATATGGAGACTGATATTCATAGATCACAAGGACAATTACAAGTCAGGGCCAGAATACTGATTTAGTCCCTTTTGGAAGACAGCTACAGCTGGATGAGAGGCTGGTGCCGTTTCCCTGGGTTTCTCTCCATCCCTCCTCCTTATGTTCGGCTAAATCCAAAAGCCTGGTTCTCTCCTTCCAAGGGTACTTACCTGGAGGCCATAGCATGATGTTTCTGTAAGGAAAAAGGGACAAGTTGGTAAAGCTATGAGAAGCCTCTTTTGGAAGTCATGAGAGATGGGATTTGCCAGGTGGGAACTGTGGTTGGGATGGAGGGAAGGAGTTCCAGGGGAGTGGGATAAGCTGGCTAAATGCCCATGTCCAAGGTCACCCTTTAGTCCAGTGGATTGCCCTCCTGTTCTAGTCCATCCTGGCATTGCCATGCTCTGTCCAGACTATGTTTCCATACTGTCTCTGCTGTTAGTGTCAGCTCCTTGTGGGCAAGGACCATTTCACGTTTGTCTTTATAGCCTCGCTTGGCACTTAGTAAATGCCTAACAAATGTTTGTTGATTGACTGACTGATGGATTGGTCCTCTCCTCCCTCACCTGGATGAAGTCAAGGCAACTCTCCTTACTCAGCTGCTCCAAGATGTGTTGGGCCTGGCTCAGTGGCTCACAGGCACCCTAGGCTTCCTCCAGCTGCATGTTCATGGAAGCCAGAAGGCCCCAGGTGTAACACTCGATGCCCTCCAGACATCAAACCTTCTCCTTATCCACCAGGAGGTGTAACTCCTGGAATTCTCTGCAGATCATCCAGCTGAAGATGTCAGATTCATTCTAAGGACAGGAGCAGAGCCCATCACAGCTGGCCCCAGTGCCCCAGAGCTGGGTAGGACTGTGGGCATGGGTCCAAGACATGGTCATCAGGTCCCAGATCCAGGCTGGCCTGTAACAGGCCTTTGGAGTCATCTAGCCCAACCCCATCATTTCCCAAAGAAACAGGAACTCCAGAAAAGCAATTTTTCCCTTAGAATTGTCTGGTCACTGATGTCTAGATTGAAGAAACTGAGCCTTGAGGAAGAGAAGTGATTTGTTCCAAGGCCACTGTGAGGGAGAACCCAGAGCCTCCTTGAGTACATGGGCACAGCCTCCAAAAACTCTGAGACCCAGTGAGCCACCAGGGAGATATTTTGATCCACCAGCATCTATTAAACACCTCCTGGGTTCCAGACACTGTGCCAAGAACAGAGTGGCTGTGGCTATTCTAAGAATTTGTGGCCCAGCTCCCTGCACCATCTTCCTCCTAACGGCCACAGTAGCAGCCCTGGGTCCTTAATTAGTCTCTCTGCCCATCCTGGTGCTGTCCCTTCTTTGTAACAGCCAGAGAGTCCCTGCATAGGGATCCCCCATACCAGGCTGGCCAGGGCACCAGAAGGGGTGATACATGGACTGACCAGAAGGTGGCACAAGCTGGCCATTCCTGACCTTGCCCAGAGGCTTCATCCCCACCCCTGACCACAGAGTTTACTCCCTGTTATCTCAGCCCCAAGGCCCTGGGGGTAACAGCAGGCCTTGGGATCAGTCCTGGCGCTGGGAGAGAATTCCCTGGACCAGAGTGCGAGGAAGCCTCAGAGGCTGCCTCTCCCCCAGAGGCAGCAATTGAAGGGCTTTCTCTCTGGGGCTTCCTCCTTGTGTGCCCTTGGGCAAGTCCTTAACCCTCTCTGGGCCTCCAGCTTCCTCATCTGTAAAATGGGGAGAAGGGCCTAGAAAAGCTGGCTCTCCGCATTTTACAAAAAAGGAAACTAAGGTTTCTGGCGGCAAAGGGACTGCTCCAAAGCCACACAGGTATAGATGTCCAGGGCAGGTCTGGAATCCGGCGCTCCTCGGGATGCGCATGCAGATCCCCGCAGCCTTCCGAAGTAATGCTACAGGCATTATTGTCCCCATTTTAGAGACGAGAAAGCTGGCTGGGGGAGGGAGGTGCTGGGTGCCAATGAAGTCTCCCTGCAGGGCAGCTTAATGCATTCCTGCCCTTGGCCCCGGGACTGGGTAGCACACAGTAGGCGCCCAATCAATGCTTTCGGTTGGTTGTGCTTATTCGCAGCAGACTGGGACAGGAGGAGGATCCGTAGGAGTGGGACTGGGCGGAGGGGAAATGAACAAGCTCATCTGTGCCTGTAGAAACACGTGCCTTCCAACCTAGGGCTTACCCAATGCTCGGCGCTGATTGGCTACGAGGCTCACACCTGAGAGCGAGTGGACGGCTGTGATTGGTTAGGTCCACGCGCACGGGCGGGAGCTTGGGGCAGGGCGGGGCGAAATCAGGGAGGAGAGAGAGCACAGGTTGGGTCTCGCGCATGCGCTCTGTCGGGCAACAGCCGTCGTTGCGCGAGGGAGTTGGAGAGCAAGATGGCGGAGCAGCTGATGACGCCCCGGAAAGACTTGAACCCAGTCCCGGACCGTGAAGGCGCGGGGGAACTGGTGCGCGTGGGGGGAAGGGGATCCCGGGATAGGAGGGATTTATCTGTTTTTCCGTCTGAAACCCCCATACATAGGGGGAAACTGAGGCAGGAAACGGGCATGTAACTTGCACCTGCAACCCGTAACTGGGGGTGGGGTAAATGAGGTGGGAATTTGAAGTTCACTTCAAACCTCCCCCGCAGCCGGGCCTTAGTTTCCTTTCATATAAAATGGGTCTCTGGGTCCTTTCCAGCCCCATGATCTTAGGCTCCACAGAATAAAGGTTCAGGCCCCTACCAAGCCCATACTCTCTGAGAATCAGTTTCCCCCTCAGTAAAATGGGGGCTCGGAAGCCATGACCTCTTCAGAGCCCTCCTAACCCCGACATAATTGTCCTAATGAACCAGGATGGGGCATGCCCAGAGCCCAAGGAGGAGGGTTTTCTCAAGGGTTTACCCATTAGGGGGCTTTGGGGTTTGGGGTTCCTGCAGAAGGGTTGGGAGTCTCTGAGGGTCCCTGCTGCTCTTCTGAGGGGCTTGGTGGGCAGTGACCTGGTTCTTCTCCTCTTTCTCCCAGACTCCCTACCAGAGACTGAGCCAACGGATGCAGGATGTGACTGGAGACAGGGGGGTATTAAAGGAGGTCATCCGAGAGGGATCCGGAGACTTGGTGACTCCCGATGCTTCTGTCTTAGGTACAAACTCGCCATCTGTGCTCTCATTTGGCCAAAGCACCAACCAATAGAGAGAAGGCTAAATGGGGAAAGACATTGTTTTACTTGTCCAGATCCCACTGGGGAGGCACCATGTACCGAAATTGGGGTTGACCAGCACAAATTAGAAATGGGATTCAGGAGGGGTAGAACCAAATCATACTATTCACGGCCTTGGGGAGGGAAGGAGAAACTCTGAAGTTTAAAATGTCAAAAAAAAATTGTCAAAAATTGTTTCTGTGTGTAACTATAAAAATAAAAATATTAGCAGAAAAAAAGAAATGGGATTCAAACATTTTTCCAAAAAACCCAGACAGGGCAGTTCTCAAATGATCAGGGTAGCCCATTAGGGGGAATCATCCGCAAAGGGGCAAGCTGGCATGCCAGGCCCCCCTTCCTTTGCTGCCTGCTTCCCCAGAAGTGTTGCCACTGCTTGGTGCGTTCTAGTGAAGAATCATCCTGGGCTCTTGATGTCTGACAGCCTCATCTACTTTGCTTTCTGGGCTGGCTTTGCTCCGGGCTTTGGTTCCCTGTGGACCCTGATGGCTTTCTCTCTCTCTCTCACGATCCACTTTAGTGAAATACTCTGGATACCTGGAGCACATGGACAAGCCCTTCGATAGCAACTGCTACAGGAAGATTCCCCGACTGATGAAGCTTGGAGAAGGTGAGCTGAGGCTAGGGCCTGGCCGTGGTTTCAAGTGACCCACTGCAGGCTGAAGGTGTTCTTTGTTTCCTGATAGCGGGAGTGGATTGTGGCAGTTGTGTTCACCTTCCTTTCCTGGTTCACCTTGTGACCAAGAGAGTTATGAGACAGGTGGCTGGACCGGGTCGAATAATTCCCTCCAATCCCACCCACACCTGTTCAGTCCCTCCTCTGTACCAGGCTCACTCTCAGGTTTTTGGGAGATGCAGACAAAATGGAAACACCTCCATCCTTCACCCCAGCTGCTGGGATGTGGCCACAGCAATCTCTGTTGGGCGGGAGGGAGGGGAGGAGGTGGAAAGAAGGAATGGGCACAAATCAAGCCTGTTTTCTCCTCTTCTAGAGATAACCCTGTGGGGAATGGAAGTGGGCCTGTTAACCATGCGGAAAGGAGAGCTGGCCCGATTTCTCTTCAAGCCTCGTTATGCCTATGGGGCCCTGGGCTGTCCACCCTTGATCCCACCCAACACCACAGTCTTATTTGAGCTGGAGCTACTGGACTTCCTGGACTCTGCCGAGTCAGATGAATTCTTTGCCTTAACTGCAGTAAGTTTGGGGACATACTCTATGGCCTCAGTAGCCTGCATGATAATGCTTGGTTTTTCTTGTTCTCGTGTATCTGTCCAGAGATCCAGCTCTTCTATTTTTCTCTTTCCCAGCTTCCATGCCAAAGCCTCTGCTAGTGGTGCAGGGAAACACTCAATGCCGTGCATTCTATGATTTTAATAAGTCAAATAAGATGATGGGTGTGAAAGGGCTGTCACAGATGTATCATGTTAGTCGTAGACCAGCGAAGTTTTTAAGAATTCATTTAGTTAACAATTCACCCCAGTTCCTAACCTTGCTTCCCAAATTGTCCTCAAGGCAGACGGTGTGTCTTTGTTCGCCTCTGGGAAGTTGTTTTAAAGGTCAGTAGGATGTGATTTCCCATCTTTGGCACACGTTTACCAGCTTTGACCAGAGAACTCAGAAATCATTGAGGGCAACTCTGCTCAGCCCCTGCAAGTGGACTTCTAGCTTTCACCTCAAAACCTGGTGGGGTTCTTAACATTTATCCCTGTCTGGATTCGCCTTCCTAGACTTGGCCCATTGTTTTAGATGGTGACATCTTGCTAGATCCTGGCTGGGTCATCCACTATGTTGGCTGTCGAGGCTTTGTGTTGTCTTCTCCATTCCATAGTCACCCTGTTCCCAGGAAAGACCCCTCCTCGGGGAGACAGTGGCCTAGGATGACTGCTCTGGTTCTGCTCTTTCATCCACTTTCACAGGCCACATCTTTCTAGCCATTCCACAAGAATCCAGTACAGATTGTGTCAAATACTTGGCAGAATCCAGGCTTCTACAAGTATTATTTTGTCGGAAGAGAAGGAGAGGAGGTGCTTTGGCATGATGTTCTGTAATGGTGCCATATTGCCTCTTATTTATCCTAGTTTACCATGCTAGGTGTTGATGAACCATTCCCTTACTATACATTCTGGAGTAGCAAGATGAGCTACAGATGGGTGCATGACACAGACATCAAGGCTGACATAAATGAAGACTCAAATGAGAAGAGACCTCTCAGATCTGTGAAGAGTGCATGACCAAAAACTGATGATTTGATCATATCAAATTAAAAAGATTAAAATAAAAAGTCAGGTCATTTCTCAAACCAAAATTCATTCCTGAGGCAGCTAAATGGCTCAATGGCTTGAGAGCTAGGCCTGAAGTTGGGTGGACCTGGGTTCAAATGCCCTTGCTGCTCTTCTGTTTTAGAGCTGACACTAGGACAGAAAGTAAAACAAAACAAAACTCATCCCCTGCAAAGAAAAACTGAAGTGAGACACAAGTTGGATTTTCTTGCCTTCTCTGACTCTTTACCAGCCCAGCTGGTGGGCCTTTTCCCTTCCTTTGAGCTTTTTTTTGCCCTCCACTAACAAATAAATTCAAACAATTCTTTTACTTTGACGTTCTCGGCACCTCCTTCATTTAGTGCTTGTTGCTTTTCGACAGAACTGTTTGCTGTTATTTGCTGTTCTTCCTCCATCCCTGGCCTCACTTTCCCATTTGGTCTCTTTAGGGAACAACTTCCCCTTTTCATCCATCAGTGTATGGACTGGGCTAGGTTTGCCATCTGAGACCCTCTTTTCCCTTTGCCCCCCCAACTTACACTCCAAGCCAGTCCCCTGGAGGCTCATCTAGGAACTCTCCAGATCACTTGAAAGTAGTCACTATTTACCTATCAGTCTGCATGCCCCCTCCACCAATCTATGTGGTGCCACAGTTTACATGGTGCCGTGCCCCCTCTACCAGAATACATTGCAGGGGGTGGGGGGTAGAGTGGGCCGACACCTGCAGTCAGTGGAGAGGGACAAACTCAGGGGGAACCAAAAGGTCTGAGAAACGTCATGCTTCTGCCACTACAGGACTATAATGGCATCTTATTGCTTCTGACTCAAGCCACACTCCCAATCATCGGAGTCAATCCTCTCTGGCTTATTTGTAATAATTAAAATTAATTTGACAAATATAAGAATTTTTTAAAATTGTTGTGGTCGCCATTTATAAAATTAACTCTTAAGTCACAAGGCTGATTAGTAGGCTGACTAGTCCTTCCTGTGTAAAGGCTCCTTGAACTTGGCCCTTGTTTTTGATTCCTCAGAAGCAGCAGGATGTGTTCCCACTCGAGAAGGTGCTAAAGGTGGCAGCCACAGAACGAGAATTTGGCAACTACCTCTTTCGCCAGAACCGCTTCCATGATGCCAAGGAGAGGTATAAAAGGGTAAGAACCCCCAGGGATGGCAAGAGATGCTGTGGGCAGGCTCCTCAGCTGCCTCTTCTTGTCTCTAAGGTAAGGTTCCCCCAGAGTGGTAAAACAGGGCTTCCCAGAGACTCCTTATGAAGGGATGATTCCTCGGTTCATCCCCAGCCACCCTGGGGTGAGCTGGGGCGAGAGAGCCTTGAGGAGGAGCCTTTCCTCCGCCTTCCCGGCCTTATAAGCATTCTCTGCTCAGGCTCTCTTGGCCTGGCCTCCTGCCTCTGTGCATCCTCTTGTGGCTCTGCTCCTGCCTGCTGAGGTCAAGCGTTTCCATGGCTTCTTCTCTCAAGGGCCAGGTTCATCCTTGGCTTTTTTGGTAACTCATTTGAGTGGATGAATGTGTGGTCAATTCCAGAGGCTGCCTTTTGCCTGCTCAACAGACTAACTGTCAGCATACAAGGAGAAGGGAGGAAAAGCCTCCCTTATTCTTGGTGGCATCTTTCTTTACCCTAAGCTGGCCTCCTCTCGGTCCCATTCCCCCCCACCCCCAACCCACCCTAGTTAAAGTCATCGCCCTCTCTTTCTGCACCCACATGGTCTTAGACCCCCACCGCCTAGAGAAGAGGATGGATCAGTGATTGCCCCAAGATTTCTCACCTGGAAAAACAGGTGGAATCTGAAGAAAGTGGACATCTGGGAGGAAAAATGTATTGAGGTGAAGAGATGATGAGGGGCTGTCCAAAGAGGCATGAGTTGGCTCTGGGAGCAGAGGGTTCTCCCTAATTGCAGATCTTCAGTGAGGATGCCTTTGGGGGGGATGGGGCTGTAATATCATTTCCCTTTCGGTGAGTTTTCATTTTAGTCGGGGATATCCTGCCCCCATCCCAGACTCAGTTTTTGTGTCCTCTGAGCATTTATTTGAAAATATGGGACTGGAATGAATATGCCCAAAAAGTCAAGGTCAGAGATGACAGCTGTCTTTAGGAATGTTGCTTAAAGTTACAGGAAAAGAACAAAGGGCGGAGGACCAAGCATGGGGGTCACCAATCCCTAGAAGCTGAGAGGAGGAAGGGTCGCTTTTCCTGGTCCTCCCAAGTCACGATTGGTCCTTCAGAGTCTAGCTTAAAGCCTGTCCCCTCCGTGCAGCCTTCCTTGGTCAACTGTGCCTCATTCTGGTATCTTTTAATCCATATTTTTCTGCACTTTTGTGTACACCTTTCACATTCCTGTTCATTTACGCCTATTTGTAGTGTGAGAATTTTAATATTGGATGTGTGTGAGAGAGAGAGAAGTAAGCACATACCATTGGATGTTAGTGTATAAGCTACCTAAAGAAGGGGACAAACTATACAGTCTTTTTCTTTCTCTTTTTGATTTTTTTAAAGTCTTTTTTGTTGGGGGACAGTACAGTGACTCAGTGGAGAGAGCCAGGTCCAGAGACCTGAGTTCAAATGTGGCCTCAGACACTTTCCAGTTGTATGACCCTGGGCAAGTCACTTAATCCCCCACTGCCTAGCCCTTACTACTCTTCCAATTTGGAACCAATACACAATATTGGTTCTAAGATGGAAGGCAAGTATTTTTTAATCATTTTTATTTGACATTTAGTAACAGAAAATTCAGATAAAAGATTTTCAATGAAACCATACATAGAGCACAAACTCCAGACCATTAGCCATCTTGTTTTTTTGTACTTACTCATTTTAACAGAATGATAGAAGTGTCTTGCTTGTTCCTTTCTTGGTTACCCTGGATGCTCTCCACTTGTTCTTTTTCATGCTCACAGCCAGCATAGTACGTATTTCTTGTTCTGCCTGCATTTGGTATTGATCCATAGAATTGCCATGGCGCGCACGGCAGAGCATCTTGGTGAGGATTCCCCTCCCCCCCCCCATCCCTTTGTGGAGTCACAGAGTTGGAATGCTGTAGGGAGCCTCAGTAGCTGTCCAGTCCAACCCATTCTGAGAAGGAACAACTGAAACAAACACAAGGATCCTTGCAGTTCTTGCTCACAGACCTCCAAGGAGATCAGCCTTCGCCTTCCCAGGGAGCCCCCTCCCCTGAGGAGCAGCTCTATCAGGCAGGGGGGTGTCCTCACATGGCAGGACTCTGCTGAATTTCCACTGATTGCTCCTGGTTCTTCCCTGTGGTGTCAAATGGAATGGGCCTGATCCCTCCTCCAGATCCTTGAAGATAGCTCTTCTGCCCCCTTGGAATCGGAGCCTCTCAGTTCTTCAGCCCTCTGGTTGCTCTCTGGGATGCTCTTTGTTTCGGTCGATAGTCTTTCAGTGGGCTTAACTCTGGAACAAGTATACCTCCTTGGACTTCGCCCCTGGAACCTGCCCAAAGATACTCTGGCAGTTCAGACTGTGGGCCGTGGATTCTCCAACATGGCCTTTGAAAGGAGGAATAAGTCCCTCGTGTAGAAGAAAGAACCCCAACAGCAGAGAATGGTGGCGGTGGCTACATTCATCAGAAAAGCGATGATGTGATGGATTCCCCGCCCAAGCCTTTGGGGTCCCCAAAGGAGGAAGTATGGGACCAAGGAGCCATGATGGGGATAGAGGAAGAGCAAGTCACGACCCTGCTCCTCGCTAGCACTGTGCATCATGTGGACTATGGAGGTCCAGCAGCCAGGCTGGTCCCAGGAAATGTCAGCCCAAAGGTGATGCTGTAAGCCTGGAGAATGATAGAAAGGGGGAGGCTCCCTGACTCCAAAGCACCTGAGGGCTTTCTTCTGGTGAGGAACCGTGAAACTTGGGGGCTCCTAAAAGTGGAGGACTGCCGCAAGGAGACCCTCAGGAGGTGGCAGCTCACGGAGGTGGGGAGGAAGATTGGCTCAGCTTCTTCTTGGGTCAGGGTCACAGCTTTCATAGCATCTTATTTTGTTAGGTTTCATTCAGTTGGACCTCTATGCTGTATGGGACAGCTAGCTGTGTGACCCTGGGCAAGTCCCCAAAACCATCTGCATAAAACTGGAGAAAGCAATGAATGGGGACGTCATCAGGGACAGAGGTCTTACAGACACACAGAGCTGTGCCATGCCAGGTCATTTGGAAGGGCAGATGGGCACTGGCAGCTGAGAAGGAGGGAGGGCTTCATTTAGAAGATGGTATTTGAGCTGGAGCTATTTTTTAGCCCTTACTTTCTGTCTTGTAACAACTCTTAAGACAGAAGGGCAAGGGCTGGACAAATAAGTGCTCAGTTCCCCAGGTTCAACTTCATCCAGAGCTGTGGGTCTGGGCTGTCATTGCAAGCTTTCTGTATTTCTCTGTATTCTTCACATTTGTGGTTCTTAAGACAGAGCAGTATTCTTTACACAAAGAGAATTCATTTGGAACTCAGTTTTTAAAAAAGAATGTTAGAAATTGTTTTTACTTGCATTTGAGGGGGAGGGGACTGATTTTATTTCATTAAGTTGTTTGGAGAGGAATTTTGGGAGAGCTCAAGTACATCTCTGCCTTTACTTTGCTATCTTGGCTCTGCCCACTCCTTGTACTTCATTAAGGAAATTCTAGGCCAACGTTGGCAAAGTGTTGGCATGTGTGCCAACCCTGGCACAGGGAGTTGCTCTGTTCCTCTTCTTCCCAGTGCCCAAGGACATTTTTGCATGCCCTGACTCTCTGTCCAGCTGCCCAAAGTAAGTACTTCCTCTCTCCGTGCTCTTGGGTAACGTGGGGGGTTCACAGACAGCTTGAAGTTGCCCTCTGTACATGCAAACTTGAAAACCCTTGCCAGCACTGGTTTAGGCTGCTGCTGCTGCTGATGCTTTCATAGAGTACTGGGTATTGCATTGTTCTAGAATCTCAAGACAGCTCAGGGCAGGAACTGGCTGCCAGCTTAACAGTCCCAAAGTGGTTCATCCAAGGCAAAGTCTGGTTGCTGTCCCTGTTAACTCAGAGCAAGAATGGATGCTGCTGGAGTGAACCATTGTCAGCCAGTTAGGAACCTCCGCTAGTTCAAAATAGAATTGTAAGAAAAAGCACAAGCCACATGTATTCAGCTGGCTAGCTTCCTAGCTGCCTCCTCCATGAGCAGGTTGTGCCAGCCCAGTGCCAGACCACACACTACCTCAGTCCATGGTTCTGAAGGAAGAGTGCTACTTCCCATCCTACACCAATTTATGCTTTTCATGAAGTCCCTTTCCCAAACCCCTCTGATTGCCAAACTCGGACCTTAATCCAGACAAGAGTATCCAGACAAGAATCCATGTTTAGAATGTCTGCATAGCACAGGTACAGTGGCTCCTAGCATGGTAGATAAGAGGATGGAGGATTCTACCTGTGGTCTCAGAGAAATATGGCTCAGAAGTTTAGACATAAGATTTTTTGCTTTAAAATCAAAAGATTGTTTGGGGGTGCCAAAAAGGTGTTCAAATTAATACTAACTTCCCACACAGTTTTGTGTAGGACTATATCAATCAATCTTGCATATTTCCTCCATCCTCCATCCTTATAACTTGGCTTTTTCTGAGGGGAAGAATATTGGAAAGGGATGAACATAATCAAAAAAGTATAACAAAAACCGAGATGGCAGCAGAAACAAGAGAAGCTCAAACCTCTCTAAGAATCTTCTTCAACAAATTTAAAATAATGCTTTAAAATGAATGCTGGAATGACAGAACCAACAAGGGGATGGAGTGAAGCAGTTTTCCTGCAAAAACAAAAAAAAAAACCTTGGAAGGTAGGCAGAGAGGGTTAGGGTTAAAGAGAGGGTCTCTTTTACTGGGGTGAAAGGGGAGCATGATCCCCTTTCACCCCAATAAGGCTTCACTAAGGAGTACTGTGGCAAACCAACAGGAACCCTCTCCAGCCTACTGCTTGAGTTTCTGAACCTGGACCCAAGATAACATCAGGACCCTGTCTAAGTCAACAGGGCAGCTCCACACACACAAACATGCCTCCTTGAAGTTCAGGCCCTAGCACAAGCCTATATTGAGGTCCCACCCACCCTCTTAGTACAAGGCAGTCCACAGAACCAGAGCCCCTGTTCTAGCTTGCAGTGAAGACTTGAACCCCAGTGCAAAGCAGTCTGCAGCATGCTTGGCTGGTATGAACCCAGAGTGAGGTCTGGAGCCTTAGCACAAAGTAGCTGATAGTGCTCTGGGCCCTGCAAACCATCAGCAGGCCCTGGGGGAGACCAAATCAGCAGTGGGAGGTAGCTTTCAAAGCTCTCAGCCCACAAGCCATTATACCACCTTAAAGAACTGAAATTTGCAGAAACCCAGAATTGGAACTTAAGGACAGCAGCAAGGAAAGACAGAACTTAAAGAAAGTGCTCCATATACCCTGAGTTAAAAAGCTCACCTTTAAGATAAATATAATAGTTAAGAAAAAGACTAGAAAAAATGAACAAACATCAAGAAACATCTAAAACCATAGAACATTATTATGGAGACCAAGAAAAGCAAGGCACAAACTCAGAAGGAGTAGTGAGATCAAAGAAATCATATACAAAACTTCAAAGAAATTGTCTCAAGTCTGAAGAGCTCAAAAAAGAGTTCAAAAATCAAATAAGAGAGGCACAGAAAAAATGCAGAAGAGGAATGAAAGTGATGCAAAATAGAAAATTGGCCAAATGGAAAAAGAGATACAAAAGTCCATGAAGAATAGAGTTTCTTAAAAAGAATTGGACAAACAGAAAAAGAGTTTCAAAAGCTCACTGAAGAAAATAATTGCTTAAAGATTAGAGTTGGGTAAGTGGAAGCTAATGACTTTATGAGACATTAAGAAAGAATAAAAATATGAAATATTTCACTGGAAAATAGATCCAGGAGAGAAAATTTAAGAATTATTGGGCTGCTAGAAAACCATGATAAAAAAAAAAAGCCTGGACATCATAGTGCAAGAAATTATCAAAGAAAACTGTCTTAATATTCTTGAACAAGAGAGTAAAACAGAAATTGAAAGAATTCACCAATTACCTCCTGAAATAAATTGACAACTCCAGGAATACTATAACCAAATTCAAGAGCTTCCAGGTTAAGGAGAAAATACCACATACAGCTAGCAAGAAACAATTCAAATACCATGGATCCACAGTCAGAATTATGCAAGCCTTTGTTTCTACATTAAAGTATCAAAAGGCTCAAATACAGTATCCTAGGAGGCAAAGGAACTAGGTTTTCAACCAAGAATCATGTGCCCAGCAGGAGGGAAATTATCACTTAATAACATAGAAGATTTTCAAGCATTCCTGATGAAAAGATCAGATCCAAAAAAGAAAATTTGATGTTCAAATAGAAGACACAGGCATTAAAAGATAAACAAGAATAAGAAAATTTAAGAGGTTCAATAAGGTCAAACTTTATGTGGAAAGATGACATTAGAAAATCTTAAATTTTTTTTTATCATTACTAGGGTAGTTCGAAGGAATATAGATAGAGAGTGCAGGAGTAAGTTGACTAGAATGACATGATATAAAAAAAATCAAGGGGTGAAAAAGAGGATTGCACGGAGAGAAGGGAGAGTTGGGTAAATTATGTCACCTAAAGAGGTGGAAGAAAACTATTACAGTGGAGGGGGGAGTATGAAGGTGGTGATAGGCAATGCTTAAACTTCATCAGAATTGATTCAGAGGATAACAACCATAACTCATTTGGGTATGGAAACCTATCTAACCATAGAGAGAATTTAGGGGGGTAATAAAAATGGGGAGAGTGTGAAGTGGGGGAGGTGGTGGTAAGAGGCAAAACACTTGGAAGGGACCAAGTGAAAGGAAAGACAGAGCAGGATCAAAAGGGGAAAATAAGATGGAGGGGAATACATAGTTAATAATCATATTATACACAGTTAATAATCATATCATAACTGTGAGTGTGAATGGGATGAACTCATCCATGAAATGGAAGTGAATAGCAGAGTCAATTAAAAACCAGAATCCTATGATATATTGTTTACAAGAAACACATTTGAAGCAGGAAGAATAAAAGAAAGAGGCTGACACAGAATTTATTATGCTTCAGCTGATGTAAAAAAAAGCAGGGGTAGCAATTTTGATCTCAGAAAAAGATAAAGTAAAAATAGATATAAATAAAAGATTAGAGGAAGGAAATTACATCTTGAGAAAATAGACATAAACAATGTCCTAGACAACCATAGACAAGAAAGTAATATCAATACTAAACATATGCACCAAATTTTATAGCCTCCAGATTTTTCATTTTTTAGAATATTTTTTCCATGGTTATATGATTCATGATTTTTCCCATCCCTCTTCCCTTTCCCCTCCCAGCAATGACAAGCAGTTCCACCAAGTTATATATGTATCATTGTTCAAAAACTATTTCCATGTTATTCATATTTGCAATAGAGTGATCTTTTAAGCCACCAGATTTTTAAAGAAGAAATGAGCTACAGGAGGAAATAGTAAAACTATACGAATGGGGAACCTCAACCAAAAAATTAACAAGAAGTTAAGAAAGTGAATGGAATTTATTAAAAGTTAGATTTAACAGATCTTTGAAGAAAATTGAATGGGAATTGAAAAGAATATACCTTCTTGAAAGTATATGGCACCTACACAAAAATTGACCATGATGTTTTAGGGCAAATTTTCACAAACAAATGCAGAAAAACAGAAATAATAAATGCATCCTTTTCAAAGTAATGCAATAAAAATTATCAATGAGAGTCTACAGAAAGCTAGGAGCTATTTTGCCCAATTATATGCCAATAAATATGACAATTTAAGTGAAATGAATACTAACAAAAATATAAATTGTCCAGATTAATGGAATACTTAATCCCATCTCAGAAAAAGAAATTGAAAAAGACATCAGTGAACTCCCTAAGGAAAAATCCCCAGGGCAAGATGAATTCATAAGTGAATTCTGTCAAACATTTAAAGAACAATTAATCTCAATACTATATAAACTATTTGGGAAAAGAGGTAAAGAAGGAGTCCTACCAAATTCCTTTTATTACACAAATATGGTACTAATACCCAAGTCAAAAATACAAAAAACAGAAAAAATTACAGACCAATTTCAAAATTTTTAGATAAAATACTAGCAGGGATACTACATAAAGATATCAGGATCATTATGACCAGGTGGGATTTAAACCAGGAATGCAAGGTTGGTTTAATATTAGGAAAACTATCAGTGTAATTGACCATATGAATAACAAAACTAACAGAAATCACATGGTTATCTTAGTAGATGCAGAAAAAAACTTTGAAAACATGCACTAGCTCTTCCTATTAACACTAGAAAGCAAGGTAATAAATGGGCCTTTCCTTAAAATAAGTAGTATCTAACTAAAACCATTAGCAAGTAGCATTTGTAATGGGGTTAAGTGAGAAGCCTTCCCAGTAAGATCAGAGGTGATGCAAGGAGGATGCTTATTATCACTATTTAATATTGTGCAAGAAATGCTAGCTTTAGCAATAAAAGAAGAAAAATTTTAAGGAATTAAAGTAGGCACTGAGGAAACTAAAATATCTCTCTTTGCAGATGATATGGTAGTATAATTAGAGAATCAACTAAAAAACTAATTGAAATAATTAAAAACTTTAGCCAAGTTGCAGGATAAAGAATAAACTCCCGTAAATCATTGATATTTCTATATTACCAAAAAAGCCCAGCCTCAAGAGAGAAAGAGAGGCACTAATCAAAGCAGTCTGGTACTGGCTAAAGAATGGAATGGTGGGTCATTGGAATAGATTAGAGATACACAATGTACAAGAGTAAAAGACTTTAGCAACCTAGTGTTTGATAAACCCAAAGATCCTAGTTTGGGGCATAAGAACTCACTATTTGACAAAAACTGCTGGGAAAACTGGATAATAGTGTTTATTTCTCACTGTATACCAAGGTAATGGTCAAAATGGGTATATGATTTAGACATAAAGGGTGATGCCATAAGCAAATTAGGGGAGCCTACAATAAGTTGCATGTCAGAGCTATGTAAAAGGAAAAAAATGTTTGACCAAATACAAGAGAAATTACTAGATATAAAATGAATAATTTTGATTATATAAAATAAAGATTTTGCATAAACAAAGCCAATGTAACCAAGATTAGAAGGGAAACAAATTGGAAAGAATTTTTACAGCCAATTTCACTAATAAAGTCCTTGTCCAATATTTAGAGAACTAAGTCAAATTTAGAAGTACACTAGTCATTCCACAATTGATAAACGGTCAAAGAATATGAACCAGTTTCCAAGTTCTCCTCCTGATTAGAGAAATGCAAATTAAAACAACTCTGAAATACCTATCGAATTGGCTAATTGTACCTATCAAGTATATATATATAATTGTACAATATAATTGCATGTATAAATAATTGTGCAAATTAAAATATGACAGTAAAGCAATATGAAATATGAAAGTAAAACAATGTTGATGGGAATGTGGCAAAAGTCGGATACTAATGCAATGTCTGGTGGAGTTGTGAACCAACCCAATTATTCTAGAGGACAATTTGGAACTGCCCAAAGGGCCATAAAAATGTGCCTACCCTTTGATCCTGGAATACCACTACTAGGTCTGTATCCCAGAGAGATCATAAAAAAGAGGAAAGGACCTATTGATACAAAAATATTTTAGCAGCCCTTTTTGTGGTGGCAAAGAATTGGAATTGGCAGGATTCTTTTTAATTTAATATAATCAAAATTATTCCTTTTACATCTTGTCATATTCTCTGTCTCGTGTTTGGTCCTAAATTCTCCATTCTCAGTGGATCTGCTGGGCAGATGATTCTAGACTCCCCCTTTAGATCCAAGTCACCAGTTGGGGAATGGCTGAACAATCAGTGATGAAAGACTCCTGGGCTGTAAGCAGCGACAAACGGGAGTCGTGGTACACAGTCTCAGCAATGATGCTTTGTGGGGACGCTGATCTGGGCCAGTTCTGAGGGACTGAAGACAAAGCATGCTCCCCCGCCTCCAGAGAAGGAGCAGGGGCCGAAGGCAGATGGACGCTCCTTGAGGTTTTTAGCTTTGTCTGTTGGGGTTGGGGGTTTGGTCTCGTGGGAGTCTTTCTCTTCCAATGATGAGCGATACGCCAGTTTTGCCCGATGATAGGCGGCGGCGGCGGACCAGATCAGATTGCTTAGCCGCTCTGGGAGGGGGGAGGGAGACCATTTGGGTCTTGTAAATGTGGAAAATGTATATGAAAATCATTATTGCATGGAATTGGGAAAACAAAACGTTAGGAAGCCAGAGGCCAGCTTCGTCTAGAACCGGCATTTTGTCCTTTCTGGTCATGGCGCCTCCCTCCCTGCGGGGCTCAAAGGCGGGGAATCAGTTGGCAGAGTTGATCCCGAGAGAGCCAGACTGCCCTTCAGCCAGCTTCCCTTCGTGTTCAAGGCCCGAGGACTAGGGAAGTCCGTGCTGGCAAGAGACCAGGCAAGGTCCTCCGGCGTGTGCAGAGCACATCCGCCGTGGGTGCCGGCCACCCAGCCCATTCCATTCCCTCCACCCAGAGTCATCTGGGGTGCTCCGACAGGGCAGCGGGAGGAGACGCGGAGCGGCTGGGCGGACTGTGCGTGCAGTGGGGGCTACGGCAAGTCATTGCGTGGCACGTCAGTGTAGAGGGTCAGACAGCGAGCAAACGTCCCCTGTCGGGGCCTCGGGGCTCTCCGCATTCCTCGTTTGGGGATCAGCCCGAGGAGCGTTCGATATTGACCCTCGCCTGAAATCCCGAGGGTTTCCTGCCTTCCCTAGCCCTCCTGAACTGGTGCAGTGGCCTGGTGGGAAAAGCCGTTTAGGGCTGAGCCTGGGGGGGGGGGTGCGGGTTTGGAGGCTCGCGCGGGACCCCGGGAGCTTGGGCAGAGCGCCATCTGGTGGGAGAATGACGCGTAGCACCCTTGCTGCCAAGAGGTCCAGTTTTCCTTGTGGGCTTAGGGAGGGAAGATGTACCTGCCTCTGAGCTATTGCTGTAGCAACTCGACCATCAGGCGGTATTTCTTGGGTGCCCACCTTGTGCCAGGTCCTTTGCTAGTTTGGGGGATACCCATACACCCAGCCCCACCACTGTCACAGATAAAATAGATTCAGAAACGGCAGCACCTCCCACAATCACTGGCTTGTGTTTTCTCTAGGACAAATGCCTAATTTTCTGTTTGTTAATTAATGGAGAACCATGCAGCTTGCTTGGAGGTGGGCCACTGTGGGGTAGAGCCCATGGGTCCTTTTAGCTCGGAAGATTACCTCTGTGTTCCTTCTTGCTTTTGTCTAGTTGAATTGTGTCATCATTGGTAGATTTTCCCTTGTGTGATTTCAAGCATTAGTGTTCTAGCCTACTAAGGAAGGTCACGTGTTGACAAGAGGGAGTTTGGGCAGCAGCGAGGTTCTCTGGGAAACAGAAGACTTAGGTGAACTTTCTGAACTTGGAATTGGAAATTCATTTCTCTTGAGCCCAACACGCTTCCTAAGCAGAATTGTTGGACTTTACTGTATTTCTGGTCAGGGAGCAAACATGGAGTTTCTCCTGTATGCCAGGCCACTCGTAGGTGCTGGGGATACAAAAGATCAAGCAGGCCCTGCCTCCAGGCTCCTGTGTGGGTTGTAAGCATTCTGGCCCTGTGATTTCAAACCTCTCCCATCACCTGCTTTGTTTCCCTCCAGGCCTCCTTGATTCTTTGCCGCAGGCCTTTTCACCCTGGGGAACAGGGTCAAATAGAGAGTGCCAAGCTGCTGGTCTTCCTTAACCTGTCCTTCACTTACCTCAAGTTGGACCGACCCACCCGGGCCCTGGTATATGGCGAGCAGGCTTTGACCATCGATCAGAAAAATGCTAAGGCACTCTTCCGCTGTGGGCAGGTGAGCCTAGAACCAGCCTTGAAGGGAAGGGAAAGAGATGCCTGGAAGTAAAGCAGAAATCCTCTCAAAGCTCAATCTCTGGTGCTGCTCTCCCAGCTCCAACCCATCCCAGTGGCCCAGGGGATCCAGCTCTTGGCTGCTACCTCTCCTCAGAGCTCTAGGAGAAGCCCAGAAGCCCAAGACGTGTGTTTTTCCTTCCCATGACTATCCGTTAAGATCAGTTAATGATCCAGAATTAATTTGCTTTTTTAGAGGGTTTTTGCCAAGGAGGTAGAGTAAAAAGAATTGATATAAAACAGCTCCCCAAAAGGCTGTGACATACTTTCCCCAGAACAGTGTGATATTGGAAATTTGGGGTCCTTGATTTTAATATTGAGGTCTTGGGTATAAACTTCCTATGGACGTTTAGGGGACTTGAAAACTACATTTCCCATGATTCCTCTTATGTAATACAGGTGGGCAGGAAATGTGATTACATAGACAGAGGTATAGTCTCAGAACTTGATTGGGATGCACTTTTTCCTGCTGAACAAGCCAGGTGGGCAGAGGTAATGGCGGGGCATTTGAATTAGATCTTAGCAGGCACTTTTAATTATCAATATGGCTGTTAATAAAACCCTAATATCTTTAATAATATCCATCTATATTAATTTTAATCTTAACAGTTATGGCAACCACAATGGAGATGTAATTCTCAATTTTTCTGATAGCATAATAAGCCACGAAATTCCTGCCATGATTTTCTACCCTCCCCCCACAGATGGAACTCTGAGACACCTCTGAATCCTCTCTGGAGCCTCAGACCTGCTTTTGTGCTATTTTTGGCCACTCTGCTCAGTTCTTTTGAGCAACTTTTTAAAAGGGGAAAGTTATTTTTCTGCACCCCACTATTTACAACAGGCTGAGCCTGGAGGAAAACGGGCCAAAGCTCCGAGGGAGTGGAGCCCACGGCCAAAGGATTTCTCTACTCACGTAGTTCTTCAGCTCCTTGTAGAGTCTTGAAGATGCCTTTCCTCTGAGGATCTGGTTTGTTGTTGGCTCCCATGGAGGTTGAGCACCAGCTCTTCCAGAGATGATGCTAGAACTAGGCCACCAGTAACATAGACAGAATCCTCCGACTGTCTGGCCAGTGTGGGATGGGAGACCAAGACTCAGCCTAAGCGGGGGTCCTTCCTCTTCCCCACCCCAAGCCATTCCTTCTCTGTGGCTTGGCCTGACGGCTTCTACCACTAAGCATGGATTCCAAACTCACCCTCAGGTTTTAGGCAGGCCCCAAAGGGGGACCCCAAGCCTCTTAACCAGTCCAAACAGACTTTCTGTTCTGCCTAGCTGAAAAACCTTTGATTGGTTGATTGATAGAGAGAGGGGAAAGGGCTCAGGAGCCAGAGCCCTCTTGTTTCATTGAGATGTGTTCTCCTTTGATGCAGGTAGTGGAGTATGGCTTTTCTCCATTTCTGAAGGGAGGTGGGGTGATTGTTTGACTCTGCTAACCCCATGCCCTAACTAAACATGAACTGTTTCAAGGATTTTACTCTTCCCAGCCATTTTTACCATCTTTCATGGCAGGCTTGTCTTATCATGACTGAGTATGAGAAAGCCCGGGATTTCCTTGTCCGAGCCCAGAGAGAACAGCCTTTGAACCATGACATCAACAATGAGCTAAAGAAGCTAGCCAGGCAAGTGCCCCTCTCTCCAGGGAAGGAGGGCCCAATGCCACAGGGTTAAGGCCTGGCCTACCAGGAAGCTTTGGCCAGAAGTTGTCATGAGAAACATGGGGGGCTCGTTTCATGCCGTGCTCAGTGTGCTCAAGGATGACGGAGGTTGTGTATTGTTTTACTACTGTTTAAATGTCTGAAGGAATCCCTAAAACTTAGACAACTTTGAGGACATTCTAGGTATTTCCTTTCTCATGTTGAAAAATACCCATTCTGGTCAGGGATGCTAGACAATGATTCTTTAAAAGAAAATCTTATAATCAGTTCTCAAACTGATTGAGTTGAGTTCAAGGTTGGGAAGCTATGGAGAATGGAAGAAATGATCTTCTCCACCAGGGACTCTTCCCCTGGGGTCAGGAATGTTAAAAAATATCTGTGGCTGACAACTGTTTCCTTTGAGGCTGGCCTCATTATATACTTAAAAGCACTGAGAGAACTACAGATAAGGTTAGGAAGCCCCATTCTACAGCCTCAGTGGACGCCTCCTCTGGTGGGGGAGGACAGGCACCACTTCAGTCAGGGGTGGGGTTGGCATTCACCTCTTTCCACCCCACCCACCCACCCAAGTGTAGAGAAGGCCCGCATCCTGCACAGGAGCCTGCGCTCCACTCCATGCCAGAGGCACCCAACGAAGGGACAAGGCCTTGCCCTCGAGGTGCTTGGACGCACCATCTCCCATGAGCAGAGGCCTTTTAGAATCCGTTTGTTTTCTCTTCCAAAAGCTGTTACAGACACTACATGGATAAAGAGAAGGAGATGTGCTACCGAATATTTTCTCCTCTCCATTCCTCTGCTGTGGAACAGAACTAAAGGTAAAGGGAGACCAGAGAGGGTGAAGGGCATGAGTGCCAGCCCCTCGCACTCTCTAGGGCTGGATAAGAGGCAGGAAGGCCAAGGCTGACTGACTCTGAGGGTAGAAGAGGGGATGGCAGGCCTGGGTGTAAGGGAGCAGAGGACAGATTTAGAGTGGGGGGCTCTCCTAAGGCCCAAGGTCCCCTGGGCACCCTCTTCCCAACACCCCTGGGAGACAGGGGAGGCGAGGATCATCCATCCCATTCTAGGATAAACCAGACTTGTAAGCATTTCCCTCAGGTGATTCAGGAATGGGTGGCTATGGTTGGATTTAGACAAGGGCTTGCTGCTCCTCACCTAGGTCTCTCGTCATCCCATCTGGTGCGCTGACCTCATGTGGTGGATCCGGGACCCAGGAGTCTGAGCAGCACCGTTCTCTTGCTCTGGTTTGTCCCAGGACCCAAAGCTTTTCACCTTCTTGCATGGAGACCGTGGCCTGGATTCACTGGGCTCTTCTCAGTGGGAGACATTCACCTCTTCACTTCTGGGTGGTTTGGGAAGTTTCTCAGTGGGCTTTTCTGCTTGTATCCCTGCACATGGGCACCCAGGAAGTCTTTAATAAATGCTGTTCTTTCCCATTGGTGTCAGAGGCCCCAGAGAATTCAGGCCTGTACAGTTCCCACCATTCAAATTACCCCAAGTGCCCGGAATAATAATGCCCTTGCTCACTCAACTGTTACTTAATCCATGGAAAAAGCCCACCTGCCTCTAACACCTGCTCGGCCACACAGATAAGTCTGTTCTGAGGGAAATTACACAAGAAAGCCGCTCACGACAGCTGGGGAACGGCCGCCAGTGATAAACCTTCCCTTTGAGGCCTCCCTCCTCCATGCAGCACCCACAGAGGCCGGCCAGCCGGTGAGGGGCCTTCAAAGGGGGCCTGGGAGCCGCCATTCCCCGCCTGCTCCCACACAGCCTGTCCCTGGGACCAGAGACTCAGAGCCTGACCAGTTATCTCCAGTGGGGATGTGGTGCTCTCATATGGGCTCTGAGCCCCTGATGTCTTCAGCTTCCGTGACCCAAGACAGGCTCAGGGTTTCCCCTCTGGGCTCCCAGCTCTATAGCTAGGACCCTCCGGTCTAAGGGGTGATGTGTATGGAGACCTGAGTTCCAGGCCCGTCTTAGAGGTCTTCTTGGTGCGTGGCCCTGGGCAGGTCACCTAATCTCTGCCTCCCTTTAGAGGATAGTTCGTACCCTGCAGGGCCATGGTGAGGCTCAGATGAAAGATTGGTGAAGTGCTCAGCCCAGAGCTTGTCCATCCCAGCCCTAGTGAAAAAAGCTCAGTTCTATGGAAAGCCTACAAAAGGGCAGGAGTGGGCAGTGAGGTGGCTCAGTGGATAGAGCCAGGCCTAGATGGGATGTCCTGAGTTCCAATCTGGATGCTGACCCTTCCTAGCTGTGTGACTCTGGGTAGGTCACTTTATCTCCATTGCCTTGCCCTTACCACTCCTCTGCCTTAGAATGGAAGCTGACTGAACGTTATAAGGTCTTAAAAAAAAAGGGGGCAGGGCATTGGCCATATCTGCAGGAAGCAACGGGGGCTGTGGGGCTCGGCCTCTGGTGCTGCTTCTGCTCTGTATTATGGGGAAGTCTAAGTCAACCCCCCCCCTCCGCTTCCCTCAGGAGTTGGGGGAAGGAGCCTCACTAGAGCACCTGGGCAGCCAAAGTGGCTGCAGCCCAGGACTTTCTGGCCCTCACCTGCTGCTCTTAGCACAGGAGCCCCATTTCTCCCACACTTGGAGCCTTTCCTGCTCCTTGAGCCTTGGGTCATCAGAGGCAGAAATGTTATTTTTTAGAGGTTGTTTATTGAGAAATGGGCCTAAGAAAACCAAAGGGCCACCCTCTGGGGGGGGGGGGGGGGCGGGCCACAGCCCACGTGATAGCTGCATCTTTCACAGGGCCCCTGGGGAAACCAGAAAGCTCACCCAGGCCCGTTTCAGGGTGGTGTTTGTGGAGGTTTTTCCCAGGAGTCTCTGCTGTAGACTGGGTGTTGGCACAGTGAGCTGGGCTCCTGGAGAGCTGTGGACAAAAGTACCCAGAGAAGAGCCTCTGGGAGGTCCAGCTCTAGAGACACTGGACATGTGACCCTAGGCAAGTCACCTAATCGCTCCCACATGAGCTGCTGGGAGGATTTGGTCTTGGTCTCAAGGCTTGGAGCCCTTCCCAGAGAGACGTCCTAAAGCAGGGAGGTTAAACTCATGTAGAAATGGGGCCTTCACCCCACATGATGATCCCTGTTTGACTGGATATCGACAGAGAAAAACAGGCTTTAATGTTATGATTTGTTGATTTTTGTTTTGTTAAAGATTTCCCGGTTCTATTGACCCTGCCTTGGCCCTGTCGGGCACCTCTGCTGATGTCCTTCTCTGGAGAGTTTCAGGAGGCCCTGTTTTGGGGCCTACCTCTGCCGCCTGCCTTGGGGGGGTGCTTGGGCAGCTTCCTGGGATGGTGGGATTGGACCCGAACGGGCCACGGGGTGAGAAAGCAGAGGCCCAGGGTCTCCTGACCCATGACTGGGAGTGCCTGGGGCAGGAGGGGGCTGACCTTGGGCTTCCTTCTCTGAAAGGACACAGGGGGTGGGGTGAGCTCTGGTCTCTCTAAGGCCCCTTTCAGCTCCAAAACCTAATCCCTGTAGCCCGCCTGGGGTGTCTGAGCCGTGCTGTCCAGGTCGCTCTCCTCCAGAGGCCTTGGGGAGACGGCTGGCCAGGGATGGGACTCTGTTTTCTTAACAAGGACTCCAGAACTCTGGAATGTCTCACGGTCGGGGTCACTTGGACTCCAGCTCCGAGGGAGACCCAAAAGGTTGGAGATGGATTTTTAAACAATCATCTTGGAACCTTTTTCTTTCAGGGATGCTGCGAGTCTCTCTCTTGGCATTTGTTTAGGGCAGTGATGGGCAAACTATGGCCTTTGGGCCAGATGCAGCCCCCTGAAATGTTCTATCTGGCTGCAAGACATTATTCCTAATCTGATGAATACGAGTAGGATACAATACAATGAAACCTCGAAAGAGTTGCCTTAGAAACAGACTGACAGATAAGCATTTCCTTTCCTTTGGCCCCTCCTTAAAAGGTTTGCCCATCACTGGTTTAGGGATTTCTTTTCTCTCCTTCCTTGCACACAGAAGAAATTTAAACCTTGGAGAATTGGATTAAACGATTAAACCATGTTGCCTGGCCTATCCGACTTCAGGGAAAGAATATCCTAATTTTTAAAAAAGTCTCTTTCTGGGAAGAGCAGTGGCAGGACCCCAAGGAGCCCCATGGTGACGGGGAGCCTGTGCTGGGCAGGAGAGGGCGGTGCTTGGGCTAGTTTTATTAGACTCTCCCGGCAGCGGCAATGCAGGTCCCGTTGGCAGGTTGAATCCTGGCTTGGCCCTCTCCCCTAAATCGAGCATAGGACGATCGGGCCGACAGAGAGCAGCCAAGAACAACACGCCAAGCCAGCAGGGCAGGAAGCTTCCTAGCATTTCTGAGCAAGCCTCTGCCTCCAGTTCTGGGGCCTGGAGCGAGGGACAGACCTGGCATGACTGTCCCCAGGAGCTCAAAGAGGAGACCCAGAGAGAGAGGGACGTAGCCCCAGAGTAGCTCCATGGCCCAGCTTGGCCCAGCTCTGAATGTCGAACAAACAGGGACTTGTGCAAACTGCTGGCTGCTCTTCCCCTGCCCCCCCCCCCAATTAACACATGTGCCCCCTCGGAGCCCCTCCTGCCGGGCTGCATCTTCTAGGAAGGCTCAGAGAGGCATCTGACCTCGATGTGGCTGTAAAATACCCTCCTCCCTCCGGCCTTCTCACTAGGAGATTCCAGTGAAATAACCCTTTGTTGTGTGACTATATATAGCCCCGCTTGGGCTTAGCAAGGGCACATGAACATCCCTCCCTCGGAAAACATTTCCCCTGCTTGGGTTTCTTTGGCCCCCTTGTCTCACCACATCCTCTCTTGGCTGCTGCCGCAGCCCCTATTCCTGATTCCCTCGCAGCTTGCTTCCTGCCCCAGAGCACAGAGATGGGCTTCATTGCATCTGTCTGGGCTCCTGGTGTGCCAGTTATCAATGAGGGGAAGCCCTCGCAAAGCCCCGGAACTCCGCTCTTTCCGGGATGACTTCCTGCCATCTCAAAAGGAGCCTTAGAGCAGCAATCTCACTGTCAGAGGCTCACCGGAACCCAAGAATTCTCAGCTTCGCTCTTGTCCAAACTTGGGATGCCCCAAATAAGGATGTCTATGAGATGGGCTCATAGGCCCCTTCTGACCTCTTCCTACCAGAACCATCGAATCCCCATTGATCTTTGAAATTATCTTGGTTTGTGTCATGGATGCAGCCCTTCTCTCAGTTGTCTCACTTGTGTCCAACTCTCTGGGACCCAATTTGGGGTTTCCTTGGCAAAGATCCTAGAGTGGTTTGCCATTCCCTTCTCCAGCTCATTAGATGAGGAAACTGAGGCAATTGGTCTTGCCCCTGGTCACACAAGCTAGTACACAAGTACCTGAGGCCATTTTTGAACCCAGGACCTCCCCTCTTTAGGCCTGCCTCTCCATCCAGTGGGCCACATAGTTGCCCCCTGTTCATCATTTCTTACAGAACAGTATCTATCACAATCATATACCACTGTTTCTTCAGCCATTCCCCAGTGGATGGGCATTTCTTCAATTTCCAATTCTTTGCCACCACAAAAAAAAAAACTGCTATAAATACTTTTGTACAAATAAGTCCTTTTCTCCGTTTTTTGGATTTCTTTGGGATACAGATCAAGTGGTGGTATTTCTGAGTCAAAGGGAATGCACAGGGTTAAATATATCACCTTTTGGGCTTAGTTTCAAACTATTCAATAGAACAATGGGTATCCATTCACAACTCCACCAAGAGTTCATTAGTGTCCCAATAATTCCACATATCCTAAGCATTTGTCCTTTCTCATATCAGCCAATCTGATAGGTATGGGTTGGTTTTTGTGCCTTTAATTTGTATTTCTTTAATCAGTAGTGTTTGAGAGCCTTTTTTCATGTGACTTTATAGCTTTGATTTCTTTTTTTGAAAACTACCTGTTTACATCCTTTAACCATTTATCAGTTGGAGAATGGCTTTCACTTCTATAAATTTTGCTTTATTCCTTTTATATTTGAGAAATGAGGCCTTTATCAGAGACAATGTAAAAAAATTCCATTTCCTACTTTTCTTCTAATTTTGGCTGCATTGATCTTATTTGTTCAGAAACTTCATAATTTTGCATAATCAAAAATATCCATTTTACTTCCCATGATATTTTCTTTCTCATTTGACTCACAAGAATCACAGACACTTTCTTTATCCATAGATCTGATAGGTAATTTTTTCCATGTTCCTCTAATTTACATGTAATATCAATGTTTACATTTAAGTCACATACCCATTCTGACTTTTATCAGAACACTTTTATTAGTACACTTTATCTTAGTGTACTATATAAGATGTTAGTCTATGCCTACGTTCTACCAAACTCTTCTCCATTTCCCCCTACAATTTTTGTCATATAGTGAGTTCTTGACCCCCCAAATTTGGGTCCTTGGGTTTCTGAAACATTAGATAACTATGGTCATTTGCTACTATATAGATAATCTGTTCCATTTATCCACCACTCTTGTTTCTTAGTACCAGGTTGTTTTTTTTTTTTTGTTTTGTTTTTGTTTTTTTAAACCCTTGCACTTCATTGTATTGTCTCATAGGTGGAAGATTGGTAAGGGTGGGCAATGGGGGTCAAGTGACTTGCCCAGGGTCACACAGCTGGGAAGTGGCTGAGGCCCGGTTTGAACCTAGGACCTCCTGTCTCTAGGCCTGACTCTCATTCCACTGAGCTACCCAGCTACCCCTGTACCAGGTTGTTTTGTTAATTACTGCTTTGTAATATTGTTTTAAATTTGGTACTGTTAGGTCACCTTCACATTTTTTTCCATTGATTCCTTTGATATTCTTGACCTTTTCTTCTTACAGAATTTTGTTATTTTTTTTTGTATGTCTATGACATAATTCTTTGGTGGTTTTGATTACATGGCACTGAACAAATGAATTAATTTAGGTAGAATTGTCGTTTTATTATATTGGCAGTGATTCCTCATAAGCAGTAAATGTTTCGCTAGTTGTTTAAATCTGCCTTCTTTGGTTTGAAAAGTGTTTTGAAATTGTGTGGTTTGTCTTGGCAGGTAGACTCCCCAGGCACTTTCTATTTTCTGTAGTTATTTGAAATGAAATTTCTCTTTCTGTCTTCCTGCTGGGTTTTGTTGATGGTAGATAGAAATGCTAATGATATATGTGGGTTCATTTTGTATCCTACGACTATGCTAAGGTTGTTAATCATTTCAACTCATTTTCTAATTGATACTCTAGGCTTCTCTTAAGTATACGCCCCATGTCATCTGCAAAGAGTAATCATTTTATTTCTTCATTTCCTATTCTTATTCATTCATTTTCTTTTTCTTGCCTTGTTCCCATAGCTAGCATTTCTAGTACAATATTGAATAATAATGATGATAATGGACATCCTTGCTTCACCCCTGGTCTTACTGGGAAGGCTTCTAGCTTCTCCCCATTATAGACAATGATGCTCTTGGTTTAAGATGAATATGACTCATCACCCCAGATCCTTTTCATAGTGTGGAAATATCCTGTAGCAAAATCAGTGCTAGTTTCTTACCTCTCCCCCAAAAAAACAGATAAAAGAAACAAGTGTGTACTGAACTCTAACAAAACCAATTATTCATTTATAATTTTTTAATAGAAATTAATAATAATAGTTATCATTTACATAGTACTTTTAGGTTTGCAAAAGGGTTTACAAAAATATAATTTCGTTTGATCCTCACAGCAACCCTGGGAGATAGGTGTAATTATTGCCCCCATTTTGCAAAAAAGGAAACTGAGGCAGGCAGCAATTAAGTGACTAGCCTAGTATGTGTCTGAGACTGGATTTAAACTTGGGTCTTCCTGACTTCTGCCCCATCCTCTGTGAAGTGCTATAGTCCCTTCTCTTCATTACTTGATCTCTGTATTTACATGTATAATTTTCCTTTTGTAATTGGATGTCATTCTCTGTTATGGTTCTTCTAATTTATCTTTCTTTCAGATTTCTTCTGTCTTTCCACATTTCTTCCTGTTCATCATCTTTGCCATTTTTTTAAACCTTCACTCTCTATCTTGGAATCAATACTACATGGTCCCAAGGCAGAAGAGCAGTAAGAGCTAGGCAATCAGGGTTAGGTGACTTGTCCAGAGTCACACTAGAAAGTGTTGAAGTCAAATTTGAACCCAGGGCCTCCCTTCTCTGGGCCTGGCTCTCAGTCCACTGAGGCATCTAGCTGTCCACTTTGCCATTTTTATTTTATTTTTATTTTTTAGAAAAATGTGCCATGGTTACATGATTCATGTTCTTACTTTCCCCTTCACCCCCTCAAACTCCCCCCCCCATAGCTGACACACATTTTCACTGGTTTTAACATGTGTAATTTATCAAGACATTTCCATATTATTGATAATTGCATTGGTGTGGTAGTTTCGAGTCTACATCCCCAATCATGTCCACATCAATCCATGTGTTCAAGCAGTTGTTTTTCTTCTGTGTTTCCTTTCCTGTGGTTCTTCCTCTGAATGTGGGTAGCGTCTTTACCATAAATCCCTCAGAATTGTCCTGGCTCATTGCATTGCTGCTAGTACAGAAGTCCATTCGATTTTACCACAGTGTATCTGTCTCTGTGTACAATGTTCTTCTGGCTCTGCTCCTTTCACTCTGCATCACTTCCTGGAGGTCTTTCCAGTTGGAAATTTCTCCAGTTTATTATTCCTTTTAGCACAATAGTATTCCATCACCAGTATATACCACAATTTGTTCAGCCCAATTGAAGGGCATCCCCTCATTTTCCAGTTTTTTGCTACCACAAAAAGCACGGCTATAAATATTTTTGTACAAGTCTTTTTATCTATGATCTTTTTAGGGTACAAATCCAGCAATGGTATGGCTGGATCAAAGGGCAGGCATTCTTTTAGCGCTCTTTGGGCGTAATTCCAAATTGCCATCCAGAATGGTTGGATCAGTTCACAACTCCACCAGCAATGCATTAATGTCCCAATTTTGCCACATCCCCTCCAACATTCATTACTCTCCCCTTATTTCATTTTAGCCAATCTGCTAGGTGTGAGGTGATACCTCAGAGTTGTTTTGATTTGCATTTCTCTAATTATTAGAGATTTAGAACACTTTCTCATGTGCTTACTGATGGTTTTGATTTATTTACCTGAAAATTGCCTATTCATGTCTCTTGCTCATTTATCAATTGGGGAATGGCTTGATTTTTTATACAATTGATTTAGCTCCTTGTATATTTGAACAATTAGACTTTTGTCAGAATTTTTTGTTATAAAGATTTTTTCCCAGTTTGTTTCCCTTCTGATTTTGGCTGCATTGTTTTTGTTTTACAAAAGCTTTTTAGTTTAATATAATCAAAACCATTTAATTTACATTTTGTAATTTTTTCTAACTCTTGCTTGGTTTTAAAATCTTTCCTTTCCCAGAGATCTGACAAGTATACTATTCTGTGTTCACTTAATTTACTTACAGTTTCCTTCTTTATATTCAAGTCATTCAACCATTCTGAATTTATCTTGGTGTAGGGTGTGAGATGTTGATCTAAACCTAATCTCTCCCATATTGTTTTCCAAATTTCCCAGCAGTTTTTGTCAAATAGTGGATTTTTGTCCCAAAAGTTGGGCTCTTTGGGTTTATCATACACTGTCTTGCTGATGTCATTTATCCCAAGTCTATTCCACTGATCCTCCCTTCTGTCTCTTAGCCAGTACGATATTGTTTTAATGACTGCTGCTTTATAGTATAGTTTATTATCTGGTACTGCTAGGCCACCTTCCTTCACATTTTTTTTCATTATTTCCCTTGATATTCTTGATCTTCCTAATTCAGTAAAGACGTTTTTTGGTAGTTTGATAGGTATGGCACTAAATAAGTAAATTAATTTGGGTAGAATGGTCATTTTTATTATGTTAGCTCGTCCTACCCATGAGCAATCAGTGTTTTTCCAATTGTTTAGATCTAGTTTTAATTGTTTGGAAAGTATTTTATAGTTGTTGTCATATAATTCCTGTGTTTGTTTTGGTAGATAGATTGCTAAGTATTTTATATTGTCTAGGGTGATTTTAAATGGTGCTTCTCTTTCTACCTCTTGCTGCTGTGATGTGTTGGAAATATATAGAAATGCTGATGATTTATGTGCATTTATTTTGTATCCTGCAACTTTGCTAAAGTTGTTGATTATTTCTACTAACTTTTTAGTTGATTCTCTAGGATTTTTTAAGTAGACCATCATATCATCTGCAAAGAGTGATAGCTTAGTCTCCTCTTTGCCCACTTTGATACCTTCAATTTCTTTTTCTTCTCTAATTGCAACTGCTAGTGTTTCTAGTACAATGTTAAATAATAAAGGTGATAATGGACTTTTTTAATATCACCTTTGCCATTTTTAATATCACTGACTTACTTGCTGCTGATAAATGGACATTTAGGTTGTTTCCAATTCTTCGTAATTAAAAATATTTCTGAAATTTGTCCATATTATAGTTATTTGTCTGTTGTGCCCTCCTACAGGAAGCTTCACTGGCCAGTGCCTCCTTCCCCAACTTCTCAGCCCCTGGAAATTTCTTTGTGTCTATTTAACGGCAACTTTTCTGTGTTCCTATTGTTGCCCTGTGAAAAAGTTCCGAGTCCCCATAGTGCAGGGACTACTTCATTTTCCCCTCGGGAGCCCCACTAGCTGGCCCTGTGCTGGCACACACTAGGTACTTCATAAATGCTTTTAGTGACTGCCCCACTGAACTGTGAAGCCCATGAAAGCAGGAACAATTTTATCTGGAATTTGTATCTTTCCTTGTGCTCAGCTCAGCATTCCGTACATTGTGGGGATTTAATAAATATTTAACTAACCTGAATTACATTCAAGTATTGATCTAAATAGATATAGATATAAGATAGATTATGTCATTGATCTAAATAAATTAGAGAATTTCAGAAAGAAAGAACTTAAAGAACCACTGGGATCAATGCTCCCAAGCCCCTCTCCCACCTACCCAGAAAAAGGTCATCCATGTTGTATTTAAAGATTCAAATTAGGAGAAACCCAGGCCTTCCCAAGGCCTCTAGGCTTTTTTTGGATAGCTCAAAATGTTAGGAAGTTCCTCCTTGACATTGAGTCCAAATAGGCCTCTGCAACTTGTACCCATTGCTTCCAGATTTATGCTCTGGGATCCAGCATCTAAAGCAGTGATAGTGAACCTTTTAGAGGCTGAATGCCCAAACTGCACCTTCACACAGCATGAGACACCCCCACTCTGACAGGGGTGGCAGGAAGCACTCCCATCAGGCTGCTGGGCAGAGGGGTGGGGCATGGGAGAAATGTCCTTAGGTGTGATGGAGAGTGGGAGGGGAGCAGTCCCCTCTGGCATACATGCCATAGGTTCACCAACATAGGTCTAGTCAGTGGTTCCCAAACTTTTTTGGCCTACCACCCCCTTTCCAGAAAAAAATATTACTTAGCCCCCTGGAAATTAATTTTGTTTTAATTTTAATAGCAATTAATAGGAAAGATAAATGCACCTGTGGCCATCACCACTCCCCTGGATTGCTGCAGCACCCACTTTGGGAATCACTGGTCTAGATGAATCCTCCACTAGGCCAATCACAGCCCTTCCTACAGAGAGTTGGATTTTCTTAGCTAAACAGTCTCATTTCCTTCAACTCATCTTCAGCTGGCATTGAGGCCCTTTACCATTCTGCTTGCCCACCTTGGGACATTCTCTAGCTTATCTCTAGCTTTCCCAGAGCCCAGTCCTTCAGATGGGGACTGACCTCCTTATCCCAAGAAGTTCAGCCTCTTAATTCAGCCCAAGGTTTCAGTGAGTTTGGGGCCTGTAGTCTCCCATCACTGAGTCGAGTTTAACCTGCAGTTCACTAAAATTCAGATCTTTTGCAAACAACTTGCTGTCTAACCATGCCTCCCTTATAAGGCCCATTTTTAAAAAATTCAAGTGTAAAAGTTTACATTTGTTCTTACTCAATTTCATCCAGATCTTTTTGAATCATCCATTGTGTCAGTTATCCCTCCCAGCCCCTGTGTCATCTGTCAATTGGACAATCCAAGGAGTGTGTCCCAATGTTCATCAGCCTGGGGGCAACCACAGACTCTGGACCTTCCACTTCTGAAGTGACCTAAAACCATCAGGGCTTTTTCTCTGGGCTTGTTTGTCCAGCCAGTTCTCATTCCATCTAGTTGTGTTATCACCTAAACCAGCGATGGGCAAACTACGGCCTATGGCCAGATGTGGCCCCTTGAAATGTTCTATCCAGCTGTGGGACATTATTCCTAATCTGATAGATACAATGGGTAGGATACAATACAATGAAACTTCGAAAGATGAGCATTTCCTTTCCTTTGGCCCCCTCTTTACAAAGTTTGCCCATCACTGACCTAAACTGCATGTACTTTGCAAAAAACTAGACAAACTCTTATCTACAGTGTTCTCTGTTAGGAACCCTGCAGAAAAGGAAGTTATATTAGTTTAACAAGACCTATTTTTTAAGATTGTTTTTATTTTGTTTATCAGGGCTTTATTTTTCTTCTCCCGCCTTATAGGGAAAAAAAGAATTTTCATAACAAGCAGAGTCACCTCAAACCAATTCTTGTCTTGTCATTTCAGTCAGGTCTAACTCTTTATGACCTCATTTGGGTTTCCTTAACAAAGTTACTGTATTGGTTTGCCATTTCCTTCTCTTACCTTATTTTACAAGTAAGGAAACTGAGGCAGATAAGTCTAAGTGACTCGCCCAGAATCACACACTAGTCCAAGGCCAGATTTGAACTCAGGGAGGTAAATATTCCTGGCTCTAGACCAAACTCTTTATCCACAGTGCAACCAAGCTGCCCTTATTGGCCAGTTCCCATATGGCTATGTTTAAAATTGTGTGACCCCTGGGCAAATCACTTCACCCTATTTGCCTCAGTTTCCTCATCTATAAAATGACCTGGAAAAGGAAATGGCAAATCACTTTGGATCTTTGCCAGGAAAACCCCAAATCAGATCCCTGAGAGTCAGACTATAACAACTGAACAAGGTCCTCTCTGAAGAGCCTAGAGAGCATAAGGCGAGGATGTTGAAGCAGGTGTCATCCGTGTAGTTCCTGGTATCCTCAGGGATTCAGGGTGGGTGATGTGCCATCCTCTAATACCCCTTCTTCCAGTCTGGTGCCTAGGCCTGCAGAGGGGAGGAAAGATGCCCATCTTACTCCCTTCACCTGCATGGGCCTGTCCATGGTCAGTTGGGTACTTCTCATGCCCCTCTTTCCAGCTTTCCAGATAGACCTGCTGTCTGCTACCCTGAGAGGTCTCCACCCTGAGGCCGACCAGCCCTCGGGATGTTGATAAGCTTGAACTCGTTCTTCCATGATGGGCAAACTCCCATCAGTCATGCCCTCCCCATCCCAATGATTCTGAACCCCCAGCTGGGCCTCATGCCCTGTTCCCTGTTTCCCCTCCATCGCTCAGCTCCAGGGGCTCCCTGCTGCCTCCAGGATCAAACACACATACACCCTCCCCACCCCGGACATTTCAAGTCCTGACTAAACTCCCACATCTTACAAGAACACTTTTCTGGTCCTCCCCAAAGCTACGTCCTTCCCTTTAGAGTTTTCGCTGCCCTGCCCTATGTATTTCTTGTTTGCACATGGTGAGTTCTATGTTCTGTACCATCAAACTGTGGACCCCTGGAGGACAGACTGTCTTTGACATTTCTTTGTGTCCTCTGCCCGGCACAGTGTGGGCACTTAAATACCCATTGACTGACTGCCTGTGGCATGCCACTTGGAAGGCACGGCCCTTACCTGAGAACCCAGTCTTCGTGTTTGCTTCTTTCCACTTAATTAGCAGTCAGAGAGCATGCTCTGCTCCGCAGATGGGGAGCTGCCAACCACCTCTACAGAGAAGTACATCGGGCAGGATCGTGGCTTCTGCTAACAGATTTGCCCCGATGCTCTGGGATCCAAGAAGTGGACCAGTAAGGGAATCATCTGAGAAAGGGGCTGAGGGAGTCCTAGGATCCCTCCACGTTGTCCTTGGGCCTTCCCATCTTCCCTTTCCGACATTGTCTGTCTGTGCTCAAAGAAGGCAACTTTGGACAGGACTGTTGCTAATGGGATGCCCGCTGCCGTGGGAATGGGGCTTGCTCACCCGATGCCATTTCCCTGCCCCTGTCTCTGTTCTCACATTTCAATGCAAACATTCCAGACTCCATTGTCCCACTGTGCTTCTCCCTGGTCCCATCCCTCTCTATCTTCTCCGTTACATTTTCACACTCTTCTTTGATTACTGTACATTATTTCTACACAATTGCTGCCGGCCATTGATTCTATCATCGCTCAGGTTTCTATTTCCCATTGATTATGGCTTTTCCTGAAACCGAATTCTTCCCCCCTCTGGGGCCGCTTGTTTGGCAGGACTCTGTTCATGAGGGATGTCTTCCTTTGGGGACCTTGACCTTCTTCCACCCCCACCCCTCAGGCCAGCCTGTCCTTGGCTCTCTCCTGGCTTCCTGATTCATCTCCCTGGTGGGGCTTCTCTCTTGTACTTTGTCTATGTGGGCTTTGTTTAGCAGATTTCCTCCTTGGCCTTAAAAGTGAACTGTGAACCAACTTGTGTATTTTAGGAGAAATTAAATATTGCTTATGTGCTGAAGTGGCATGATCTGTTTATTCTAAAGTAGAGAGCTGGCCAGTGGCAATTTGGTGGGCCTTCAATGTATGGATACTTCTGGAAGGTCTTAATTTAGCCTAGATGAAATATCTGCCCTTGACTGGAAAGGGCAGTGGTGTTTACTTGGTGTTCTTATTAAAGAATCTTGTCAAGATCTAAAGAACTAAGCCAAATTTATAAGAATCCAAGTCATTCCCCAATTGTAAATGGTCAAAGGATATGACTAGGCAGTTTTCAGATGAACAAATCAAGGCTCTCAATAATCATACAAAAAAATGTTCTAAATCCCTCTTGATTAGAGAAATGCAAATTAGAAAAACTCTGAGGTACCACCTTTACTGTCCTATTGAACATCTGACATCAGATTGGCCAATAGGACAGTAAAGGAGAAAGGACAGTTCTGAGGGCCTGGGAAAGTCAGTCAGATCTGAATGGGGGTCAATGCAGCCAAGATCTTCAAGTTCCATTTCCTTCATAGAAAGAAGTTAATTTCACATGAAAAAAACTCCACACTGTAGAGACCCCGAAGCCCTTGCCTTAGACTGCCCATTGCTTGTAAAGGAGAATCATTTCTTATGGGACTGCTCTGTACCAGGAACCATGCTGATGCTGGGGATACAGACACCCAAGATGAAGCTGCCCCTGCCCTCGAGGAGCTCACCTTCTCATGAAGCCTTCTGTCAGATAGAAGGATTATAGTGAGCCAGCAGCTAAACCGGGAGGATGAGTCTCCTAGCCACCTGAATTTGGGAAGCGCTTTGGCTTGGGGGGGAAAGGTATTTGCACTGCTCAGAAAGCCCTCACGTTAGGCGCCATCATATAGTGAGCCAGCCCCCTATATGGTTTTTGGGGTCCTGAGTGGTGTTGGTGGCTTAGGATTGTTAAGGCAGGAGAAAGAAAATGAGAACAACCAGACTAGTGGTTCGCCCATGTTGCTCTAATGCTATGGGATTTGGACTTTATTTTATACTGATTTCAAACAAAGAACACAGAGAAAGAGTAACAGCTGTGAAGGGGTTATAAATCATACAAAATCCATTAAAGTCTAAAAAGTAGAGATATGGGTGCAAGGACAAGGGCCAAATTCCAACCACCAATTAGTAGGGGTTTAATTCTGGGAGCGGAAATAAATTTCATGGAGATGTTTACTAATTGCGTTCTGCCTTGATTTACAGATCTGCACCTGGTCAGATAGTCTGGACTAAATTGTCTGGCTCCAGTCCTTATCTAAGTAATATATTTTTTAGGGTTCTTAATTATCAAGGAGAGAAATTGTCAAGGAGAGAAATTGTTAACTCAGTAGCTTCTGGTCTGGTTATGGACTCAAAGCTTTCCAATAAGTCTATAATGTTTTTCCAATAAGAAAAGGTATGGATCATAAGAGGTGTCAAAAGAGGGGTCTCAGATTTTTATCTGTTCTCTTATTGGCTTCCCACAAAGGATGGAATGGGAAGAACACAAGACTAGGAATCAGCCCAGAGACCTGAGTTTGATTTCTTTCTCTGTTACCCAATATGTGGGTGACCTTTGACCAATCACAGCCCTTCCCTGGACCTTGGTGTCCGCATCTTTAAATGAATGAGTCAGACTAAGTGACCCCTAAGGTTTCTCACAGCTCAGCATCTTCCAAAATCATGAAAATAGACTTAATAAATTGATGATAAAGATTAGATGAGATCATATATTTTGTAACCAGATATTCAAGTCAATTCAGCAAACATTTATAAAGTGTAAGAAATAAAATTAATCTAAAATGGTAACTTTAAAAATATTATGATTTTTTTAAAGATTTATTAGTAGCCATTAGAAAATGCTATGTGCCATGTTGGCTTAGGCTGCTCAAAAAGCCCGCCACCACCATGCTGGATCAGGAGCAAAGAGGAAGAAGGTCAGCCACTCAATTTTATCCTCCTGTCTATGTCATCACATAACTGTCTATGTCATCACGTAACAACAGGAAGCCAGTGGGCTCATGGGAAATGTAGTTCAAGGACCCCAAAATTTCCAATAACACATTGGTGAGAAGTTAGTGTGAGAACTTCATGTGATTAGAGTAGCCACTTATTGGCCACTAGACAAGGATCTTGTGTTTAGGGGGCCAACAGCAAACTTCTGGATCCATGCCCCTGCTGCAGCCCATAGTCCACCTAAGAGGACAGGCCAGCCCCAGCACCTTGCACAAGTGCTAGAAGATGAGCTCACGTCCTCCCGAGCATCATCATTTCCACTGTGGGATAGCTCTAAATGTCTAATTAATAGCCTTTCTTTGGGGGAGCTGGGTGGCTCAGTGTGTTTAGAGACACAAAGTCCTGGGTTCAAATCTGGCCTCGGTATGGTACTTAGCTATGGAATGATGGCCTCCCTCGTTGTGGGTGCTGGGCCTCCATGATCCATCTAAAATCTTCATCACATTTGGCATGTCAAGCTCGATGTCCACTCCAACCATGGGGTCTTTTTTCTATGGATTATTCTTTAGCTCTATCTCTCACCTCCCATATTTGTCTAGCTGATTGTCTTTAAAACCAACTGAAGGCTTCATTGTGCTAACATTGGCCCATTGTTTTAGCCAGTTGGGAGCTTTTCAGTCCCAATTCTGCCACCTCCCCTATTAGTCCAACTTTGGGCCCTCAGTTTTGCTGAGCATCTGAGCCATCATCCATCTTGTTGATAAAATGCTGAGCAAGCAGGGTCCAGGAGAGGCCCAAAGGACTCCATTGCGATGTCCCTCCAAGCCGGTCACAACCATGGCTCTCCCTGCTCCTTCCTGTCACAAAGATATCTCAGGAGTGGCCTTCCTGAAATCTGAGGATGCTCCAGCCATGTTGACCCTGCCAAGAAAGGAAGCCACAGCGACTGACTGCGACGTGTTCTGCTGGTGCAGTGACCTTGCTTCTCTTTTTTTCTAAGTGTTTAGAAAAGAATCTCTCCAAGAATTCAGCCAGGACCAAAGTCCAGCTCCGTAGCCATCCACAAGTCTTCTCATTTAAAAACCCAAACCCAAGCCAGCCTAGACAATGTGTCTCTAACCATCCTTTCTCCTTACAGGATGCTCTCGATAATTGTTTTTTAACTTGTATAGAAGGAAGGAATCATCACTGTAGTAGGAGCTCAGGGAGACCCTGAGGGACCATCCAGGCCAAACTCTTATTTTACAGGTGAGGCAAAAGGACTGGTCTGTGGCCCCAGATGCTGGAATCCAGGTTCTCAACACTTCAAGTCCGCCATGTTTGATGCAGCCATCATCCACTCTGGCAGAATGTTCCAACAGGCATTGGAGTTGTGAATGCACAGATGAAAGCATTTCCCTCTCCCAGAAGCTCTGGGAGACCTCCAGGTCCAGATCCTTTATTTCACGTGTGCCTCTTTAGGAAAGTCTTTGATGAGACATGGCCCTCGGAGCTGGCCCGTGAAGGAGACAAGAACTTCTTAGAGAAGAAGGGGGGGCAGGAGGACACTCGAGGCCTTGGGGACATGTGGACAGTTAGGACAAAAGGAGATGAAGTGTTTTATAGGAGGAACAGCGAGAAGTCCAGCTTGGCCAGACCCCAAGACTTGTTGCTGGAGATTCAGCCTTAATGATTGTCTGCCGCAGTGAGACTTCTGGGACTCCTTGAGTTCTAGGCCTGGAATGGTGGTAGGGCAGCCTCGGGCTGCTGAAAACCTTTAAACGCTTTACAGGAGTTTGTCTTAGCCACCAGAGTTCATTGAGTAGAGGAGGGATATGATGTGCTCAGCGTTTAGAAAGCTTAAAAAAAAAAACTATTTAATACGTCACATCTTAGAATTTAAAAGGTTTTTTTAATTTAAAAGATTTTAAAGTATTTTATGTGGGGGGGGGCAGCTGGGTGGCTCAGTGAACTGAGAACCAGGTCTAAAGACAAGAGGTTCTGGGTTCCAATCTGGTCACAAACATTTCCTAGCTGTGTGACCCTGGGCAAGTCCCTTAACTCCCATTTCCTAGCCCTTAACTGCTCTTCTGCCTTGGAACTAATACACAGCAGTGAATCTAAGATGAAAGGTCAGGGTATTTACATATAATATAAGATACTAAAATACTAGAATAGTATTTTATGTTTGAATGCAGAAGAAGGGAAATGGGGGAAGCCCCAGTTGTTTTTAGGAACCCGCACTATTTTCTTCTCTACTTGAGTCTTCCCAGCTATAAAATTCGCTGTGTCTGTACCCCCGCACTCAGCATCACCCTTTATCCCCCCACCCCCACCCCAGCATGTCCAGGCCTCATTGTGCCCAGCCTGGTCAGGGTTGGCAGAGGATCAGAGCCTTCTCCACATCGCAGGGCTGGAGCAGAGCAAAAAGAACCCCACGTCCCCTGTGGAGCAGGGAGGAGCCCATGCCCGTGCCCGTGCCCATGCCTCTTGGCATGATTCACACCAGACTCCTCCCGAGGCTCTGCAGGCCAGGAATGTTCTCGGTGGCCGCTCTGTCTCCGGCTCGCTTACAAAGGAGGCTGGAGCTAGGCAGCAGCCCGAATGCTCAGGAACGTGGAGCCTTTTTTGAAATAGCCTCAGAAAGATGCCTCTGTTTCAGGGGTTTGGGGAATCGGGGTGGGCAGGATGGTCTGTCCAGGCCCCCCAGTCTGTGTGCCCGCTGCCCCGTCCAGGGCGGTGGCCAGGCCTGTTTTCCCAGCTGCCACCCCTGTCTGGGGCTTCCCTCCTCTCGTCCCACCTGCCACTGCCCAGAAGAGAAGCTCCTTTTCCCTCGCTTGCCCCCTCCCAAGTTAAAGGGGGGCCTGTTGGCTTTTTTATTTTTTTAATAGCAGCCATTCTTGGCTTGTCTTTCAACCCCACGGAGGTGCTTATGTAAAGAGTCACCCATGGAGTCGCCCTCGGTGTTTACAGAGAGTTTGTTGTTTTCAAGGAGAGAATTACGTGCAGAATTTTGTGTTGTGAAGAAATTTAAAAAACGGTTCCTGTCCTTGGGAATGCGTCCGGGCCAAGGCTGGTGCCAACTTGTTGTGCAAGGACGACGAAGCTTTGAGAGCGAGTGGGCGGGATGAAGGGGCAGCGGCCGTGTGCCAAGGCGGATGAGCTCACTGGCCCGAGAGCTGGCCTGGGTTTCTGAAAGCCAACAGCAGCTCCTTTTTCTTCAGGATGGCCAGGAGCGGCTGAAGGCTATTGTGGCCGGAGCTTTCTGGCTGCCCCGCTGCTTGGTCACCCTTCGTATTCCTGCTTCCCAGAGGGGGCCGGAGGTTAGGCCTCTCTTCTGGGAGTGCCCAGCCAGGCCACAAAAGCGGGCATCCCCGACGTGCTCCAAGCAAGGATGAGGGACCAGAAGGCCCTGCTTTCACCCCCTAGGCTGGGCACTGTGTTCATCTGTAAAGTGAGACGAGCAGGACTCGAATGGGCAAGAAAGAAGGCTCCGGGCTGGGGCCTCCGAGGATCTAGAGGGAAGGGGGAAGTGCTAGAGCGTCCGGAGAACCCCGGCGCAGGGAGGCCCAGCTGGGAGAGACAGAGGAGAGATGGGGGACCAAGACGCCCATCAGGGTGAGGCCTTATTCCCATGGAGCGTCGGCTTTCTTTCGTGGCTCGTAGAGGGCTCACTTGGCAAAGGTTTTCCATGAGGGGGAGAGCAGTCAGAAAAGTAGCCCAAAGGCATCTCCTCCTGCCTGACCACTAGGGCCCAGCCAGGCCTGCTCACTTAGCACCGGAGGTCAGAGTGCCAGGAAGGACGATGGGGTAAACAGCTCGCCCCATTGTGTCCTCGCCGGCCTCCCCGGAGGCTGCCTGGGCTCTAGATCCCCTTACACTTAGCGGAGACTCCCTCCCCTGGGTCAGCCTCGTCCTGGGACAAACGCACACTGTGGAGGAGCAGGCTGGGAGATAGCAATCAGAAACCCAAACCGGGCCGTGGAGGCCGGCGTGACGCGGGACTCTTTCAGCCTCGCTTTCCCAGGCAGGCATCGCCTTTCAGGGGGAGGGCCAGGCTTTGTTCCCGCTCCCCGCGGGGCGAGGCATCTCTGAGGGGCGCCCGGGAGGCCTCTGTTTCTGGCCAGGGTGGCCGAGGACGTCTGTGGAGCTCACAGAGGCTTCTCTCTGTCTGCCGGCCCGCTCGGGTTACGGCTCTCCAGCCTGGAAATCAAACTTCCCACCTCGGTGTGAGGCCCGGCTTCCGCCAAGACTCAGTGAGCCTCTCGTTTAGGGATCAGTTAGAGGCGAGGCCGGCCTTTGGCCGCTGGGCCGTCCTGACCTCTCCCCAGGCCGGGCGCCCCTCGCCACCTACAGCTCGGCACAGCCCCATCCCTTCGAGCCCAGGAGGCTCCTTCCTGACTCCCCTGCAGGCCGGGGCTTAGCAATGGCTCCCTGCGTGTCCCTTTGAGGAGTGGGTGGCCAGAGGCCTGCGTGTGTGCCATGCCCTAAGCTTCTCGGCCCAGCATCCTCCTCGGGGGCATACGGAAGGCCCAGGAGCGAGAGCTTGTTTAGACCTTCTGTCTTAGGTCAGTCTTTGTAAGGGCTCCAAAACAGAAGGCTGGTAAGAGCTGGGCCGTGCGGTTGCCGGCAAGTGACTTGTCCAGGGTCACCCAGCTGGGAAGGGTCTGAGGCCCGGACCCAGGACCTCGTGTCTCCAGGCCTGACGAGCCACCGGGCCACCCAGCTGCCCCTCACTAGCAAGCGCCAGCCCTCTGTGACAGGCAGAGATGCTGGGGTCACCCAGCCGTGGCCACAGGCTCTGACCCGTTGGGCCTCCAGGCCGGGGCCTGCTCCCCCTCGAAGCAGAACGCGGGCTCTCCTTCGGCCCGTTAGACCATAAGCGTCATGAGGAGGGGCCGGGCCGGGGCCCCTTTCCAGCCCCTCCAGCCGGACCACCGTATTCCGGGCAGCCAGAGAGGCTGGCTGAGCTAGAAGAGCAGCGTCCGAGCAGCCGGCCGGCCCGGCTCTGCCTCGTGGACACTAGATGGCGACAGGTTCCTCTTTCCACCTCCCAGCTGGGCCTGGCTTGGATGTGCCTGGATGGGACCCGGCCATGGTTTTCTCTCCAGGGCCAGTGACAGCCTTGGCATAGGACGGAACCCCCAGAGAGCCTTTGTCAGTCACCAAACGGCAGGCCCGCCGCTACCTGGGCCCTCTCCTAGGCACTAGGGGGGGATTCATGGTGGAAACGGAATGTGGCCTTTACTGCGAGGAGCCACGTTATTTGGGGGGAGAAACACCTCCAACACGAGAAGTAAATACAGAATCTGCGCCGCGTCAGGGGCCGGGAAGCATCAGGGAAGGCCTCTCGGAGGCGGCTCAATGCCGCAGCCATTGGGGCGATGGGTGGTGACTGCGGCGCTCCCCTCAGGGGCTCCGACCATCCTCGAGGGCCGTTCCGGGAATTCTGAGCTCTTCCTCCCCAGCGTCCAGGCGCGCTTCGGGGAGCCGCACTTCACCTGCTCCTCCTGCCAGCCTCCTCCTGAAGCTCCCATAGACCAGACCTCTGTGAGCTCCCGAGCCTGCCAGCTGGCCTCCCCTCCTCCTCCTCCCTCTCTCCCACAGGCAGCCAAGGAGTCATCAGGGAAGGCTCCTGGGAGGAGGCCAGAGGGCAGCCAGGGTCCATGGACAGGAGTAACGTGACCCAGTGCCAGAAAGATCAAGGAGGGGCCGCTGGGTGGCTCAGCGGATGGAGAGGCCCAGAGACAGAAAGTCCTGGGTTCAAATGTAGACTTGGACGCTTCCTCGCTGGGTGACCCTGGCCAAGTCACTTCGCTGCCATTGCCCGGCCCTCCCTGCTCTTCTGGCCTGGCCCCGGCCCAGTATTCATTCTGAGACAGACAGCGAGAGGTTTACAAAGGAAAGCGTGCAGGGAAGCAGAGCGGGGATGGCACGTCTGGGGGGGCCCCAGAGAGGAGCTCTGGGGGGAGATTCTGCACAACAGGAAGATGGGGCGGGAGGGAGGCCACCCCACCTATGAGTTCTGGCTTGGAGTCTGGCCTCAGCCTTAGCTCCTTCAGCTGTGGGACAGGCCCGTCATCTCCAGAACTCAGACCCGGCCTGGCTTCCCCCAGCCGGGTGAGGAGCGTCCAGGTGATCTGGCCAGCCGAGCCAATGGCCACCCATATCCCCCTGTCCACACTGCTCCAGCCGGGCGTGCTCGCCTCTCCCTTGTGGACGGGGACCGCAGGCTCTGCCTGCCTCCATCGGAGGTGACTTGTGGGCAAACTGCGTCCGGCAGGGCCCCTCCAGCCTCGGGAGCCTCTCCTGAATTCTCCCAGCTCTGCACACACGCGCATCCAAATGGCCTGGACAGTGCGCTCTGCCATTTGTCCTTTGGCCAATGAGGAGCCCCTCAAGGGGGGCCCCCCTTCTGCCCCAGCAGCTTCTTTTCTTCCTTAAACCCTTCCCTTCCATCTTAGAATCAGATCCTGTGTGCTAGTCCCAAGGCAGAAGAGCGGGCAGGGCTGGGCAGTGACAGTTAAGGGACTTGTCCAGGGTCACACAGCTGAGAAGAGTCTGAGGTCCCATTTGAACCCAGGACCTCCCATCTCTAGGCCTGGTTTTCTACTCCTGAGCCACCCAGCTGCCCCCTACCAGGTTCTTTTTAAAGAGGGTTTTCTGAAGTCCACAGAACATGGCAGGGTTTTAAGCTCTACCCAGACCTCTCCTGCTGACCGATTTCCCCCCAGCAGCCCTTGGGACTGTCCATCCTTCTGAGCCTCTTCAGGCAGCCACTGGCTCCTTGTCTCAGGGCCAAGAACCCTTTGTTCCCTGCTGGCTTTCCATGGAGCTGAAGGGCCCAGTCTGTCTGCTCAGGCCGGTGCCGGGGTGGGGGTACAGAGGGTACCACTGGACTCTCCCCGGCCCTCAGATGCGCGATGAGCCTGTGCCAGGGCCCCCATGTCTCCCAGGCATCCCGTCCCCACTTCCTACAGAGCGGGGCAGCCGCTGGGGCTGAGGCTTCCTCGGAGGTAGCGATTAGAGCCTCAGGGGGTGACTTTGTCCCACAGGAGCCTCTGAGCGGGATGGGGGGGCCCAAAGCAGGCTGGTTGGCATTTACGGTCTGGAAGGTTCCACAAGGTACATCTCAGGGCTGGGCAATGTGCTGAGTAAGCCAAGGAAGATGAGAGAGAGAGAGAGGGCCGAGAGCTCCTCCAGGAAGGACAAGGGGAAGCATTCAGGCATGCCTGGCCTGAGTTGCCACTTCAGGAGTCCCTCAGGCCTTCCCTCCTGCCCAGGCCTCGTGCTCTGGTCCCGGGTACCTTCACCCCCACTCCGCCCAGGCCCAAAGCCCCCTGAGAACAGGGTCTCTCATTTCTGCCTCTATCCTGGGCCGAGCCCAGACCCTTCATCGGTGCTTTGTCTATTGGGCGAGGTGGGTACAGAATAGTCTTTGTGAGAGGGGGGAGAAGGAGACCACTAGCTCTGATGGGGGAGCCATTGGCAGGAGGAGGGTCCTGGGGCCTACAGCGGGGAAGGATCTCAGCCACAGGCTCCTCACGCCCGCCTCTCACAGGGGAAGAGAACAAGAGCTGAAGAGCCCAGGAGAGCCCAGGAGAGCAAAGCAACAAAAACAAGATTCAAACCCAGGTTTCCTGGGCAGCCAAGGGGTGCCGCTGGGGATGGAGGGCTGAGCCTGGACGATGGAAGACCCAGGTTCGAATCCAGTCTCAGGCACTTAATAGCGGTGTGACCCATAGAAAATGGATATCCTACTGCTTGCCTTCTCCTTAATGGGGGTGGGGATGAGGGGCAGAAGGGGGAGACGGAATTTAGAACTCAAATTTTTTTAATGTAAAAAATAAACAATTTTTGAGAAAAAAAAATAGCAGCGTGACCCCAGACAGACCACTGAACCTCTGCCTGCCTCCGTTTCTCCATGGCTAAAACGGAGGTCACAATAGGACTATCCCCCGGCTCTTCCTGAGGATCAATTGAGATAATCATCGTGAAGGGTTTAGCCCAACGCCCAGCCCCCATAGGCACCCAGTGAACACCAGTTCCTTTTCTTCTGACTCTAAATCCAAGATTTTTTTTCTTTTGAAAAACAGTATTTTTGCTTTACTGATTGATATTTTTTATTTTTATGACTTGTTATTTCTAAATACATCCTTCCTCACTCCTGAACCCAGGGAGCTTCTCTTTCGTTGTTCAGTCATTTCATCCATGTCTGACTCTGTGACCCCATCTGGGGCTTTCTTAGCAGAGGTTTGCCCTTTTCTTTTCCAGCTCATTTGACAGATGGGGAAACTGAGACAAACAAGGTTAAATGAGTTGTCCAGGGTCTCACAGCTAATAAGTGTCTGAGGTCAGATTTGAACTGAAGAAGATGAGTCCTCCTGACCCCAGGCCTGGCACTCCACAGTGGGGCACTACCTAGAGGCCCCTTTTAACAAAGGACTAAAAAGAAAAGGGGGTGGGGGGAGCGTGTCAACGAAACCATCCCATCCACCCTGTCCAATGGCATAGGTAGTGTTCTCCCCCGGGGCCTTTTTTCACTGTAGAAGGCATTGAATGCCATATTAAAGGATTTGTACATACCTTCTGAGCAGAACAACATAAAAGCAACCTAGGAGGAGGACCAGGAAGCCCAGCTCTGGCAGTGGGGAGTTTAGGCCTGAAGTGACCATGATGGTAGTCATCAGCTCGGGAAGGAAGAGAGGCCTCGTGCCTAGGCCTGGAAGGAGCCAGGCTCACTTGGCTGTGCCCAGATCAGGCCCCATCTGGAGCCCTGAATTCAGTTCTGGACAGCATATTTGGGGGAAGAACTTGATAAGCTGGAGAGCACTGAGAGGCGAGCACCAGAGCCAGGAAAGGCCTCACGCTGGAACAAGTGGTCTGCTGAGCTTGGAGAAGAGCGGCCTCGGCTGGGCTTTGGGGTCCAGAAAGTCCCCCTGAGAAGCCAGGGAATCTGTGAGGCTTGGCCTAAGAGCAGAACCGGGCTTGACCCAGGAGGCCAGCTGAGGCCTCACAAGAGAGCAGAGCCTCCCTGAGGGGCAGCAGCTCCTCCATACGGGGGGGCCTTCAAGCCGGGCCCACATGGCCTCTCATCAGGTGTGACCCCGAAAGGCCTCTAGCCTGGGGCGGCTCATCCTAGGCCACCTCCAAGCTCCCTTCCACCCCGGACCCTCGACTCTGGGAAGGGGTGGATCTGAGAGGCTGCTGAGCGACAGGCAGGCCCTGGTCCGAGAGGGCCGACATTCTTTTTTAAGCCCTTCCTGACTGTCTTAGAATCAATCCTGTGTTTTTGTCCCAAGGCAGAAGAGCAGTCAGGGCTAGGCAATGAGGGTTTAGTGGCAGCAAAGCCCCCCGACTCAGCTCTGCCCCCTTGTAGACTCGGATCCAGAAAGGGCCCCGGGGGCTCTCCAGTCCAACGTCCTCATCTTTCGGATGAGGAAACTGAGGCGCAGAGATGGGCCCCGACCATCCTAAGGCGGCTCAAGCAGTCATGGGCAGAGCCACGTTCTCTGATGCCAAATACAACCCAGTTTCCATCGGATGGAAAGGGCAGGGCAGACGTTCCCAGAAACAGGAACAGAGGGGTGGCGAGAGGTGGGGGCGACCTCTCCCCCGGGAATGGGGGCAGCAGGGCGAGAGAGGGCAGCCACGAGCCCTGTCTTGGCTGTGAGAAGGCAGCGGAACCAGCCCCCCTCTCGGCCCCCCCACCTCCCCCAGGCCGGGCCTTTGGATTTCCGCTGCCATTTTCGGGGAGTCAGCAGAGCGGAAACAGCATCCAGGCGCCAGCAGCGGGGCTGCCGTGAAGCCCAGGCCTGGCACCTCACTCGCGCTGTTTGCGTCCCATGTTCTGAGCCCCCCCCCACGTTTGTGTTGGCAGCCGCCCGCCGAGCCGAGCCAAGCTGGGCAGGCCGGATTTAATTGGCCGCTGCCTCTGCGGCCGGCTGTTATGAAAGGCTTTCTGTCTGTCTCACCCAGTGAGCCTGACTCTGTTTTCATTCTGAATATAATATTCACTTCATTTTTAACAGAATAGAGGCTCTTTGCTCTTTTTTTCAGGCCCTTTTTCCAAATATATACACGTATTCCATAGATCTATTTTTTTAAAGGCCCTTCATGCGGCCGTATTATGAAGGTTGGAATTGTCCTGGAGAAGGCGAGTAAGAAACCCGATGCTGACTGTGATTTAGACAGAAATTCCTTTCTTTGCCTGTGTCAGGGCTCCAGACTGGGGTGTGGAGAGCAGGCCTACAGGCCAGGAAAGGGCTCCCCACATTGTCGCTGGGCCGGGGGCGGGGGGCCAGGGAGGGGGTGATTGTTTTTGTTTTTAACCTGAGCTCCAGCCAGGCAGGGTTTGGAATAGGGAGTTTTTGAGAACGGTTGGAAACCTGTGACAGGCAGCCTCAGATAGGATGGGGGTCCTCACAGGGGGGCCTGCCAGCTCCCACTTAACTCTTCAGCTCCCACAGCTCTGTGGGGCTGCTGCTAGCGACCAAGTGAGCCAGTAGGCCCATTTCACGAGCTCAGACTGTGCTCCGTCTTGGGCTTGTCTCAGGGGGAGATCCTGGACCTGATCTCTGATTTCATGAGTGTGTGGGAATTCTCGGGGCGGACGCTTCCTCTCTTGATGCTCTGGGACCATTAGATGATAGACTGAAAACTGAGAGAGACTCAGAGGCCAACCGCACCAACCCTCGTCATCCGTCATCCGAGGCTCATAGGGATGGAAGCGGAACAAAGGTGGAATGGACGGTTTTTGATTGCCTGAAGGCAGAGAAGGTGGTAGGTTCAAATCTCAGCCTGGCCACCTACTCCCTGGGTGACCCTCGACGCGTCTCATCACCTCTCTGGGTCCCTTTCCCCCTCGGGACAATTAGAGGCGACCCCTGAGATTCTCCAGATCAAGGATCCCATCATTCATATTTCCCATCAAACACCCTCCTCAGGGGTAGAGCCAAGATGGCGGCTTCGTAGCAGTGACAGCAGAAACTGCTCTGAGAATCCTTCTAAACCAACCTTAAAAAAGTGCCTCAAAATGACAGGAGCCCAAAACCAAGCACCATCCTCAGAAGTACCAAGTGAGGTAGATTTTGTGAGTGTTTCTACCTAGAAAAAGTCATCCATGCCCACCGCCTCCACTTCCCCTCTTCACCCTCCCTGGCGGACCCTTTGCAGCCTGGCTTCTGACTCTATCCTTTAGCTGAAATTGCTATCTCCAAAGGGACCAACAAATTCTCAGGTGCCAAACCCGAAAATCTTTTCCCAATCCTCATCCTTCTCGACTGAGCTGCAGAACCGGATCTTCTCAGATGCGTGCCCTCATTTTCATGACGAGAGCTTCCCTTAGCCAGCACAGAGCCTGTCCCTCTGGGTGTTCCCTCCAATCCCTCTCCGAAGCCCCCTGCCCTTCTGTTTCTGTGCTCTCTTGCTGGCCTCAACAGTTCACATGGGTTTCCTTATTATTGTCTCTATGCCAATGACTCTTTTTAAACCCTTCCCTTCCATCTTAGAATTGATACTGATTGATCTTCAAGATGGAGCCCATCACCTCTCAAGGCAACCCACGGCAGTGTGGGATAGCTCTGATCGCTCATCGGTTTTTCCTTACATCCAGTTGAAATGTGTCCTGCCTTGTTTTTCCTCATTACTACTAGTTATGCCCACTGGGGCTAAGCAGAGCTTAGGCACGCCTTCCTCCAAGTGTTACCCAACCACATCCATGAAGACCACCATCATGTTCCCTCTGGGCTAAGCATCCCCAGCTCTTTAGCTGCTTCAGCTTCTCCCCATCTTGTTATCCTTCCCCTGGATTCAAGGTGCTTCCTAAAAGATGGTGAACAGGACTGAACCTGATGCTCCAGATGTCATCTGGCCAGGCTCCAGGGCTACCTGCTCCCTTCTTCTTGATGTTGTACATCAGCGCATCTCAATGGACCTGTGATCTCAAGGATGTGGTTCTTCCCTTCACTGGTGCAGATAGCAGCCTGTTCACGCCTTCTCATCCTGTGTGATGCTTGTACACATCCTCCCATAATCCTCCAAAGAGCATCTAGCAAAGGTACTGGAGGCCTCCTTTGAGGTCTCATCATATTTGACGGGGTCCAACAGAGCACTTAGTCCCTTTGCTGGCTCTTAGAGCTATCTAGCTTTAGTGACTCATCTTCCAATCTTCCTACCTCAGCAAGTCATTATTGTTCCTACACTGCCAATCACTTTTATGCCCCACGTGACTCTGTGTGACCCTTTGGCATGCCCACAGGATTGGTTGTTGACTTTGTTATGCCTCTCAGTGGTGAATAAGACAAGGTCAACTTTCAGGTTGCTATGGCTCACTATTGACTGGTACTAAGCCTGCAGCCCCCTAAAGCCTAGAGTCTCTTTATAGGAGTTGTCTAAACCCCCACTCCCACCTTGCACTTGCATAGGGTTTCCTTTTTCTTTTAGCCCAAGTTTAGGATTTTACATTTATCCCTATTCTATTTCATCTTAATTATAATTGGCGCATGGGTCTAATTTGTGGAGAGTTTTTCAGAACCCTAAAACCGTGTCATTCCCATGTGTTGCTTCTCCCTCCCAACTCCATGTCCTCTTCACATTGATAAGCATGTTGTCTAGGCCTTAATTCAAGGGCAAACAAATGGTCCAAACCCTTCTCCCCCATCCGTGATCTAGGCAAATAATAAGAGAACACTTTCCGAAGCTCACACTCTTTTCTCAATGTCCAACTCTTTGGGATCCCATTTGGGGCTTTATTGACAAAGATATGAGTGGTCGCCATTTCCTTCTCTAGGCAAAAAGAATGAAGTCACTTGCCCAAAGTCACCCAGCTAGTAAATGTCTGAGGCCAGATCGGAACTCGGGAAGATGAGTCTTCCTGACACCAAGCCCAATGCTGTGTCCACTCTAATGCCATCTTGCTGCTCTAATTCTATCCGCTAAGCTACCTAGCTGCCCCATCCCCCACAACACATTTTAATGCCTATTTATTATGAGAAAGAGAAAGGGAAGTTTTCTCAGGAGATTAGTGTGGATGCACAGGGGACTCACTGACCAACTAAATTTCCAAAAGACACGAACAGAAGATGGAAGCAAAATCAAACAATGAAGAGGGAGATGAAAGCTTGGGGGAGTTTTGTGATCATTGAATCAATAGTATCAAGCCCAGATGGAGCTGCAACCCGTAAGAGAAATGAAGGATAACCCAAAAGGACAAGTTCTTATCTTTTCAGGCTATGCAGAGGAAAGTCAAAGGATCCAAGGAAAGACAGGGCCCTGGCTTAGAGTAGAGATGACCATGATGAGTAACTGAGGGAAGGAAGGACTCTTCCGCTTTGCTTTTGTTTTCTCTGCCAAAGAGAAGAATTCCTGACCTTTGAACTGGAAATGATGGGGTCATAATGGCTAGCAGGAAGTCACTTACCAACATCAATAAGAAAGCAGATGCCCTCTGACCCACATGGACCACATCCTGGGCTACTAAAATAACTGGTTAATGTGACTGGCTGAGCCATTGTCAATGACCTCCGAAAGAAGGGGACGGACAAGAGAAGGACCAGAGGAAGGAGAAGAGGATTGAGTCTACAAAGATGTCAGGGTATTTGACCTCCATTCCTGGACAAGCTAAAAACATTCTCTTAAAGGGGTGGAGAGTGAACATCTAGAAGAGGAAGCACTGACCAAGAGCAAGTCACGCCCCCTTATCCTTCCTTCTTTTTATAGACTGGTAGGTAGGGGGGATGCTATCTATGCTTAGCCTAGTTGTGAGCAAAGCTTTTGACAATATCTGTAATGTTCTTCCTGAGGATAAAATGGCAAGAGGAGGGCTAGATCCATTTAGTGGGAGTCAAACCTAGCTCCGTGGCCAGATCCCCAAAGTAGGCAACCCCTAAGGTCGTGTTTGTCCATGAGTTGGTCAACAATTTCATTGGTGACTTGGATATCGAATTTGTAGATGACACAAAACGAGGAGGGATAAGTAGTATGTTGTTTGACAGTGAGAATTTGGGAATCATGGGCTATAAAAGTGAGTCGGTTTGAACTAGAGGAAATTGATGTATGGTGGTATATTTAAATCTACATATTTAATTTAATAGAGGTAAATCTAAAGTCTTCCAGTTGGATTAAAAGAATCAAATTCATCACTGCCAAATGGAAGCAAGGCTAGACTATGATATAAGTTTGAAGATGATTTGGAGGTTTGAATGGGCTAATGGTGGGACGTGACATCTAGGAAAGCTTATACAATCTCAGATGTCTAGGGATGATCCCTTTGTACTCTCTCTTAATCAGATCATTGTGTTCAATGGTGGGCATGCATCCAACGATCATTGATGAATGAGTTTTCAGGGAAAGGTCTCCAGGGGGGTGAAGAGCCTTAAGCCCATGCCTTATGAGAATCATCCCAAGGAAAGGAGAATGTTTACCTTGAGGAGAAGACTTGGGGGGTACCTGGCAGCTGTCTTCAAGTATTAGAGATGCTATTGTGTGGAAAATGAGTTTTTAGGAATTGTTCCTAACAATTAGAGCTGTCCAGAAATGGAATGGACTATCTTGGAAGATGGTAAGACTCTGCTCAATGCCCATATTTTCAGAGATCTCTCTTCATAGAGAAATGGGTGACACAGTGACTAGAACACTGAGCATGGAATCAGGAAGACTCATCTTCAGGAGTTCAAATTCAGCCTCAGATACTAACTGGCTGTGACCCTAGGCAAGTCATATCACATCATCTTCTTTGCCTCAGTTTCCTCATCTGTAGAATGACCTAGAGAAGGAAATGGCAAACCACTCCAGAATCTTTGCCAAGAGTTCAAATCCCATGTCTGACATTTACTAGCTGGGTGACCCTGGGCAAGTCACTTGACCCTGTTGGCCTCAGTTTCGTCATCTATAGAATGACCTAGACAAGGAAATGGTAAACCACTCCACTATCTTTGCCAAGAAAACCCCAAATGAGGTTATGAAGAGTCAGATATGACTTAAACAACTCAACCACAAAAACCTCATAAAGATCTGGTTGAATGGAGCCTTCTCCTAGGGTAGCCAGACCAAACTTTTACCTTTACCAAACCAATACCTTTAAGCATCTGGAATCCCAAGCTCTTTAAAGTGGCCACTTGAGGGGCAGCTGGGTAGCTCAGTGGATGGAGAACCAGGCCTGGAGACAGGAGGTCCTAGGTTCAAATCTGGCCTCAGACACTTCCCAGCTGTGTGACCCTGGGCAAGTCACTTGACCCCCATTGCCCACCCTTACCACTCTTCCACCAAGGAGCCAATACACAGAAGTTAAGGGTTTAAAAAAAAATAAAAATAAAGTGGCCACTTGCTACATGACTTTTGGAAAGCCCTTTAGCCACCTGCTAGTAGGAACATGGCGGCATATGGAAATAGAAAAGTTGCAGAAGGGGCCCATCACCAATTGGGACATGAAGGTCATGATACCATATTGTGGTGGGCATGAGGCTATATGATCTCCATAATTAAGGATGAAGCAATGGTACTCCTGGTGTCTATTGAAGCCCCCATTCCTGAAAGAACAGTAGGCCATCGTCCTCCATCATTTGACTTCCAGCTGTCAAATTTATTACATTAATTTACTTCCCCCATCTCAGGCCAAGAGATTTGCCCTTATTGCAGTCGGTACTAATTCAGGCTATAGCACTGCTGTGTCTATCATGACCTCTTCCATGGCAGCCACCACCAAAGTTCTCCATGATGGACCCTTCAGCATGATCGTTGCCTCTTGTTCAGGCCTTTGCTTTGCCAAGATGTGACACTGAGCCCGCCACTATCCCATGTGCCCACTTTTCCATCTTCCATTGGTACCATCTTCAGGCAGTTGACGTTCCTGAATGCTGAAATTGGCTCTTGAATCAATGACTTTGCCATCACGCCCCTTGACTATCGTGGTTGGTTGCTGCCCACTACCCGGAAGCTGCGTCCCTGGCAAATAGATGCCATCTCATCAAGGAGAATGGGCAGACTAACTAGACACACTATTGGCTGGGGAGATCAGGAATGGTCTCCAGGAAAAGGTGGCCTTTAGCTGAACTTTGAAAGGATTCAAAGAGGTGGAAGGGAAGGAAGGAACATGTTTTAGACATGGGAAAACAAGATATGAAAAATAGTATGAGGAGCAAAAAGTAGGCCAGCATGAATGGATCTCAGCATTTGCGATGGAGAGTAAGATGTAATAAGGCCAGACCAGTAATGTGGGGCCGGGTAGTGAAAAGCTTTAAATGTCAAACTGAGAAATTAGTATTTGATCCTGGGGGTGATAGGGAGCCACAAGAGTTTACAGAGGGAGGGAGAGACTTTAGAAATATCACTTGTACAAATACATTCTTTACACCAAAAGTATGTGTGCAGCCTGAAAAGTTAGCCTGTAGTCCGATTGTGATGGTCTTTGAATGACAAATAGAGAAGCTTCTATTTTATCCTGGAGACTGTAGAAGCCAGTTCTGAGTGATCTGGTCATACTTGGGCTTCGGGAGCATCACTTTAGCCCACCCTTCTCATTTTACAAGGGGAACAGCTGAGATCATGTGCTCAAGTCACACAGGTGGTAAGGAGAAGAGGGGGCTTGGATATCACGTCCGACTTGGAGTCCAGGGCTCTGACCCCGTGCTGCTTTCCATGGGAACCAAAGGGAGGTACCCTGACACTCTTCCTGGCATCCCGCCCAGCTTGGCTTCATGGCCATGGCCAGAGAGTGCCGAGCCCTGAGGAGACCCCTCCCAGCCGGCATCCAGAAAGCACAGAGATGCCCCAGAGAGAGGACTGAGGGAGGGAAGCTGGTGTGCTGCAGCTGGGAGAGGAATATGTAATCATGCCCCAAACAAGCCACTTTTCCACAACTCATTTTTTCCTGTTGCTGATGACCCAGGGACAGCTGGGAATCTGGCTGGACTGAAGAGAGAGGGAACGAGAGGGAGGAGAATATCTGGAAGAGACTCTCCCCCCCACACCCTTTGCCCCCTTCTAACCACCAGTACCCCCAGCCTCTCCTCTGCTGCTGAATGGGATGGCAGTGAAGGGCGAGTTCTGGGGGTCTCGTGGGAAGATGCCAGGTTTGGAACTGGTGATAAGGTCCTATCCGGGCTTCCAGCCTGTGATATGCGATCCGTCCTTGCCAAGGTTGTCCTCCCAGGCGTCAATTGTTTTCCGTGTGAAATAGCCCTCATGACTGCCTGCCCCCACCCCAGCACATGCGCCATCTTTGCCTTGATTTCCCCAGAAGTCAGACATAATCTGATCATCTCAGGCCGCTGGATCCTGACATGGACCTGTGAAACTAGGATCTAAATTCCATCCCCTGCCCGACCCCCATTCCTCTCCATCCCTGGGATGTCTTCAGCTATCCCGTGGCCTCCCGAGGACTGGTTGTGTCAGGGTGGGGGCAGTGTTGCCTTCTGGACAGTGTGGCCAATCCCCTCTGCGGACGTCAAGCTGCCCAGAGTGCGGAAAGGGAGATGGAAACTATTCCCTGACTCTTGGGTGGGAGGGGAGAGGACAGGGAGAAGCAGCCCGAATGGACTGGGAGGTGGGGGGGAGCTTGAGGTCAAGCTGTTCCATACATGTGCGGGTGCAGGATGCCATGTGGCTATTTTTACCCCTGCCAAGGAAATGCTGTGATTTATGGGAGGCCCTCTCTGCTCGCCGCCACCTCCCCATCCCACCCCCAGGGGCTGGTTATAAATATACCCAGGCCATTTGCCTGGATAGAAATGCACATGGCGGCCCGAGGCGGGCCTTGGAGAAGTCTTGCCTCTCTTCATGAACCCTTCCCAGTGTTCTCCCATCTCAGGAACTCTGCAGGGCCCTCGGAACCGAGGGGACCCTCGGGAGCCGAAGAGCCGGGAAAAAAGCCATCGGTGGGGTTTCCTGTGAAGTCGTGGGTCCGAGGCGTGTGCGTGTGCCAAGGAGAGAGGGGCTCCTGGGAAGATGAGCCCCCGGAGAGCCAGCAGGGTGGAGGCCGGGAGGAATGTGAGCCGGCCTCAGCGCTAGATGAAAGCAGCAGCTGCTGCTGGCCGGGGGGCTCCCGATCCTTGCCAGGGCGGCCCTCGGAAATGTGGAATCCCCGGGACTCCCAGCCCTCCACACCGGGCCGAACCTGGCCCGGGGCCTCTGGAAAATGTACTCAATCGAAGCACTGTCTGCCCTCCCTTCTCCACCCCACCCCGCGCTGGACCGTCTGCTCCTGGAGGGCAACGACGGGGCTTTTTCCACTTCTGTTTCCCGTGGTGGCCAGCCCTGGGCTGCCCCGCTGGAGGCCTTCAGGAAATAGTGAAGTGAGTAAGAGTCGAGATGGTGAAGGCTCAGGAGAAATCCCCACCGACTCACCGTGTCCTCATCCGAGCCCTAAACACAGAGCCCAGAGTTAGAGCCCAAGGGCCGGCGGGGTCCCCTCACCCACTCCCACCTGCACCCTCACCCACGGAGAAAATGGAGCCCAGGGAAGGCAAATGATTCGCCTCGGCTCACAAGTCATAAATGGCTCCAAAGCCAACCCTCTTCCACTGACCGCACACTGGCCCACAGGCATGTGACACGTAGCTCTGACCACACGGGCTTCCGCATAGATCAGGCCAGCATCCCTAGGGAGGTCCTTTAAAGATGCCTAACACTAGGGGCAGATGGAGAGCCAGCATGGAGATAAGAGGTCCTGGGTTCAAGTCTGGCCTCAGACGCTTGGTGTGACCCTGGATGAGTCACTTCTCCCCCATTGCCTAGCCCTTACCGCTCTCCTGCCTTGGAACTGATAACACAGTATTGATTCTAAGACGGAAGGGAAGGGTATGAAATAAAAAAGTAAAAATGCTGCCCAACACCTTACAGTATTCCAGGAACCCCTGGAATGTGACCTCCCTTCTCAGAAACTCTCCCATCATCTGGAGGCTGACTGCAGGCACAGCAGATGTCAGAGGCCTTCAGAATCGGCTCTGCCTTTGGTGGGGGACACTGTGTCCTTCCCAGTGTTTTTGCTCCCATTCCGTCCCCTCTGACTGTGGCAAACCTTGACGTCTCTCAAGCCGCCATCCATCGCCTGCCCTCTTTACGCCCAGGCTTCTCCCTCGTTTACTCTCCTCGCAATAGAGCTTCTCCCATCCTAGCTGGGGTGTTTCAGCTTTCCAAGGCCACGTCGAACTGGCAGAAAAGAGAAAAATCGGCACCAGGAAAGATTCAGCTTCCAGTCCAGCTTCAGCTACTCAAAAGCTTTGGGGCTGAGCCCTGACAGCAGTGGAGACACTTCTCGTACCTCTCTCACAGGAGGGTGGGAGAAGGTAGGTTCAGTCTGGATGAGAGCAGGAAGCGGTGAATCTCACGGGCTTTACGAGGTGGGATGGAAGCTGTTGCTATTGAGAAAGGACCCTGAGCAACACGTTGAAAGAAGTTTAGGCCGCTCCTCTTCTAGGTTATCAGGGCAGCATAACTGGGTCTTCCCATAGGAATATCTCAACCTTGAGGTCCACAGACACCCGTGGGCAAGGCTGGCTCTAGGCAGGGGTATTCCTTAGCCTCCCTTTCCTTCTATAGCTTCTTCCACTTGAGCTCTCCAATCCATCTGTGATGCTGGAAAAGATCATCATGGGGCAGAGGGAAAGACGGAGTTTGGAGTCAGAAGACCTCATTCATAGCTGGTTTCTGCTATTTGTCACCCATGTGAACGGAAATCAGTTCCCTTCTCTGGCCTTCATCTTCCTCATTTGTAAAATACAAAGGTTGGGGGGCAACCGAGTGACTCAATGGAGAGCCAGACCTGGAGACAGAAATTCCTGGATTCAAATCTGTACTCAGATACTAATAGCTGTCACTTAACCCCAATTGCCCAGTCTTTATCTCTTTTCTACTTTGAAATTGATACTTGGTACTTTCTGTTCCCTTCCCTTCCCTTCCCTTCTCTTCCCTTCCATTCCATTCTGTTCCATTCCCTTCCCTTCCCTTCCCTTCTCAAGATGGAAGGCAAGAATTTTTTTTAAATGAAAGGGTTGGACTAGACAATTCTGGGATCCTATAATACCTCCAGGAGGAAGAGAAAAGCTAGCTCTAGTTGTTTAGCCGTTCTCGGTTGCTCCCAAAGTATCCAAAATGGCAGCTCCAAAGTCAACGACCCAGAATCTCAGACAACCTAAAATGGCACCTATATCCAGAATAGAAGTAATGGTTTGACTTTCTGAAGTACTCTCTGTACAACAGCCCTGGGAGGAAGGTGTTAGAGGTCTGACCATCCCCGTTCAACAAATGAGGAAACAGATGATGAAAAGATCTGCCAAGGCACACAACGAGAAAGTTCCAGAGCCAGAACTGACTCCCAAATCCTCTTTCCTCTGCAGAATTTAAATCCAAATAATAAATTTCCCCAAACAGTAGATGGTGTAGAAAACCCAGATCATGTGAATAGTAAATGTTCCAAGACATCAGTTCCCACTGATTCCTGAGGCAGCCTGTGTGGGACAAATCACCTGGGTAGATTCTAAAATTAATATTCAATATCTCCAAAGTATAATATTTATAAAGATTTATTAATATTTGACTAGAGAGCTAGAGAAAACAGGGAGCTCTCACCAAACCCCACTCACATGGAAGAGAGAGCCAAAAAGAGGTGTTCCCCAAAGCTTATATACAATCACGTAAAAAAATGCATGTAAACAGAAAGGAAAAGGGAATCTTGGGGTGAGGAAAGAATCCTGGGAGATGAAGTCTAATTTCCACTTACACATTCCCCCCTGTGATCCTTTGGGATCTCCCCAAAGGGATTAAGGAAAACAAAAGTAACTTATAACTTTAACTAGAGATATATATAAATATCACAGTTTTTTTAAAGGGAAATTACAATAATTTGGGGATAAGAGAAAAAGAACAAAACCAATATTAGATGCATTGACAAAAAGCCAATTAGGGGGCAGTCCCCTTTTTGGCATAAGAGTGTACATTCAAAATAAATGCATTCAACCCCCCAAAGTTCAACTTTGCTGTATCTCAAAGTTCACTCTGGACTTTCTGGTACAGCATGTGGTCTCTGTAGGCATCTTCATGGCACCTTCTGGATTCTGGGAGGTAGTCTTCTGTTCTAAATTGGGCTCAAATTCAAATCAAAATTCACAACAATAACATAGTCCCCCTGCCCCAAAGAGAATAATAACACACCCTTTTGACCCTTTGCCTTCACCAAGTGCCCATCCATGGTCTGGCCTAGTATTAAGAAGCTGACCACCTATTGTTGCTGCTGATGAAGAGAACTTTTAACCCATAGGGAATCCCCGGGTAAATACAAGCTCAATCCAGGCTTGCTGAGGTTCTTCCATGATGCTAGTTGAGGGATCCCCATTTTTATCGTTTGCTTCCACTTCGGCAGAGGTCTCTCAGACCAACCCTATCAGGCTCCCCTTTTTGGCCGCTCTCTGAGGCTGTCAGACCTGATACAGGACCATGGGGCCAGGCCTGAGAGGGGGGGCTTCTGTAGCTCTTCCTCAGTCTCCCCCATGCCCACCCCAAACATGCTTCTGGAATGAGATGAGAGCACAGGCAGTAGGAAGGGGATGGCGCAGCAAGGGGAGCTCTCAGGTTGAGAACCCTCAAGGGTTCACTGGAAATGAGAGATTCAGTACAAGAAAAAGCATCTTAACAGGGGGCAGAGGCTTAATGTTAGGGACAGAGACAGCCCTGAGGAGCAGAGTTGTGGATAGAGGCTTAGTCTGAGGACAGAGGGTTAGGGAGACAGGCTGAGCGTTGGCCATGGAGGACTTCATTGGCCAGGGATGGCGGGGAGAAGGGATCAGATAATGGAAGCAGGAGCTCAATGTCACCGAGAAAGGCCCAGGGCTGGGAACAAGAGCTCAGTGTTGAGATGGGGGCTCAGGGTCAGGGGTTGGAGCTCAGGCACAAGGGGCTCCCCGTGGGGTGGGAGAGTTCTAAGAACGGAAACCTCCGTGCATGGCCTCATCCTGCGTCCTTGTGCCGCCCTGTGTTCTGGGCAGATACCCAGAGTTTGGTACAAGGTGTTATTCTTTTGATCGTGGGAAATGCCATCTCAGCACTCCACCGGGGTCTCCAGGGCTTTGGTTCAAAAAGGATCCTTCTTTAACAGCTGTTTCTCTTCCTGAATAACAAGGCCGCCAATGCTTCCTATTATCCCAGATCAGCGGGGCCTCCTCCCCTCCCTGGGAGCTCATGCTGCCTGCTCAGGACCTAGGAGGTGCCCAGGCTTGCAGGCTTAATTTAGCACCCCTGGGTGATGACAGGCACATTGAGATGGAGAAAGAATAAAGAAGGCATAGCCCTCCCACCCTCAGGGAACTTCCAGGCTCATGGTGGATTGGAGAGGCAGACATCTAGTGCTTGGAAAGCTTTCAGGAGCTGATTGGAACATTTTTTTTTAAACCCTCACCTTCTGTCTTGGAGTCAATACTGTGTATTGGCTCCAAGGCAGAAGAGTGGTAAGGGTGGGCAATGGGGGTCAAGTGACTTGCCCAGGGTCACACAGCTGGGAAGTGTCTGAGGCCAGATTTGAACCTAGGACTTCCCATCTCTAGGCCTGGCTCTCCATCCACTGAGCTACCCAGCTGCCCCTGGAACATTGTTTTTACAAGCAAGGAAACTGAGGCTCAGGGAGGTGGTGATTGACCAGAAGAGAGCATTATGGTCTGGAGAAAGGAGGGTCAGAGGCAAAGAGGTAGAAACATACCTGGTAGATTCCAGGTTTCATAAAGGGGAAGATGGGAGGTAAAGCAAATCCTAGGGAGGGAAGGAGAGAATTGGGATTGTAAAAAGCCAGAAGGCAATGGTTAAAAAATGTTTCCTCATGTAAATGATAAAAAGTCAGAGGAATAGAAAGTGGAAATAAAGAATTAGCATGCAGAATACGTGTGTGTGTGTGTGTGTGTGTGTGTGTCTGACACAGAAATAAATACTTGCTAACTGAGTAAAAAAAAGTGTAAACCCTAGCCCAGCCGTAGAGGGTCTCGAATGCCAAGCTAAGGGCCTGGGAGTGGCTGCGTTCTCTCTCCACCTTGGGTTTCCTAGAAAACTGTCCGTATCTCACCTTTGCTCCATCACGGTTTGCCTTGTTTTAGCTCCATCTGTGTAAATCTAATTGGAAGCGAGCGTAATTCCAACAAGGCAAGAAGCAGTGTGGATGGCAGCTTATAGGAAACGCATGCTTGGGGAAGAAGGCGGCCACTTAAGGACACTTATCAAGAAGGAGGGAGAGGGAGCCGCTAAGTGGCTCAGTGGATAAAGAGCCAGGCCTAGAGATGGGAGGTCCTGCATTCAAATGTGGCTTCAGAGACTTCCTAGCTGTGTGACCCTGGGCAAGTCATTTTATTGCCTAGCCTTTATGGCCCTTCTGCCTTAGAACCACTACATAAGGTAAACTTAGGTGGCTCAGTGGGTAGAGAATCAGACTCAGAGATAAGAAGTCCTGGATTCTAATCTGGCCTCATATACTTAGTAGTTGTGTGACCCTGGACAAATTATTTAATCCCAATTGTGTGGCCCTTTCTGGTCTTCGGCCTTGGAACCACTACATAGTATTGATTCTGAGAAATCAAGGGTTTAGAAAAATTGTAAAATGCAAGAAAGAATGAGAGATAATAATGGATAGCCAGCATGCTCTGCCCTCTAGAACCCTGAAGGATTTATGGGAGGAGATAAGCAAGAATGGGCAGCTAGGAGGCACAATGGATAGAGTGCTGGGCGTAGGGTCAGGAAGGCTCATCTTTACAAGTTCAAATCCAGCCTCAGATACTAGCTGTGTGGCCCTGGGCAAGTCACTTAACCCTCTTGGCTTCGGTTTCCTCATCTATAAAATGACCTGGAAAAGGAAATGGCAAACCGTTCTATTATCTTTGCCAAGAAAACCCCAAATGGAGTCAGGAAGAGACAGAAAAATGCCTGAACAACAAATGGACAATAATCTCATGGATGGAGAAGGCATTACTGGGCTTCAGTTCGCACTGATGGAGAAAATCCCCACATCTCTGAGATTCCCACCTCCAAGCCCCATCCACTGCAACCGAAGGTCCAGCCCCAGACAGCTCTGGGTTTATATGAATTGAGATCTCAGCACTTAGAGATTTTCCTGGAAAAATCAGAATTTGCTTTTGTCTAGGTTTACACACACACACACACACAGAGAGAGAGAGAGAGAGAGAGAGAGAGAGAGAGAGAGAGAGAGAGAGGAGA
>NC_058133.1:501764123-501782623 GCF_016433145.1 Gracilinanus agilis | reverse complement strand
AAGAAGAAGAAGAAGAAGAAGAAGAAGAAGAAGAAGAAGAAGAAGAAGAAGAAGAAGAAGAAGAAAAGAAGAGAGTGGGGGAGGAAGGGAGGGAGGGAGAGTGGAAGAGAGAGAGAGAGAGAGAGAGAGAGAGAGAGAGAGGAGGAAGAGAAGGAGGAAGGGAGGGAGGAAGAAAAGGAAGGAAGGAGGGAGAAAGGTAGAGAAAGAGAGTCTTTTTTTCCCTAAAAGTGATTCTCACTCATGGGCTTGGATCCAATTTCAGTCTTCCAAACTGAAATCCTCTGCCACTAAACTAGTTCCCTGCTTGACTGTCCCCCACTTCTGAAATTCTTCTAGCTATTTAAAACCCCCAAAGGCACTGTTAGTTTGTTTGGTTAGCCAATTAGCTATTCCCTTCTTGACCCAATTAAAGAGGTTCACACCTCATAAAGAAATAACAGAGTATAGACCAGCTTGTTTACACATTTAAAACTCCATCATACCCTTATACTGATTACTTGAAGTGGGAGTATGGAGTTCCTCCCCTTATAGTTAAAATACTAGTGGATTTGATAAGATTTTATGGGCAGTGTGATGTAGTGCATAGAGAACTTGGCATCTAAGCCAGAAGGACCTGTGTTCAAGTCCTACCTCTTGACACTCACTTGCTGTATGATGCTGGGACAGTCACTTAATGTCTCAGTGCTCTAGGCAACTCTCCAAGAATATATAAATTGCCGAGAAGGTGCTGAACTGCATTGATGGAAGGAGTTTCCTCACATAGGAATTCCCTATACCAGCTAAATCACAGATCCAGTCCCTATCTTTGATAGAGGAATAAGTCTTTTGTTCATATTCTTTTTTAATTTCGAGTTCCAAATTCTCTTCCTTCTCCCATTGAGAAAGTAAGTGACATGATATCAAGTATACATTTGAAGTAATATAAAATATATTTCCATCAGTTGGGATGCAAAAAAAAAAAAGCAAGAAAAATAAAGTGAAAAATAGGCTTCAATCTGAACCCAAAGTTCATTAGTTCTCTGGCTCTGGAGGTGGATAAAATTTTTCATCCTAGGTCTTTTGGAACTGTCTTGGATCATTATGTTGATCAGAATAGCCAAGTCTCTCACCGTTGATCATTGTTACAATATTGCTCTTTAGGTATTCTGTGATCTCCTGGCTTGCTTACTTCACTTTGCAACAATCAACTCGTGTAACTCTTCCCAGGTTTTTCTGAAACCCTCCTGTTTGGCATTTCTTTTTTTTTTTTTAATCCTTACCTTCTGCCATAAAATTGATACTAAATATTGATTCTCAGACCAAAGAGTGGTAAGGTCTAGGCAGTTGGGGTAATGTGACTTACCCAGGGTCACATAGCTAGGGATCTATTTGTCATGTCTTATAGCACAATAATATTCCATCACAATCATATACAACTCATTCAGCCTTTCCCCAACTGATGGGCATTCCCTTAGTTTCCAGTGCTTTTCCACCATAAAAAGAGCTGCTCTAAATATTTTTGTACATAGAGGTCCTTTCCCTTTTTCTCAGATGTCTTTGAGGTACAGACTTAGTAATGGTATTGCTGGGTCAAGGGGTGCATAGTTTTATAGCCCTTTGGGCATAGTTCCAAATTGTTCCCCAGAATGATTGGATCATTTCACAGCTCCACCAACAGTGCATTTGTGTCCCTATTTTTCCACATCCCCTCTAGCATTTGTCCTTTTCCTTTTCTGTCATGTTAGCCAATCTGATGACCATGAGGTGGAACCTCAATGGTTTCAATATGCATTTCTCAAATTTTTAGTAATTCAGCGCATTTTCCTATGACTACTGAATTTTTATTTCTTTTTCTGAAAACTATCTCTTCATATCCTTTGACAATATGAGGAAGAACTTTTTTTCATTTTTTTATTTTTTATTTTGTTAATTTTAATTTTGAATATTTTCCCATAGTTACATATTACATGTTCTTTCCTTCTCCCCCAACTCTCCCTCCCCCCCTTAGCTGACACACAATTCCACTGGGTTTTCCATGTATCATTGATTAAGACCTAATTCCATATTTATTGCTAGTTGGACTAGTTATCGTTTAGTGTCTTCTTCCCCAATAATATCCCCATTAGCCCATGTATTCAAGCAGTTGTTTTTCTTCTGTGTTTCTCCTCCCACAGTTCTTTGAGGAAGAACTTTTAAAGGAGCACATAATTCATATAAAGGGAGAGTTCCTTAGATTCTATTTCTCTAAGGTTTACTGGTTAATTCTTTTAGTTATAGAATCGCAGGATCTCTGAGCTGGAAAGAACTTTAGAAACTAATCTAATCTATGCCTGCCCAGGAATCTACCCTCAACCCCTTATAACATCACTCACCAATAGTCACCCAACCTCCCCTTTAGGGCCCCAAATAAGGAGCAACCCACTGCCTCCCATGGCAGCCTAATTCACTCTGGGACAGCTCTAATAACTAGGAAGTTTTTCCTTACATCCAGCCTAAATATGCCTCTCTGAAAATTTCCACTCATTGCTCCTAATTCTACTTTCTACTGCCAAGCAAAACAAGTCTAATCCCTCTTCCCTATGATAGCCCTTCAAATACATGAAGATCAACCAATATCCATCCCATCCTGACCAAAGTCTTCTCTCTAGGCTAAGCATCTACAATACTTTCAATGGCTAGATCTCCAATTCCCTCGTTCTCCTGGGTACTCTAGAAACACTCCAGCTTCTCAATATTCTTCTTAAATGTGATACCCAGAGCTAAACTCAGAACTCTAGATGTGACCTGATCAGGAAAGAAGACACAGGGGAAGGAGGCAAATCGGTGACTCAGTGAATTGAGAGTCAGGCGTAGAGATGGGAGGTTCTAAGTTCAAATCTGGCCTCAGACACTTCCTAGTTGTGTGACCCTGGGCAAGTCACTTGATCTCCATTGCCCATCCTTACCACTCTTCTGCCTTAGATACACAATAAGACAGAAGGTAAAGGTTTGAAGGAGGAGGAGGAGGAGGAGGAAGAGGATGTTGTTGATGATACTATTGTTGTTGATGATGGTGGTGTTGTTGATGATGGTGGTGGTGTTGATGATGGTGGTGTTGTTAATGATGATGGTGTTGATGATGATGATGATGATGATGATGATGATGTTGTTGATGATGATGATGATGATGATGATGATGATGCAGGGAAAGTGAGTTTGCCCAGGATGCTATGCAATGTGCCTTTCAGTACTGCCTAAAATCAAGTTAGTTCTCCTGGTCCTGCTCACTTCATTTTACATCAGTTGTTAAAGGTCTTCCCTTGTTTCTCTGAAAAAATCCTTTTTTCATTTGAAGTATTCCAGTACGTCTATAATAATATAATTTGTTCAATTATTCCCCCATTGATAGGCACCCCTTTACTTTTCAGCTTTTTGCTACCACCAAAGGGGCTGCTATAAATATGTTTATATCTATGGGTTCTTTTCTTCTTTCTTCGATATCATTGAGGTATAGTTCTAACAGCAACCAAAGGATATTTATAGTATAGGCATAATTACAAATTGCTTTGCAGAATGCCTCTTCCAGTTCACACCTCCACCAACAGGGCTTTAATATGTTTTCCCACGGCCTCTTCAACATTTGTCATTTTCCTTCTCTGTTAACTTTGCCTGTCTGATGGATGTCAAAAAGAACTTCTGCGTTACTTTAATTTATATTTACATTTTTCTAGTTACTAGTGGTTTGGAGCATTTTCTTTAGCTAACTATTGAAAACTTGTATTTTTTTTCCTTTGGAAATTGCCTCTTTATATCTTTGAATATGATTATCAATTTAGAAACAATTTATTCTTATATTCATTTATAAATTTTAACCAATTCCTTACATATTTTGGAAATTAGACCGTTAGTAGAAAAATCTTGCTGCAAAGATTTTCCCCTTATAGCTATTTCCTTCCTGATCTTAGCTTCATTGATGTTGGGAGTTTTTGTGCAAAACTTTTTAAATTTTGTGTAATCAAAACTGTCCATTTTGTCGCCTGTGACCCACTCTCCCCCACTCCTAGATATGACAGGTAATTTCATTCCTTGCTCCTCTAAATTCTTTTCATTCATTTGGAGAATTTAGTATATGGCATAAGACTCTGATTTAAATTTAATCTCTAACAGACCATTCTCAAATTTTCCCAGAAGTTTTTGTCAAATAATGAGTCCTTGCTCCAGGATCTGAGGTCTTTAGGTTTATCTAACACTAGGCTGATCATTTCTTTTGCTTCTGTATGCTGTATACCTAATGTGTTCCACTGATCTGCCCTTTGTGTTTCTTTTGCTATTTGGTCATTTTCAATCACATCCAACTCCCACTTGAGATATTCTTGGAAAAGATGCTAGAATATTTTTTCCACTCTTCTCTTCAACTCATTTTACGGATGAGGAAACTGAGGCAGACAGAACCAAGTAACTTGCCCAGGGTCACACAGCTAAAATGCTGGAGCAGTTTGTCATTTCCTTCTCTAGCTTATGAGGAAACTGAGGCAGACAGGCCTAAGTGACTTGCACAGAAGAAACATTCTCCACATCCAAAAAAGGAACTGTTGGAATCTGATTGCAGATCAAAGCATGCAATTCTTCATTTTATTTCCATCATGAGTTTTTTTTATTGTATATGTGATATATGTCTTCAGTTATGACATGGGAAGTATGGAAATATGTATTGCATGAAAGCACTGATACAACCTATATCTGACTATTTGCCACCTTGGGGAGTGGGCAAGGGAGAGAGGGGGGAGAGAGAGAATCTGAATTACAAAATATTAGAAAAAATTGTCAAAAATCATGTACATGTAACTAAAAAAATAAAATTTAATTAGAAAAAGGGAAATGAAACTAATGTGATACAGCCTCTTCTTGATGAAGCCCATGTTGACTCTTCCTTTTATAAATTGTTCACAAACCATCCCTTTAACAAGACAATCAATGGTTTTGCCAAAAATAAAAGTCAAGCTCTCTGGGTTTAGAGTTTATAAAATCTAGCCTTCCTTTCCTTTATCATTTGAAAATTGGGACATTTGACCTTATTCCAGCCTCAGTCTCTTGTGTGTTGTGATTTTTCAGAAATCACCATAGAAGTTCAGCAATCCCATAATTCACCACTGCTTCTAGGACCTTAAGGCAGTGATGGCGAGCCTGTGGTACAGGTGCCAAAGATGGCATGCAGAGTGCTCTCTGTGGGCACGTGGCTACCTCCCCTTCCCCAGAACTTGTTACTAGAAAGGCAGAGGGACTTGGGCGGAGCTGCTCCCTTCCCCCTCTCCACCGTGCCTGATGACATTGTTTCACATTCCTGCCCCTCTGCCCAATAGCCCAATGGAAGCACACAGGGGGTAAGCTGGGCAGCCCACAGGTGGCAGAGGTATAGGGGAGCAGAGTGCTAGAGTCACTCCTCTCCCCATCTCTACACTCTGAGGACATTCCCCACTTCACCTGCCCCTCCACCCAACAGCCCAATGGGAGTGCTTTCTCCCTGCCCTGTGTGGGGTAACGGTGGGGCGGGGCATGCCCAGCACTTGGTGATGGGGGAGAGATGTGGTATGTGGTCTCTGGGGGGGTGGCATGGAGGTGGGACCTGGCACTCGGTCTCTAAAAGGTTCGCCATCACTGCCCTAAGGTGTAGCATATCTGAATCTGATCATCTGAATCAAGTGAGAGGGGTGAGGCACTCTCACTATTTATCATCTTATGTATTTGGGGTTTTAACTCCCCAGTTATAGTTTTTATTCTGTCCTTCCCAATACAAAGGTCCTTTTCCTCAGAAGAGAAAAAAAAAGAAGACAAGCATCAAGTACTTCCATTTTTCTCTCATCCTTTTTTTCTTTATTATGAATTTAACACCTAAACACCCCGCCCCAAGTATACAAAGTAAAAAACAAAAGTAAAATTTTGTGTGAAACTCTAAAATTTTATTCTATCCTGCTGCCTTTTTTTTTTCCAAAACATAACAAATTCATTGCATTACTTTCAAAACTGTCTTGATTGTCTGTGCTTCCTTCTACATTGTCTTTCGGGTTCTGTATGCTTTTAAAAAGTATTTCATTTGGGGGGCAGCTGGGTAGCTCAGTGGATTGAGAGTCAGGCCTAGAGAGGGGAGGTCCTAGGTTCAAATCTGGCCTCAGACACTTCCCAGCTGTGTGACCCTGGCCAAGTCACTTGACCCCCATTGCCCACCCTTACCAATCTTCCACCTAGGAGCCAATGTGCAGAAGTTAAGGGTTTAAAAAAAAAAGTATTTCATTTGCCCTCCTCTTATTTTTTCTTTTTTAATGGCGATGGGGCCATCACCATCACATCCTTCTGTCTCTTCCCACCCCCAACCCCAAATTAAAAACAGAAAAAACATCCCTCGTGACAAATAGGCAGTCAAGAAAAACAAATCCACCCAGTGTATGTGTCCAAAAAATACACGTCTCCTTCCACCTCTTGAGACCACTTCTCTTCCACCATTATTTTTTGTCCCGTCCACCTTAAATAGCAGCATTGTCCTTCTGACCTCCTCCTTGCCCACAACATAGCTAGAAAAAGTCTTCTTGTCTTTCTCCTTCTGAGTTTTGGTGCCTCCAACCAAATTCTGACAGTAAATCCCATGCCATTCTTTTACAGTCATTCTTACTCTTTTGGTTTGTATGTCCATCAACGCTGGAAATCTCACCTCAGAAGTACCCTTGCCCCGGATGTGGAATAGCAAATAGAACCGTGGTAAAGACTTGAGTTCAAATTTCACCTCTGTGAGTAAGTCACTCACCCTCTCCTTTTTCTATTAAAAGAAAGGAATTAGAAGGTTGGGCTCCGTGTCCCATAAGATCAGGTCCAGCACTCAATATAAGATCTTGACTGCATGTATTTTATTTTTATTTTTTTTTATTTTTTAAACCCTTAACTTCTGTGTATTGGCTCCCTGGTGGAAGAGTGGTAAGGGTGGGCCATGGGGGTCAAGTGATTTGCCCAGGGTCACACAGCTGGGATGTGTTTTAAATCTAAGTTAGTGGATGAGGATCTGCCCCTCCACACTGGTCTCTTTCGACAACTCCCCCTTTTCTTCAAAGAAATCGTTTCTGCCTGTGTCATTAGAATTTCGGTCTGTGAGGACAGGGCCGAAGTCGGGTGCCAGATGGCAAGGAGGCTCTCCTGACCACAGTGACGTCTTCCTTCCAAGTCAAAGGAGCATCTTACCCCTCCTGCTGTACCTTTGGCACTGGAGCAGCAGAGTTAATGGCACCACAGTGTCTGGGACCTTCATAAGAGAGATCTGTGAGAGGCTTCCAGCATTCCCTTCCTAAGAGGGATCTGTGAGCTGCTGGAAGCATCTCCCTGACATCAGCCCCAAACTTCAGCTTCAACGGGGCTCGCTGCCTCCTTATCTCATCCCAGCAAGTCGGCCTTGTCTCATCTTCCCCTACCGCCACCGCTCTATCTCTTTTTCTTCTGGAATACCTTTTTTTTTTAAACCCTCACCTTCTGTCTTGGAGTCAATACTGTGTATTGGCTCCAAGGCAGAAGAGTGGTAAGGGTAGGCAATGGGGGTCAAGTGACTTGCCCAGGGTCACCCAGCTGGGAAGCGTCTGAGGCCAGATTTGAACCTAGAACCTCCTGTCTCTAGGCCTGGCTCTCCATCCACTGAGCTACCCAGCTGCCCCCTTGAATACCTTTTTATTGACACCTTTTGGTGTCACCTTCATTTCTCAGTATAGCCCTAGCCCTGTCCCTCTCCAACAAGTCATCTTTTGTAAATAAGAGGGAAAAAAAGAGGAAAAACAAAACTGCAGACCGGGAAGACCAGTCAATGCATCACTGGCCACATCTGACAGGATATGCAGTATTTCCTACCCAGGGTCCTCGATTTCTACAAAGCAAGGAGAGGGGCAGGGACAGGAAGGGGAGGCACAGAGGGAGGGAAGAAGGGAAGAAGAGAGAGGGGGAAAGAAAGAAGGATGGAGGTGAGAGGGGAAAAGGAGGAAGGAAGCACTTGTTTAGCATCTACTCTGTGCCAACCACTAGAAATACAAATACAAGTAGAAAGAGAGACAGTGTCTGCCCTCATGGAGGCTCCATTCTCATGAGGGCAGACCTAAAGGGGAGTGGGAAGGGTTGGGCCACAGTTGAGCTGACTAGGAAGTGGAGTCCTCAGCAGAGCCTCCACAATATTGAATTTGGAGCTTTAGAACCCAGGTTTGAATTTTGACTGTGGGTTGCCTTTTTTTTTTTCCCCCAAAGACCGTCTCTCTATCTTGCCTAGGCTAGAAGTATAGCAGCCACTTGTGGGTCATTCCCACTCTTTGATTTCATTGGAGTTTTGATTGACTCAGGTCCGCCATCTTGGCATCTCTCCCTGAACGGTACCCTTCTTCCATCAGACTTTTCCATCTTGCCCCAGCAGCCTCTCCATCCTGAAAGATCACTTGAGCTCTGGAAATCTCACCTCAGAAGTCCCCTTGCCCCTAGGTTCCTTCTCTCTCATTGGATGACCGTTTAAGGAACGTGACCAACCAGCCATCTCTTCACTTCCCACTAGCCCCCACTCCTCCAGAGCCCAGGGGAGATGAGATAACAAGCCAGTTTGGTTGAGTGACCCCCTCTAATGGTGTCTAGCAGCATGTGAGTAGGCATGAGGAAGGTGGTCCATGGAGCAAGGCTGACAAGGTGCCAATGGCAGAAAGAGAAGGGGGCAGGATATTGAAGGGTCAATAAGCCTACAAAGGGCAGAAAACAGAGCAGGAGTGATGGTCTGGGAAAGCAGAGAAGGATAGAGGTATGGTAAGGATGGAGAAGAGTTTTAGAGAGATAGCATACATGAGAAAGAACACTGGCTCTGGACCTGAGTTCAAATCCTACCTCTTGAAGTTTACTGTGACTCTAGGCAAGTCACAAACTCTATGACCTCAGTTTCCTCATCTGTAAAATGAAGATGTCAGACTAGATGGTCTTTGGGGGCTCTTCCAGCTCTAGATCTTTGATTCTATGTTCTTTGGAAGCCTTCAGAAGGCTGATCAATATAGCATCCTGGTCTGATGCCAGAGGATTAGTACTGATATATGCCTTTTGCTTCTCAAAAGAGGAATGGGAGTATACTGATGCATCATGGGACATACTTTTCTAGATATGGCCAATGTGTTCCTTTATTTTCTTTATGCAGCTTTGTTAGAAGAGAGAGTTTTATTGAGGGTGGGGTAGTCACTGGAGAATGATAGTGATGTCAAACAGAAAGGAGCATCCATAAAACATTGAGAAGGGAAAGAAGGAAGGAAGGAAGGAAGGAAAGAAAAAGAAAGAAAGAAAACTTTAGAAATGAGGCTGAAGGAGATGGGAAGTTTTGGTTTGGAAGAGGAATGTAAGAGTTCTGGATCATGGACCTTAGAACATCCCTGTGTGGGGTGAAGTGGGAAGAACGGGAAGGTGACAATATGCCTGGAAAGACTGCACCAGCTAATAGGGAGAAGATACAGCTACTAGATTCTCCAAGGAAAAGCATCTTTAAGTGAAGAAGAAAAATGCTTAAGAGGGAATGAAAATGCTCTTCAAAATAAGTGAGATGAAAATAAGAGTCTCTGGCTCTTCTCGATGAATCAAAGTCAACATAGATTACATCACAAAGTACTGAAATTCAGATGAGATGGCCAACCCACTCTGGATGGTTTTTGAGGAGCTGGAGGGAATGGATCATAAATTTATGACTCCAGAACCAGAAATGACTTCAGACTGTCAAAAGCAGGCAGGCGGCCCAGTGGATAGAGCTCTGGACTAGGAGTCAGGAAGTTGTTCAGTCATTTCCAACTCTTCATATCCTCCTTTGGGGTTTTCTTGGCAAAGATACTGGAGTGGTTTGCCATTTCCTTCTCTAGTGGATCCTTTTGTCAGGCATTCAGAGGTTAGGTGACTTGCCCATGGTCACACAGCTAGGAATTGTCTTTGGCTGGTTTTGAACTCAGTTCTTCCAGACTTCAGGTCCAGCACTCTATCCCCTGAGCCACCTAGCTACCTCCTAAGCATACAGAGATTAAGTGACTCACCCAAGTTCACACAATTAGGAGGAAGTGTCTGTGACTGGATTTGAACTCAGACCTTCCTGCCTCCAACCTTTTTTTTAAGTCCTTACCTTCAGTCTTAGAATTAATACCAAGTATCAGATTCAAGGCAGAAAAGCACTAAGGCCTGGGAAATGGAGGTTAAGTGACTTGCCCAGGGTCACACACTAGGAAATGTCTGAGGTCAGATTTGAACCCAGGATCTCCTGTCTCTCAATCCACTGAGCTACCTAGCTCCCTCCCAGGCCCAATGGCCTTGGGGCTAGTCCCCCTCTCAGCCCTGGAAATTAGCCTGCCCTCCTTCTACTCTGAAGTCATTCAGAGACAACAAAATTTACAGGCTCTCTAACGTGCTGATAGAATGAACTCTCAGCGTGATCATGGTGGTCTCTGGGTTGGAAGTGTCCAGAAGACTCTGCTCCAGGCTGGTCTGAGTAGCCCAGTTTCATGAGGATGTCACCATCACTAGAAGCTAGACCATGGACAGTATGGATTCCAAGCCTCATATGAAGCCTTCCTTCTCCTCCCAGGCACTATAGGGAAGGTACCAGAAGAGGAGACGAGCTCTGATGATGGGCCAACGGCTTCCCTGGATCCCCGTAACCACATTTCTGCCGTCTCCCATTCTCCTTTCATCATGGCCTCCCAGAATCAGTTCAGATACTACCTTGGGCAGAAGGGCATCCCTTCTCCCTCACTTGCTGTTGCTTTCCCTCCTTTCAAATGGCCTGGTGTCTATTGTGTACATCAGTGATTCCCAAAGTGGGCGCCACCGCCCCCTGGTGGGTGCTGCAATGATCCAGAGAGGCGGTGATGGCCACACTTATTTTGTATTACATTCTATTCTGAGTTCAATAAATAGTTTCATAATTTCCAGGGCACTAAGTGATATTTTTTCTGGAAAGGGGGCGGGAGGCCAAAAAAGTTTGGGAACCGCTGGTGTACATAGTCCAAAGAGTGGGGTATAGCAGATAGGGAAACAGTCTCAGAATCAGGAAGACCTGAGTTCGAGTTTCGACTCTGACACATACTGGCTGTGCTACCTTGGAAAGGTTGCTCCAGCTCTCAAGACTCCACACGACTCACCTTAAAGAGAGGGTGCCAACTCCCTTTGGAGATGGAGTTTCCTCAGCAGGGAGTTTCTTACCTCAGTGAAATCTCTGGTGCAGTCCCTGTTAACTGTGTATTTCTAATATACTTACTATATATCTATATATCTATCTATACATATAGATAGATATATAGATATAGATATTTTATAACCCTCACCTTCCGACTTGGAGTCATTACTGTGTATTGGCTCCAAGGCAGAAGAGTGGTAAGGGTAGGCAATGGGGGTCAAGTGACTTGCCCAGGGTCACACAGCTGGGAAGTGTCTGAGGCTAGATTTGAACCTAAGACTTCCCATTTCTAGGTCTAGCTCTCAATCCACTGAGCTACCCAGCTGCCCCCTATACTTATATTTTGTGTTATCTTTTCCAATAGAATGTAAGCCCTTGAGGGCAGGATCTGTTCCCTTTTTGCCTTTTTTTCTCCCCAGTGCCCTTTACTCTGGCTGGCACATAGTAGGCACTTAATAAATGTATATTGATCGATTATATGCAGATATAGATTGATTGATTCCCTCCTGTTAGAATATAAGGTCCTTGAAGATAAAGATGGTTTGACTTTTGTCTTTGTATCCTCAGCACCTCACAGAATGATTTGCACATAGTAGGTCCCTAATAAATGTTGCTGATTAGTTGATTGATTGATAGACAGTGTGAGCCATTAAACAAATAATTACGAAGTGGCATGTACAAAGATTGATGCTCCATCAGCATTGATTAAGTGCCTACTGCATGCAAGGCAGACTTCTTACTAAAGTTATCAAGCTAACCAGAGGCTCTACAACCGAGGTCTTACCAAGCTAGATGAGCCTTGCGTCGGCCGCCAGATCAGAAGCCTCTCTGGAAATGGGTTTCAGAGGGGTGGCTTTTCCTGTCACAACCTTTCTTGAAAACCTTCTATTAAGTCAGAGAAGTGACGCTCTGCATCTTTGGGAAGAACAGCCATGAAGTCCCGGGTTCTGCACCTTCTGAAGAAGTATTCGAAAGTGTGAGAGAAGCAATAGAAAGCTAGATTCAGAAACAGGAAGACCTGGGTTCAAATCTTGTCTCTGGTACGTATCTCTGGGTCCCACGCATTCCCTGGTCCTATGTGGTTTGGAATCTTCCTTCATGGAGGAACTTACATTACATGAGAGCAATACAGTCTGCCCACACATGTCCCGGGGAGGGGTTGGTGTGAGGAATGGGACAACCCAACAAGTAGTTCATTCTAGGAAAATGTGGGGTGGGAGAGAATATTTCCCTGCGTGGGGAGTGGAGGAGGCACGAGGGAAGGCTTCATTGAAGGGGCTCCCTTGAGCTAAATGCTAAAGGACTTTGGCTGTTCCCAGAACTTGTTCTTTCATTTCCTGCCTCCACACTTTTGCATCTGGTTGCCCCCTCCCCATGCCTGAATGCCTTCTTTTAGCTAAAAATCCCAACTTTCCTCATGGCTTCGTTCATGGACCACCTCCTCCAGGAAGCCTTCCCAGATGTTCTGAGTTGTTCATGCTGTTTCCCTCCTCCTCAGATTTCCACCCACGCATTCTTCACAGGATGTGTTCTCCCCAGTAGAATGGAAGCCTCTTGAGGTCAGGCTCTGGTTTTCATTTTGTCTTTCCAGACGTGTAGTGCCTAGCAGAGTACTAGTGCTGCCTTCTTGCACACTGTGGGCTCTAAATAAATTCCTGTCATCTGGGATGGGAAGAAGATGGATGAAAGGAGTATGTCCAGGTGTGGAGATTCTCTTGAACAAATGATCAGGTGGGGACAGTGTAGACCTTGCCACTAGGAGGTCAGAGTACTATTGATGAATAATTATTATTATAGGAAACATTTATAGAACACTCAAAGGTTTGCAAAACACTTTACCTATGTTTAACAACATCTCTGGGAAAGGGTGCTGTTATTATCCCCCTTTTACAGATGAGCAAACTGATGCAGGCAGATGTGAAGTGACCTGCCCTGAGAGTCACACAGCAAGTAAATGTCTTTGGAAAAATTCAAACTCATGTCTTCCTGATTCCATCACGTTAACTATCCATGGTGCTTTCTGACAGAAGAGGTTAAGTGACTTGCCTAGGGTCACTCAGTTTAGAAGGAGAGTGACAAACGAGGGACTAATAGACCCAAATAAGTCTGAGACAAGATTGAAGGGTCCAAAAACAAAGGAGACCCGAGAATGGTTGAGGGAGAACACTGCCAACTAGGGGAACAGAGAGGGGCTTCCTGGAAGAGGTGGCCTTGATTTCAACAGGAGAGCTGGAAGGAGGGAGATTGAAGGGAGAGGCAGGGCCCAGAGCATGGAGAAGGGGTCCTTTTCTACCTCTTCTTCATTCTCCCCGCAGGTCCCCAGAGGGACTCAACTTGGGAAGGACTATGTGAAAGCAGGAACCACCCAAGTCCCACCCTGAGAGGCAGGAGAGAGGCAGGGACATACCAGGAAGAAATCCTCTCCTGCCTTCTTGGTCTCCTCTAACAAGCCCCTAAAATTCTGAGAGAGGGCTTTGGGGCAGCCAAGAATAATAGGGTGACCTCTGAAAAGTGAAATTCAATTCGGGGCCCACTTTGGCTTCTGTTCTAGACTCAGAGCCCATACGGGAGCAGGCTGGGGCGAGGAAGAAGGCAGCCTGAGCCTCCCGAGTGGGGGCTCAGACCAGCAAAGGAGGTGGGAGAGTTGGTAGAGAAAGGGGGGACATCGTCAGGCCCTCTGGTCCAGCAAAAACAATGGGAATCAGGCCAAGGACGCTGTCTCTGAGTAGACCACAGAGTGTCGCAGGGAGAGATACTTCTCCTGCCTTCTCGCCCTGGCCATTGACCCACCTCCAATCAGTGCCATAGACTGACCTTGAACTCTAGTCACTGACTGACCTCCAATCAGGGCCATAGACTGACCTCAAATTCTAGCCATTGAATGACCTCCAACTGGGGCTGTAGACTGACCTCGAACTGGAGCTCGAGCTCTAAAACTCTCCAAGGACTTATTTTTAATCCCAGTCACAGAGTGACCTCCATCCCTAGCCAAAAACTGACCCTTAACCCTAGTCACCAGGAGACCACCCGCCTCCCAGGGTGGTCAGGCAGCCTTCTCATAAGTGTGGGCCTCAAGCAGGCTTGGGGGAGAGTGTGGATGAATCCACGCAGCCAATCCCCATGGAGCAAGGCAGCCCTGGGCTCGCAGCCCTGCTCCAAGGGAACGGCTGAATGTGGGCAGGAGGGGACCTGGATTAGGTCCCGGGTCTTCAGGGGCCTCCCTGTGGGGAGGGTGGGGCAGGGGTGGGGCAGGGGTACTGGAGCCAGGCAAGGGCTCCCCTCTCCTTGCGGCTGGCCCAGTTGTTTTGTTTTTCCCTCCACCACGGCTGAATTTTCCTTCGAGTTGGATAAATAAGCAGCAAGTTCCAAAGTCAACGAAACAGGAGCTCCTGGCCCCGAGTCCACAAAGCGGCTTTCAGGAGGAGCCTGGGGAGCCTCAGCCCCCCAGCTCTGGGCCGGGGATGTCGGGGTCCCAGGGCTTGGAGCGGGCTCTGCTCTCCCCACCCAACCAAGGGCTCCTTCTTCCTGCTGAGCCCCAGGCAGGGCACAGACTGGACCTTAGACCTGGCAGCTGGAAGGTCCTCCAGCTTCCTGCTTGTCCTGCTGGCCTGACCAGAGTTTCCCTCCTCATCCCCTCGAGAATTCACCTGGTTCAGTCTGGCGCCCTCTCTGTCCCCTCGAGAGCCACCCAGGCATCCAGAGTCACAAATCTGAGCTGAACAGAGCCTCGGAGGCTAGCTGGTCTAACCACAGCCTTTTACAGAGGGGGAAACTGAGGCCCAGAGGGGAAGGGACTTCTTGCCTGGGATCAGAGATGGTTAAGCGTTAGAGGTGGATTTGGCCCTGATCCCTTTCTGTCCAGTCATCATTCTCCATGCCCCCCATGCGCTCCCCAATAAGTTCCCCCTGGCAGAGAGGACACACAAGCACTCACACATCTCCTCACATACCTAGGCTTAGCAGCATCTTTGGCCTCTCCCCTCTGGTCCCGGCCCCTGGGAGGCCAGAGATGAAGAACATCCTCTTCTCTGGTAGAAAGGACACACACACTGACATCGGAGGGACTGGCCTTTAGGATGGCTGGGGCTTCCTCGTGAAGGAGAGGATCTTGGGAAAGGAGCCACAGAATAGCAGACAAAGCATCAGCCTTGGAGGCAGAAGACTTGGTTCTCTACAGAGTCCTGGCTTCAGTGCCTCCCTTCCAAGTGGGGGACTTGGGTTCAAATCCTGACTCCGTTGCTTCCTTATCAGAGGTGTGACCTGGGGTACATCCCCTCTTCCCCCTACTCTGTAGTAAAATGAGGGGCTAGACTCAGTAGCCTCCAAAGTTTCTGCCAGTCTGTGCTCCTATGATCCAGCCTAGAAAGAGTGAATTGGGGTGAGCAACTTTTCTTATGAAAACTCCTTCCAAGGTTGGGGAGTACAATTTGTCTAAGGGGTACAAGTGCCTGGGAGAAGGCAAGGTCTCACAGCCAGGATTGGTCAGAGGTGACTTGAACCCAGGTCTTCCCCTTTGACAGGCTGCCTCTCACTATAAATGTCTATTATCCATCAGCCAATGTTTGATGATGCCTACTGTGTACAGGGCACCATACTCAGTGCAGGGGGATTCTGAGCATCCCTGCTGAGGGCCTTTAGGGGAGTCCCAGGCCAGTCGCCCTCCCATCAGTCCTCAGTGAAACCCTCAGGGAGCTGGTCCTTGGAGAGTTCAGGCAGAGAAAGCCCTTCTCCACCATCCATGGCCCCCAGAGCTTAGAATACTGACTTAGAACAATGAAAGAGTATGGTGAAATGGCATAGATGGAAAGAAACACTGAGTCAGAAGGGCTTGAGTTCAAATCCTGCCTCAGACACTTACTGGGCTTCCTGATCTTCAGTTTTCACATCTGTAAAATGAGACAGTTGGATTAGAAATCAGGAGTTGTTAAACCTTGTTTGAGTCAGGGACAGCTCCTCAGCAGTCTGGGGAAGCCCTCGGACCCCTTCTCAGAATCATATCCTTAAGTGCCTTAAATAAGATAAATACATTTAGGAAGAAATCATTTATATCAAAAGAGTTATCGAAATATCAAAGAAATAAATTCACAGATCTCCTGAAATCTCTGCCCAGGTCCCTTCTATAGAGGGTCCGGGTACCTCAGATTAAGAACCTCCAGAATAAATAATATCTTGGGCCCTTCCATCTCTGACATTCTCTGTCTCTCCATCTCCCTCCCTCTCTCTTTCTCTCTTCCTTTCTGTCTCTCTCCTTCTGTTTCTCTCTCCTGACTTCCTTTCCTCTCTCTTTCCCTCTCTTCCTCCCTCCCTTCCATCCCCCTCTCTCTTTCTTTCTGTCTCTGACTCTCTCTGCCTCTATCTATCTGTCTGTGTGTCTCTGTCTCTGTGTGTCTCTGTCTCTGTCTCTGTCTCTGTCTCTGTCTCTGTCTCTGTCTCTGTCTCTGTCTCTCTTCAGGTTTGCAAATTAAACATGAACTCAAGTGAATGTAGTGGCTGAGCCCCTGAGGGGTCAGAGGGTTCTCCCACACTTTACCAGTCAAGTACAGTTCTGGGGCCTCTACTCCAGATCTGGACTGTGCCAGGCTGGTTGCCCCACTAAGGCCCCTTGGCCTTAGGGGGGAAAACCAGGCTTGGGAAGCACAAAAGATTGACTTTCTCTAAATCCTGCACCAAGAGACAGGATCTCTTGGGCCTTCTCAGGGTCTCTTCAGCTCCCGGTCTGTGACCGGATGATTCATGCCTTAATCTGTCCAGGTTCACATTCAGCTGCCTCTGAAAGGGGCAGGGAAGGGCATTTCTGGGAGTACAGAGGAGGGAGGAGGAAGAGGAGGAGGAGGAAGAGGAAGAGGAGGAGGAGGAAGAAGAGGAAGAGGATGAGGAGGAGGAAGAAGAAGAGGAAGAGAAGGAAGAGGAGGAGGAGGAGGAGGAAGAAGAAGAAGAGGAGGAGGAGGAAGAAGAAGAGGAAGAAGAGGAAGGGGGGCATGCGAACATCCTATGGTCTGCCCGCCTCAGGCACCTGGGTTTAAGCTAACTCTTGGGCTCTGTTCCACCTGTCCCTGGATGGCAAAGGAGCCCCTCAGGAACTGGAGCTGAGAGGGGGCTGGGAGAAAGGGGAAGCCATCTTGTTTTCCATCCTCCTCTCTCCACCCCCCTCCATAGTGTCCCTTTCAGTGAGAGCCCCGGGCATTGTGGCCCCTTTGTGAAGAGAGGGAGTGAGGAACAAAGCGAGAGGCTCCTTTTTCTTCTTTCCCTCGGAATTTGCATGGGCGAGGGGCTGTCCCTCCCCCTGGATCCCTTCCCTCCTCTTGTCTTTCCTGGGAGTGGGCCCAGTGCCATGGCAACAGGCCCCAGGCTCTGCTAAAGCCCCTTGGATAAAGGACCCAGAAGAGCCTCCCGTCCTCCCAGGGGCAGGGTCTGGCCGGGGAGCCCCTGTGGGAGCTGGCGGCCCTCTCCAGCATCTGCGTGGGCCGGCAACCTCGCGGCTTCCGTGGCTCCTCCAGCCGCCAGGAGGGCTGGCCGGGTTCTGCTGAGGCTGGGACCGGAAAGCGGAGGCGCTCCCCCAAGAAGCCCATCCGGGCGGCCCAGTGTCCGGGGCTTCTCTGGCTCATTACAGGAATCGTTCCTGTAGAACCCAGAGCTTAAAGCTCGCTCTAGAACGGCAGCCTCGGGACACGCCGAAGCGCGGAGTAGTAACTGTGTTCGCAGTTTCTGGGGAATGAAATGCTTAGTCACTCCAGTCAGGACTTAACTGTATTAAACTCTAGAAAAAAGTGGCGCCCACGCTGGGGGCAAAACCGGCCCTTGGTCAGAGAGCGCAGGTTCGGGAGGGGCCGCCCGTGAGGCCGAGCACCCGGGCTCCAAAGTCCCGCGCAAGCCGGCTTTAGAGGGAGGGCGCGCCCCCAAGTCTGAAGCCTGCGCGGCCGCGGAACTCGCTCCCGGACTGCCGCTTTCCACCTCGGAAGCCCGGTGTGAAAGTTGGCCAGGTTACGTCCTCTCTCACCAAGCCCGGGGGGGACAGTCGAGGTGAACTTGGTCTGAGAGCGCGAAATCCCCGGGTAAAGGCGCCGCCCCCCCCCCGCCCCCTCTCCGTCCCCTCCTCCCCCCTCCGGCTCTGTCCCTTTGGGACGGCGTGAGGGGGAAGGGGGGAGGGGGGAGGGAGGCTCTCTGTATCTCAGCCAGCGGTAAGCAGCCTTTGAAGGGGCGCCTCCGACAAGGACAATGAAAAGATGACTCCCAGGAAGCCCGACTTGGAGTAAGCGACAAAGCGCCGAAAAAGCCGCTTCGGAGCCCGAGGCTGGGGGCGACGGGGCCGGAATGGCCAATGAGGCGGCTCGTCCCCTGAAGCAGCTCT
>NC_058133.1:501705689-501754795 GCF_016433145.1 Gracilinanus agilis | reverse complement strand
CCGGCTCCGGCGCGGGCAGACGCAGACCCAGACCCGGACCCGGACCCGGAGCCAGACGCAGAGCCGGGTCGGGCCGAGTCCAGCCCAGCCCAGCCCAGCCCAGCCTAGCCCGATCGGGCCGGGCCGGGCCGGGCCGAGCCGGGTGGCTGAGGCGGGCGGCAGAGCCATGGGCGGCCCCGTGAGCGGCGCCCGGGGGGCGTAGTGAGCTGCCCGCGCCCCGCGCGTCCTCCTCCTCGTCCTCGTCCTCCTCCTACTCCGGGGCGCCCCCCGGCATGGCCCTCGGGCCGGCGCGGGCCGCACTGCTGTGGCCGCTGCTGGTGGCCGGTGCGGCTGCGGCGGCGGCGGCCGTGGCGGCGCTGGAGCTGGGGCCGGACGAGGTGGAGCGCGAGCGCGAGCGGGGCCGGGGCTGGGCGCGCTGCCAGGCCGTGGCCATCCCCATGTGCCGCGGCATCGGCTACAACCTGACCCGCATGCCCAACCTGCTGGGCCACGAAACGCAGGCCGAGGCGGCGGCCAAGCTGCACGAGTTCGCACCGCTCGTGGAGTACGGCTGCCACGCGCACCTGCGCTTCTTCCTCTGCTCGCTCTACGCGCCCATGTGCACGGACCAGGTGTCGGCGCCCATCCCCGCCTGCCGGCCCATGTGCGAGCAGGCCCGCCGCCGCTGTGCGCCCGTCATGGAGCAGTTCAGCTTCCCCTGGCCCGACGCCCTGGACTGCGACCGCCTGCCCACGCCCAACGACCCCCACTCGCTCTGCATGGAGGCCCCTGAGAATGCCACGGCGGGGCCCCTGCCTGCCGCCCCTGCGGCTGCCGGCCATGGCAGCGGCGGGGGCGGTGGGCACCAGGGGCTGGGCATGCTGCCCGTGGCACCCCGACCCCCCCGGCCGGCGCAGGGCCCTGGGCCCGGGGGCGCCCCCCCAGCTTGCGAGAACCCTGACAAGTTCCAGTATGTGGAGAAGAGCCGTGCATGTGCGCCTCGCTGTGCGCCGGGGGTCGAGGTGTTCTGGTCCCGGCGCGACAAGGACTTTGCCCTGGTGTGGATGGCCGTGTGGTCTGCGCTCTGCTTCTTCTCCACCGCCTTCACGGTGCTCACCTTCCTGCTGGACCCGCACCGCTTCCAGTACCCTGAGCGGCCCATCATCTTCCTGTCCATGTGCTACAACGTCTACTCGCTGGCCTTCCTGATCCGGGCGGTGGCCGGGGCGCAGAGCGTGGCCTGCGACCAGGAGGCCGGGGCCCTCTACGTGATCCAGGAGGGCCTCGAGAACACGGGCTGCACGCTTGTCTTCCTCCTGCTCTACTACTTCGGCATGGCCAGCTCGCTCTGGTGGGTCGTGCTCACCCTCACCTGGTTCCTGGCAGCTGGGAAGAAGTGGGGCCACGAGGCCATCGAGGCCCACGGAGGCTACTTCCACATGGCAGCCTGGGGCCTGCCCGCCCTCAAGACCATCGTGGTCCTCACCCTGCGCAAGGTGGCCGGGGACGAGCTGACGGGCCTCTGCTATGTGGGCAGCATGGATGCCAGCGCCCTGACGGGCTTCGTGCTGGTGCCCCTCTCCTGCTACCTGGTGCTGGGGACCAGCTTCCTGCTCACGGGCTTCGTGGCCCTCTTCCACATCCGCAAGATCATGAAGACGGGGGGCACCAACACGGAGAAGCTGGAGAAGCTGATGGTGAAGATCGGAGTCTTCTCCATCCTCTACACAGTGCCCGCCACCTGCGTCATCGTCTGCTACGTCTACGAGAGGCTGAACATGGACTACTGGCGCCTCCGGGCCACGGAGCAGCCCTGCACTGCCCCTGCGGGCCCCGGGGGGCGGAGAGACTGCTCGCTGAGTGGGGGCTCCGTCCCCACCGTGGCTGTCTTCATGCTAAAGATCTTCATGTCCCTTGTGGTGGGCATCACCAGTGGCGTCTGGGTCTGGAGTTCCAAGACTTTCCAGACTTGGCAGAGCCTGTGCCACCGCAAACTGGCGGGGGGTGGCCGAGCTCGGGGCAAGGGTTGTGGGGGTCCCTCGGGCTGCGGCAGGGGCGCCCACTGCCACTACAAGGCCCCCGCTGTGGTCCTGCACATGACTAAGGCAGACCCCTATCTGGAGAACCCCACGCACCTCTAGGGCTCGGGGGGAGGGGGCTTTAGAGCTCCCCGGGCTGGGAAGGGAGGCCATGATCCGGGCCTCTCCCCTCCCCATACACACTCTTTCAAGGCTTCCTCAGCCCCCACCCCCTCCAGCAGGGACACACACACACTGCCTGCCTTCTGGGACAGCTGAAGTAGCCGCCCAGCTGTCAAGGTCGGTGGAGCTGGAGGGCCTGGAAAGAGGGAGTGGGGGTGGTGAGGAGCCTGGAGAAGAGACTCCCCACCACTTCCCGGGCCCCAGTGGGCCCTGCACCCCATGGGAGCAAAATAGAGGGGGCCCATGGACCCGGCTGAGCCCCCAGACCATTGGCTCCAGAAGAGCATTGTGGATTGAGGGGAGGGGAAGGGAGGCCGAAGGCCGTGATCCAGGCAGTTTATTTAATGATGTAATTTATTGTGAAGTTCCTTTGGAAGCATCGACTGGAATAAACCCCCCTCACCCCCGCCCTGTGTGGCACCACTTGCTTGCCTGAGTCTGCCCTGGGAGAAGGGGAGAAAAGATAGCCTGGGGGAGGGGGGCTGGAGATGATGCATTATTGCTTCTAGGACAGCTGGGTTTCTCATGGGCATTCGGCCTTCCACTCGGGACCGGGCAAGCTAAGGGCCAGACCAATGAATGGGCAGTGACCATCCAGCCCACAGCCTGAGATGTGACACTGGGCGCTGAATCCCAAGGAGGAGGGGGCCAGAGAGGGGTCTGTCGGGGGAATGTAGGCCCCAGGAGGACTGGCACTGCAGCCCCTTATGCTCATCATCATTCCAGTTGACAGCAGAGGGATGAAGCCCTTTGCCGACCTCTCTCAGGTATGGAGCTTCGAGAGGGGAGAGGGGATGGGGAGATGCAAGTCTGACGAGGCTCTGACTCCCCCCAAGGCTGAAGGATTCCCAGATCTCTGATCTCCCTGGATGGGGAGACAGACCTGTGCAGGTCACACCGGTGCCCTCTTAACCACTCGCTTCCCCACGCCATAGGACTGTAAACAGGCAGTAGAACATTGCAGTCCCTCCACCTCGGCCCTGGCTTCTCTCACGTCTACACCTGCTAGGAGGTGAGAGCGGGCGCAGTCTGTGGCCATATGGGGCTAGATGGAAGTTGCCTTCCTGAAGGAGTTATGGGGAGATGGCCATTGGGAGGAACAAGGAGTCACCAGAGCCTGGCCCCAGTGCCATCGGGGCTTGCCTCCGAGGTCTACCACATTGAGTTATGGCTTCGGTGAGTGCCCCTTGGGACTCTCTGAGGGACTCAGACAAGGTCACTGATGTCCTTCCAACTCTGGACATTCTGAATTCCAGGAACCTAGAAGGCACGAGGAGGGAGATGGGGGAGACTGACAGTGGGGTGTGTGGGGGTATCTAGAGTGGTGGCCTCCAACCCCTGCCTCATTCATGGAAGCCACTGCCCAATTGTGATTCAGATCCCAGGGAAGGAGGACCAGCAAAGACTGGGCAGCGTCTAACCCTGGAGAATGCCCAGGAGAGATGGCAAGAGGGCCCCAGCTTTAACTCCATTTCTCTGAGGCTCTTGTCTCTGTGTGAGGCTCCCAAGGCAGGAATTCTCCCTGCTCTGCCCTGGGCTAGAGACCATGTGCCCTAAGAGGCCACAGCCTTCCTGAGGCAGAGGCCGGAGGCTTTGTTCCTTCCCTGGGCTCCAGCACCCCAACTGAGGAAGGAGACGGAGAATGCCCCAGTTCTTAGGGAGATCTTCTATTTCCTTGCCCCCTCCCCCTATCCTATTCATACACACCACTGGAAATGGCTTGGCTAGGGGTGGAGAGGAAGGAAATGGATCTCTAGCTGAAACCCAAGGCCAGGAAGGAAGGGCTAGATGGTGGGGAGAGTCAGGATGACCTTAGGGAGCCCAGGCTAGTGGGGAAAAGATTTTCCCACCGGTGGGGAGGGGGCCCCTACCTCCGGTGTTGAGTTCAGGTGTGCGGGTCACCTGGTCAAAATGGAGGCCCTTCCCCCTCCCCAGACACTGGCCCTCTCCTTCCCTCTCCAGCCTTTTTGCTGCCTTGACCCCTACGGTCAATATTTGCTCCAGGGAAACAACGTGAGAGTTCACGGGTTGGCAATGATGCTTTTTTGATAAAAGGGTGAAGCGTGAGGCGGGGAGTTACGGTCAGCGAAAACGCTCAAATGCAGCTTTCCTGAGGGTTGCTCTCCTGCCAGACAGGCCAAAGCTTCGGGTCAACAGTTCAGAACTTCAGGTCCTGGAGAAACAGGACCCAAGAGAGGGCTCTGCCGGCACCCTCCGGGGTCTGAGGGGAGAGGAGGGCGCAGCGAGGGGAATCTCTGCCCCGGAGCCTTAGGAACTGGAGGCGAGATGCCTTGCAGGTCTCCTTCCCAGGATCTCCCAGCGGCCCAGTTTGTGCCCGCTGAGCCAAGGTGCCCAAAGGACCTGGTCAAGTGCCTAAATCAACCTCGGGAAGGGGGTTGGGGGTGTCCTTTTATTTATGAATACTCTGACCTTCCGTGTTTAAACTGGTTCGAAGGCAGAAGAGCCATAAAGGCCAGGCAATGGGAGTTGACTTGCCCAGGGTCACACGTCTAGGGCCAGATTTGCACCCAGGACCTCCCATTTCTAGGCCTGGCTCTCAATCCATTGGGCCACCCAGCTGCCCTCTGAAAAGGGGGCATCTTTGAGCCCATCGAGGAAAGATCACTATTTCCAGGCTGCAGGAAGGGAATTTCCAATCCCCAACCTGGTTCTGGAAATAGGCAGGAAAGCCTATTGGTAATGGAGTCAAAGGACAAGGGGACTCAAAGCCCACCAGTGAGAGCGAGTAATCCTGGGCCAATCAATCTCCTTCATAAAATGAATCTCGGATAAGGTCCGGGCTCTGCTCCTAGCCATGCTCACAATCTAGGGTGGCTAATTAGCTGTGGGGGAGGGAAGAACGGAAGGAGGAACCCAAGCTGGAGAGGGCTCGCTCCAGGGCCCCATCCAAAGGAATCCCCACCCCTCCTCCTTCCCAAGAGATGGGCAGGAACCCCTGCAGCCCCCCTTGAGCGATCAGCCAACACTTGTGAGGCGGCAGTGAGAGGGAAACTGGCCCAGGGAGGGATCCCACATCTGGGAGCCATTCGTGCACAGCCTTATGTTAGCCCAGAAAGCACATCCTCTCAGGGGGAAGGTCTGAAGATCCTTAGGGTCCCCGGGAGGCCCCCAGCACTCTCTGAACACCCCCACGGAGCCGGCGAAAGCCCAAGGCTAGAACTTGTACAGGAAGTCATTTGCTCCCGGCCTCGGCTTCGAGTCTCTCCGCCACCCGTGCCAAGGAAGGTGGAGGAAAGCACTTGGGTAAACTTCCTAGGCCTACTCCAGTGAGTGCCCAAGATTGGGTTCGATGGTCTCCTAAGGCCTCCCTACCTTGCACAGGGCCCAGGCTTCGCCCAAGTGGCAGGAGGCGGCAGGGGTGACCCCCCTCTCTGGAGAGCTGCCAGACTGCCGATGCAGTTAGCGCCTCCTCCCAAGGCCGCTTGGCTTGTTCTCCAGCCTCCAAAGGATGAGTCTGTGGCCTCAGGGACCCCTCCTGCCCATTCTTTGGTAGAGAAACCATTCCTAGGGCTTGTTTTTCATTCAAAAAGAAAAATGAGAACTTCTGGATGTTCCAGTTAATGGCATCATTTAACGAGACATCCGAGGCGCGGCCAGGAAGGGAAGAGATGCGAGGGCGGCCGGGCCGGCCAGCACTGACACAAAGAGCCAGAGTCTCCGAAAGTTTTTAAACAAACACAAGTACATAATGTTTATTGTTTGAAATTCCGATTTATTACAAGCCTGGTCTTTGGCAGGACCTTTCCCTCCTTAATGACAATTAAAACGAAAAAGGAAACATACAATTCAGACGTCACTGAAGCAACATCGGATGATCAATAGTTAACAAGGAAAGTCGGGCCTCCGGGCTGGAGGTCAGGGCTGGGGAGGTCCTCACTAACTCCAGGTCTAGACAAGAGAAAGCCATGAAAAACCAATCCACACCAGCCCCCTGGAGCAAGTCCCCCAAGTCCTTTTTCTCTGCCACCGAGATAAGATATATATAGGGACACACACCTTGCAGTTTAGTATTAAAGATTTTATTCTCAAATCCTAGGAGTTACATCACTTTTGTGGGTTTATTTAAATAGGTACATTAGAGCCATTTGGCTCACATCTTCCAAATTCAAACTTGATAGAAAAAAGTGAACCCTGTTCTGTATTTTTATCAAAGTTGGCCATAAAAGGGAGATCAGGACTACAAAGTTTTGCCTAAATACAACTAGGGCTAAGGACTCACCGAAGAAAGGGTTTGGGCTCTGGTTCTCCCTCTCCATTTGGGGCCACAGAATCCTCGCAGACGCTCCAAGTCGGAGTCTAGGGCCTCCACAACGGGTGGGGACGTTGCTGCCAGACAGCCAAGACTACAGACCCCCCCCCCAACCTAGAGCAGAGACCCTCCCCTCCCAAACCCTTCGGGCTCTCAGTGAGCTGAGGAGGGGGGACAAGGATTAAGCAAACACAGCCTTCATATAAATTGTCCTGTACATGTGCCAAAGCAAGACGACAGAATTATTTTACAAGGTGTCCTTTATACAATATCACTGCTGAAACAAGCAACTTTTAATAACTAGAAAAATCAATTTAAAAAAAGTTACACGTTCAAATTCTTCCCGCTTTGTTCTGCTCCCCAAACCTTGTCTGGCTGAGAGATGGGCTGGGTGCCAGTGTCCCTCCTCTGGCCGATTCAGCCAAGGGAAGGGCTGGCTGCATGATTAAAAGCCAGCTAAGGGAGCAGGAACCTCCAGTCTTTGTAATAGTGAAGTGCCTCAATTGGAGGAGGGGGAGGAAGGGGAGGGAGGAGGGAGGGAGGGAACGTCCCCTCGGGCCCACCAAGATCACCTCAAAGCCAAATCGTCTCATGATGCTGGTGAAAACTGAACTGACCTCTGAATGGGGGGATGTACCCACTTTTACTAGGGACAAGAGAAGGGGGGCAAGGGGGGCATCAAAAAAAAATCAAGACCATATATAAATATATATATGTATGTATATATATATATATTTTAAAATCAACAGCCCATTGGCCTGGTTACTCTTGGTCCTGTGTAGCAAAGCAACCCCTCCGCCGTGGTGAGAGCAGGGGCTCGGCCCTGCAGGGGGCCCTTCTCTGGTAGCCCCCCGGGGGCTGGAAAGGAAAGAGTTCTCAGCAAGGAGGGCAGAATTCCCAGGGAAAACCTTGGCATTTCACTGACTTCCTAACAATCTCAGGATGGCGGCGAGGGGCCGCCCCCATCCCTTTCCATCCCTCGGAGATCACTCTGGGCACAGAAGCCAAGCTAGTACCAACATTGCCTAAGAACATTTATTATACTGGAGGCAGCGGCAGCGGCAGGGAGGTCCAGAAAGCAAGCCTAGCCTCTGGGGAGGCCCCGCTCCCCGCTTCTGAACCGTCCCCCAGAGGCCTGCTCAATCCTTTCCCCGCCGCCTCCGTCCCCCACCACCGGCACCGCCACCACCGCCCTGGCCGCCGTCCCTGGCCGCCTCTTATTTCTTCCTCTTCCGGCCCCTGGAATGTGCCGGCGCCTCGGGGTCACTGTCCGCCACGTCCCCCTCCAGGGGCTGCTCGGGGAGCTTCTTGCGCTTTCTGCGGACGTACGGGTGGCCGGGCAGGTGCTTGTGCACCAGGGCCACGAGGCACTGTTCCGTCTTCGCCAGGCAGGTCAGCACGTGGCTGCCGCGGCAGTTGTAATGCTCGGCATTGGCGAACACCTGCTTCATGTCGGACAGGAACTCCTGCACGGAGCGGTAAGTGCCACAAGAGCATTTGTTCTTCATGGTCTGGAAGTCCATGGGGTGGCTGATGACCTCGAAGTAGTCTTCCGCCTCCTCCGTCGTCACAGGCTCCCTGGGGGGAAAGGAAGGGCCGAAGGCCAGAGGAAGAGGTTATGGAGGCTGCCCGGGCGGCCTTCCTCCCCCCCCCCCCCCCGGGGTCCTTTGGTGGCTCAAGGAGGCCCAGGGACGCTCGTGGGCTCCCAGGCTCGGGGCAGGGGGCCGTGCTGACCTGAAAGGCCAGCTGAAGCGGAATTTGATGAGCTTGCTGAGGATCTCTTCGCACTTCTGCAGCTCCAGGTTCTGCCTCCGAGAGCCCCTTTTGGTCTGCAGCACCTGCTCCCAAGCAGAGAGAAAGCGCCGCTAGTGGTCCCTCCCCAGCCCCGAATGCCTCCCTCCAGTGAGGAAGGGAGAAGGAAGAGCCCCGAGAAAACACGGACCGTCGTCTTCCTTTACGAAGACAGCAAAGCAGACTCGGCGCAGAGCCCGGGGTCAGCCCCAAGCCCGGCCCTTATTTTCTCCAGGAAGCTGAAAGGCAGCATCCTCAGGGCTTGAACCAAAGGAGAGCAAACCAAGCCCAAATGTCCGCGGCCTCCCCAGCAGGAGCGCGGCTCTGGGGGGGCTCCGGGTGTCATTTAAAGCCATGACCAGGAAGAGCTGACGGCCCAGGATGCTGCTGTTGTGGCCAGAAATAAAGGGGGAACCAGAGCTGTTCAGCTCCAGACCTGCAGACACGCCACGAGTCACCCCTCTGAGGCTGGCCGTGGCTGCCCTTTCATCCCAGGCCCGGCACAGGCTCTCTGCCAGACCCGAAGAGCCCTCTGAAGCCCTGACGAGGGGAAGGGACTGTGAGAGAGAGAAGAGGCTCCCCTGCAGGGCCTCCTCCCAACGAGCCTAAGGGCAGCAGCGACAGTCCAAAGGCCGGGGAGGACCCTCCAAGGCCAGGCAAAGTTCTGGCATTGCTGGCATTCTCGCCCCCGTGAGCCTGGCCCCTTGGAGCCCCCTGGAGACAGGGAGGCTATTTAAAACAAGCGGCAGGCTGCCCGCTCACCACGGCAGGCGCTGCCGCGCATAGCCGGGTCCTTGGAGGGCCTGATGCTTGTCTGTCTGCCCAGGCCCAGCTGGCTAAGGCCCCCCACGCTCCCCCCAACTCAGCGGGGTGGGAGAGGGCCGTCCCCACCTGTCGCCCGAGACCTTGCATCCGTACCAGCTCATCCACTTCTGCCTCGTCCACAGGCAGGCTCCTCTGCCGGGTTCTTCTGGAAGGATGTAACTTCTTGCCTGGACGTCGGCCGGGCCTCGTCGAGGAAATGCCACCGTGCTTGCCCCGGAGGGTCTTTCGGGGCCGCACTGCAAAGAAGACGGCTGTCTTTAGCTCAGAGGGGACGGCCTGGGACAAGCTGAGAATCCTGATCCTGAGGGCTCCCAACAGAATCAGGGTCTCCAGCGCCCAGGGGGGTGTTCCAGCTTCCTGCTCTCTAGGAGGGGGAGCTTCAGGTACAAAACATGCTGAAGAGAAGGACTGAGGGGAAGGTGATGCCTTCCAGAAGGTGCCCCAAACGCCAACAATTCAAGCAGCCCTCAGGCAGGTGCCGCCCCCCAGAATTCCACAGAATTCTCTCAGGAGGAATAACGGTCACGGAGGTGCCTGAGAGGGGAGCCAGGCTCCCTTCAGGGCTGATCATGCCGTAGACCTACTTTCCCAGTCCCGGGGCTCGCCGTTGTTCCCTTCCTGCTGGCCCATCCCCTTCCACAAAGACACAAGCTCCCACGGGCAGTGACTGCTCAGCTGCCACGACAGGGCTGTCCTTAAGGCCAACCCTGTCCAGGAGGGCCTCAGGAACAAGCTCTGGCCTCCTCCATTAAAGTCATTTTTGCACAAAGATTTTTCCAGGCTCACATCCTAGATCCTCACAGCAGCTGAAATTCTGGACGGGGGTGGGGAGCCGAGGCAGAGACTGGCCTGACCACATTTCATATTGTATTTTTAGACCACAGCCGCCCTTCTTTTACTATTGTCAGAGCACTTAGTTTAGGGCTTGGCTAGTCAAAGAGGTCAAGAATCCCAGTCCCAAGCAGAGGCCATAAAGGCAGAGGGGAGCAAAACAAGGCGGAGTAGCCGAGGGGATTCCTTCAGCTGGTCCAACAGCTCAGTCCTAAAGTGACTTATGGATCCATCCAAAACGGCCACAGGCTTCTTTGTGAATTCAAAGCCCAAAGCAGGAGACCCCAAGATGATGTGGGAATCATTAACTGACTGTTTCTATAGAAGGCCACGGCAGATGGGTGGTTTCATAGACTAGGAATTGGTCCCCTGATTTTAACAGCATCCGAACTTTCTGACTTCAGACCCTGGTACAGGGCTTAGCTCATTTGGGATGGTAGCAGAAGTAAAGATTATGCCAATGTGATAGAACTTTGACAGAAAGAGCCAAAGCAAGCAGAATCCCTCCTGTAACATGAGAGAAGCCCTTCAAAATTCACTCTCCACACCAAGAGCTATTAAGATTTGTCATTCTCTTGGCAAAGGGAAAACATTACTGGGGCGGGTGGTTTGGTTCCAGAGCCGAGACATGAAGCACTGGCCTTTTACAAATACGGAGTTATATATATGAGGGTAAACTCCCAACCTCCACCTTCCTCTAGGCAGGTTCTCCCAGAGCCTTGTGGGCTAAGGGACAGTAGGTTAACATCACCTGGACAAGCCAACATAGGAAGAGTACTGTCTGAGGGGCTCTGGTGAAACCTTCCTTTGTTCTTGCCAGCCTTGGAGCATAACTCAGGCCTTCTAAGACACCACCAGGCACCAATTAAAGCCTCCTAGTCCTAAGGGCCTACCTCTGGTGACATGGCAGCCATGAGACACAGGAAGAACTACAAGACAGAAGCACCAATAAAACCAGAGGAATGAGTGAGGAATTCCCCAGCTCCTCTGGAGAGGAAGCCACATACATGGATGGCAATTTTTATCTATGGGAAACTCTTAAGTTTACATAGGTTCAGGCAGGCCACTTGAAAACTAACTTACAGCGAACACCAGCCACTTCGTAGTCTTCCTCCTCCTCTTCCTCCTCCTCTTCCTCCTCCTCCTCTGAATCTTCCTCTTCTCCATTGTCCTCATCATCTGAATCTTCGGTGTAATTCCTATTTGGGGAAGCATAGAGGGAAACTGACTTGAATCCTAAGTTACCAAAGGAGGACACAGGTCATGGCAGCATCTGGCCACATTTTATTCATATTTGTCCAAACAGTCACAAGAGAGAATTGAATTGGACCCAGGAAAGCAAGGCATGACACAGAGCAGAGCCAATTGAGAAACAAAATGTCTTTTGTCAACCCATACCCCCATCCCTAGCCAGTTCGACACTGTCCTCCCTCTCCTCAGTAAACCGACAGGTGTTAGTTCACATGATGGCTCCATTCCAAGAGGTAAGACAGCTTGCAGGTGACCAAAACATCAAAGCAAGTACAATTCTCCCTACGACAGCTGGCTAAAGGCCTAATCATTGGGGAACAGGACGGCTCTTCCCTTTTATTCCCCAACTATAACTGAGATGGAGCAGGACAGAACTTTAATGGGGCAGGTAGGACAAGGATCACACAGATCAGCCCTCTTAATGCCAAAGCAGAAGACTACCTTCCACATGGCACAAATCCTCAGAAGAACCCCACATGGAGTTAAAGTAACAGCATCTAACCAAAGAGGAGTGAGAATTGCCCAAATGGAAAGGTGCTGGCTCAATGGTCTATTTGCCAGGCCAATAAACTAAAAAAGAAACTCTCCCAAGTTTATACTGGGCACTGAAGTCAGTCAGGCTCACTCACCTGCCCCGACAGCTTCGTCGGGAAGTAGCGGGCTGGCAGGCTGGGCACTGCCACTCCCCATCTGGAATCTCATACAGTGCCGGCCTCAGACAAAACAGGTGAAAGGCTTTATTGCACTCATCACACAGGATCAGTTTGTCATCTTCACCTACAGAATCCCAAAACAAAAACCAAAGCAGCAGAGGAGTCATGTTGTCTGGTAGCATAGCCACAGACATTTAGTCTGCCCTACAGCTCATCTTCACTCTGTGATATGGCAAATTCCTCCCAAAATTATTTTATAACTTATACATTCATGGTATTTAGGACTAAAATATCCTTAAACCCCCCTTCACATGAGACTCAACTGAAGTCAATTAATCTATTTTTAGATTAAGCTCAAGTACTTGCTAAGTTTTTTATCTACACAAATCCATGCCATAGAACAAAACCTGCAAAAGAGAAAGATGAAAGAACCAGATACTAATCTTCCCATTTTGTAAATGGGGTAAGGAGAGGCGGGCCCCAAAACTACCCAATGAACTGGCCTGAAGCTCTTGATGGAGACTCATCTGCAGAGCAAGGCATGCCACTCTTTACTTTTTTTTTCCTTTGAGTTTTTGGTTTTTTTTTTTTAAAACCCTTATCTTCCATCACTGAATGAATACTGTGTATCAGTTCCAAGGCAGAAGAGTGGTTAAGGGCCAGGCAATGGGTGTTAAGTGATTTGCCCAAGATCACCCAGCTAGGAAGTGTCTAAGGCCACATTTGAACCCAGGATCTCCTGACTCTAGGCCGGGCCCTCTACCCACTACCTGCCACCTGAGTTTTTTTGTTTTGTTTTTTTAATTGTATGTGTGATATGTGTCTTCTTTTACATCACGAGGAATGTGGAAACAGGTGTTGCACGACAGCACTGGCAATGACCTATATCAGATTATTTACTGCCCTGGGGAGGAGGGAGAGAATCCTAATTACAAAAATGTCAGGAAATATTTGTCCAAAATTGTTTCTATGTTAAAAAAAAAAAAAAAAAAGGTGGTCTAAACTAACTCCAAGGGTCACTCAAGGATAAGGTGACAGTTGGTCACCTTTTGACCTGCCCTTGGGAAGGTACAACTGGATCTAGAAGAGCAAGAATGATTGGCAAATCTGAAAAGGGCTACCTATAACAATCAACCTTTTCCCCTGAATTTATCCCCTCAAATTCTGAAGCTCCATTCCTTCTGCTTGCCTCTCTGCATGATGCTCATATGTCATACTGTTCCCAGGTCTACCTATCCCACTCTATGGTGGGCATCTCCCAAAGTGTCTTTCCAAATACTTGGGGGTGGGAGCTTGAATAAGACCAATGTGTACAAGATTAGATAAATGATAGGAACCACCCCCCCAAAAAATCACACAGACTCCCCTGTAGGAATACCCTTTCTTGGTATATGCTGGAAATTCTTTAATTCATGTGACTATTGGTTTTCCCTTCCAAATATAAGCGGTTTCTCAAATAAGTGAAACAATGGTGATATAATACCTCAATCATATGGCCTTCTCATTCGAAATGGAAAGAGTTCTAGATTTCAAACCACAGGAACCTGGGCTTTACCCTCTAAGTTGGCTCTCAGACCCAGAGTGAGAGACAGAGTTCTAAGAAAAAATCCTTGTCATAAAGCATGAAGAATGACCCCCCCACACTCTAAGAACTGTTTTATTTCTGAGGTGATCTAAACTCAACTAAGCTTGTTTTTAAGTTAGTGTAAAGATTTTAGACTTTAAAAAGTGGCTTCCCACTACAAAAAAGCTTTAAGAGTGGAGGATCATTTGTCTTTACGCCTTCAGTTTTCTTAATGTTGTTAAGCTCAGCAAGATACTGAGGACAGAAATCCTGAAGATGACACAGACAGGTTTGGTAATGAAAAGATGCTCAACCCCTACACTCCCTCCTCTGCATGGCCAGGCTGCTGCCATACCTTTCTTCCGACAAACTTTACACCTGGCATTCTCTGCAGACATGTCCCATTTGATGCAGGCGTCAAGCATCCCAAGCAGCACGTGCATTCGAGAGAAGGTCTGGGCTTCTCGGATAGCTATCTTCCATTTCTCCAAAGCTGAAGCAACCTATAGAAAAAGCAAAGAAGCCTAAGGACTTGAGGAACAGAATTGGACTTGGAAACTTTGCTCATGTTGTAGGTTCATGACAAATCTCTCTGGGCAAAAAGCAGGTGAAACATAAGGAAATTCCTAAAGCCACACTCATCTTTCCTAGTATGCTTTAATAAAACAAACACCAATAAAAACTTCCATGCGTACAGAAAGAAGGCAGAACACCAGGAGTTGCTGTCTTAAGAATGAAAATAGCCAGAGGGGGGAGGGAAGGAAGTAAATTTCCAGGGGAGCACAGGATCTTTTATCCATTTTCATTTCTCCTCTTTACTCAATCCCACCTCAAGGCTGAGGATCCTAACTTCTGCTGACATTCCATGGCCCATACCACACAGCCAATTCCTTTGTATGGAAGAAACTTCCTGTGGGCAGGTCCTGCTTCACTTTTACACCCCAGAGCCGAGTCAGCACAGCCTGACACATAGTAGGCACTTTTAATAAACACACAATATCCCCTAGACATTGTGAAGTGAGGGGGTTCTCCTTAGATACCAGACTATTTCTAGCAGAACCCAGAATGGATGCCTATTCACAAACTGTCTTGAACAGCTGGGGCGGGGGAGAACCAAGGTGAGGCCTCAGATCAATGAGGCAAGATCTGCATGAACTGATTCAGAGCAAAAAAAGGGGAACCAGGAGAATTCCCAGAGGCTCATGGAAAAGTAGAAGACTGACCCTGGACAAAGGCAGCTCTATTTTAAGTGGTACTGCCCTCCCCACTCAGGCAGATATACTAGAAGCCAATTATCCTGCAGGGCTGCAGACCTTAAAATAGAGCTGTCAATAGCCGGGGCGGCCAGGGAGCTCTAACTCTGGATGCTGAGGGCTGCGGGGCGTGCGCACACGTACCTATTTAAGGAGACCAAGCAGTACCTACAAAGAGGGCCATGCCACGAAGCCCACCTTTTGGAGGGTTCTGAAGTGGCTGCTGAGCCCATTGTGTTCCAGAGATACAAGTGATAATCAGAAGCCTCCCAGGTTCCGGGTAGCATCCCCCATGTGCCTGCTCTGTAGCCAGGCCTATGTCCCCATAACCCTACAGGGCAAGGAGGGGGGCAATGAAGGCCATTCCCACAGGGCTGCTCCCCACAGGGCAAACCCAAAGCTGTCCCAGGAAAAAACCTGAGCCTGTTTCCCTGAGACTCAAGCTGGAAGTGTCTAGAGGTGGCTGGCAGTGCCCTCTAGTGGACATGAGCAGGCAACACACACTCTCTTCTGTCTACCTGGCAACAAAGGAGTTTGTGCTTAGACTCATCCACTGTGACTTCTCTCTATGGAAAAGGAGACAGTGCAGGAGGGCAGCGGCGGCCCTGGACGTGTCTCCTCTGAACTGTGACTCTACAGGGATGAGGCTGGCCCTCATTACAACCTGCAGAATGCTCAGGCTGGGTGGGAATGAGGAGGCCCCTTTCTTTTGCTTTAGGGGTACCTGGGTGGAAACGAATAATTTGTACAGAATCGCACATGGCAAGAGAGTTATTAGGGCTGGAATTCAGCTCCGGGGAACAGATTTCCAGGGTTGGAGACTCTTCTCATGGTCCTCACTGTCCTAAATCAGAGGTTTTTGCCAAACTCCCTGCTACACGGCTTGAACCAGATTTAAAATGTAATTGGGAGGGTCAGCTAGAGAGCACAGTGGATAAGAGGGCTAGGCTGGAGTCGAGAAGACCTGGATTCCAATCTGGTCTCAGATACTTCCTAGCTGTGTGACCCCAGGCAAATCACTTAACCCTAATTGCCTAACCCTTGCTGCTCTTCTATTTTAGAATTGATACGAAGACAGAAGGTAAAAGTTTAAAAAAAATAATTGGGAGGTGCTGAACAAAATAAAAACCCAACCTAGATGATGTTAGTTTGAGGTTTTCCAAGTCAATATGCAGACAGGGCTTGACCGCACTGTCCTAGATCATCTAAGTGGATCAGACAATGATATAAATCTAGGCCCTGCTGCTCTATCTAATCGGCATGAGAAATAATCACACTGTAAAAGGAAATCTTGGTGTCCTCTTCACTACAATGCACCAGCTAGTCATCCCTTTTAACAGGAAGGGAATCTTCGCTGACATACTCATCTCAAACTTGTATAAAGTCTAAAAATGGCTGACTCTCACGAACCCAGCCTGCCATTACTGGAAAGCTCAATACAAGAAGCTCATGTACAGCTCAAGTGATTCCAGGTGTGAAGTCAAATGAGTGTCTTTCAAAAGCAGGTAAACAAGAGAGAGCATATATAACCACGCTTGCAGCTAAGGCCTAGTGTTCTGCAAGCACACAGCCACGTCACCAGTTCATGTTGTGTTCTTCCTCCAAGAGGATGTGGAGAAGGAAAGGAGTGAAGCTGTCAGCTTGAGGAAGATGGAAGGTGTGCCCCAAGGGACAAAAAGGGAGTCACACCAAACCCAGGAAGATGTTGGACCACAGTATTCCCCCTACACCCAAGGCAAGGAAGAGCAAGGGGCCCTGGCCGCTTAGAAAACACTCAGAGGAGTTTCGAAAATGTGGTTTTTGCGATCAGCCATCAGGGAGAAAAAAGCTATGAGCCCGAGTTCTCTGGTGGTAAGCAACAATTTCAATACTTAGAAGCACTTGGTGACATTGTTTTTAGTTTTCCAAGAAACCATCCCACTCATCTTGCTAGTATATTGTGTATCTTAACCCTGATGGGGAAGCTGGAGAAAAGAAAAAATACCTTCATTTTCTTCTGTGGCTGAATGTTGGCAGAGTCCTAATAAGCAGAGAATTCCCTATTGAAAGACTTGCCATTACATATAGGAAAAAAAGAGCCCTGCTTCAGGAGAGTGCTCAGAGAGAACCAGGAAGAGTAAGAGTTCTGGCCTTCACACTTGCCAGGCAGGAGTTGAGCTCCTTTCTGTAATTAAACTAAACTGAGAACAAAATTCTGGGACCTTGGCAAAGGCAGGAGCCACCTGTGAGGAGTTTTTAAGGTTTTCCTGAAAAAGTAGCCAACACATCCACTCAAGACTGGGGGAAATACTTCCCACTTGATGAGGGGGAAATGGCCAGGTATTGGAACAAAACTCCTACAGCAGTTACTAAAGCTATCACATTCAGAAAAGTGCTTTGTCAGGCTGAAAACAACCCCTGCAACCGAAGCAGGTAGTATGTCATAATTTCCATTATACAGCTCAGAAAACTAAGACTCAGATGGTGCAAATGAGATGAAAATCCGAGTCTGTTGACCAGTCCTTCCCATGATACTTTGCTGCCTCTCCAGTATTTAAAAGAAGCCAACTCTGCAAAAAGCAAAAGAGGCGGAATGAAGTTTACTATAGTTATACATGGATTTATGGTGTCACCTCAAAGTGACAGGCCAGGAATACCCACACCACTCATACCCCACAAGTGCTGTGCAAATTGGTAATGCTCAATAAACGTTCAAGTATTAAACTATGAAAACACAAACTACTAAATGTAATTTGAAAATGAAAACATAAAACTACTAAATGTAATTCTACCCATGCCCTCCCCTGCCTTGAAAATGGGTGTATTTGCATTTTGTCAGAGTAGCCCCATAGACAACTTTTTGATATCTTCTAAGTCTTCTGAGCTTCCCTCTTCTACAGGGTCAGCCCAAATCTCTAAGCTGTTGTTCCCTATTTCAACCTGCCTTCTGGGACGCTCTTACTTGGATTTCCCATCTCTTCCTCTAAACACCAGATAGCGCTCTCTCTCTCTCTCTCTCTCTCTCTCTCTCATCTGAGAGGCCCATGACTTCCAGTTTCCCAGCTCTTGAGCTTGGTCCCTTCCTTCTTTTTCCACCCTCTTTGCTATCATAAAAGTGATGTGTCTCTAAAACCCACTCCAAGCATCACCACTCACCCTCCTCATCTGGACTGTTGCTGAAAAAGCAGGAGGAAGAATGATGGGCCCTGCATATGAATCAAGACTCAAGTTACACTGAGCCACCTCCGTATCCCCAACCTCCCCCCCCTCCCCCCCGTCCTGTGCCTTCCTAGTGACAGTAAATGGGAACCGGAAATCATCTGGGGTGGGGAGCAAGAGAGTCTGTCACGCATGTTTAGCATAGATTACATTTACAATGCATTAACTCTATGCCTCCTTGGACACAAATGGCGTTTTAAAGGTACCTGATAACCAAATATGACCATGCAGCTTTTATTTTGTAGAAAGGTAGGTGTGCATGGTCCCATCTAAAGATCTTCCACACAAAACTCATTCCTGCCCATCTCCTGACAACACCTTCATTTGGGTGGCTAGTACTAGAGTGGGGAGAAGTGGAGACACTGAGGGAATGTTGGTGGCAGCGCAGCCCAGCCAAGGCAAAGGACAAGAAAGAACAAGATGAGGAAAACTGCAGAGCACGTGAGGAGACACTCAGAGGCAGCCCTAGACTAGAGCACAATGGCAGAATGAAAAGCCTACAAACTTCAACCACAGAAAACAAACAAACCAACTGCTTCTGTCCAGAACCAAGGGCTGATACCTTTGCTTCTTCTGCCATTTTCTTTTCTTCATCTATTTCCTCGGCCTTTGCTACTGCATCTTCTTGGTGTTTCCTTCTCTTTTGTTTTGGAGCCATGAAACCTTGAAGAAATTTCTTGATGACACTGGCCTGGAGGGAAATCACACACTCTCCAAAATCCTTTAGATTCTCCAGAGAGAAGACCTATAGAGAATAATAGAAAGTCAAGACAAATCATGAGAAAGCAGGTTCATTATTGTGAGTTGAAGCCAAAACATTCTATACACTCTAACAGAAGCCCAGTTTTCCAGAAAAGCTGTGATCTTCTGCTGGAAACACAAGGGGCAGTCTGACTATTCCTGATGCCATGTTCAATTTTTTCACAGATAACACCCAACCCATATAAAGTCTAGAGCAGTGGTTCCCAAACTTTTTTGGCCTACCACCCCCTTTCCAGAAAAAATATGGCTTAGCACCCCTTGTCACATACTATCACCGCCCACTTACAGTTATTCACCACCACCCCCCCAAATGCACCTGTGGCTATCACTGCTCCCCTTGGATCACTGCAGCACCCACCAGGGGGCAGTGGCGCCCATTTTGGGAAATCACTGGTCTAGAGGGATTCAGAAAAAGCCAAATCTTAAGCATGGCTTGCTAATGGTACATAATACTTCTAAGACAAAGGTTTCCTACAAACAAGAAACTCAATAAAGCTATTTAGGGGGGTTCTCCATCAACTGGAGAATGGCTGAATAAATTGTGATATTTGATGGTGATGGAATAGTATTACACTGAAGGGAATGATGACCTGGAGGAATTCCACATGAACTGGAACAACTTCCAGGAATTGATGTACAGTGAAAAGAGAAGAACCAGGAGAACGTTGTATACTAAGACAGATACACTGTGGTACAATCAACCATAATGGACTTCTCTACTAGCAGCAATGCAATGATCCAAAACATTTCTGAGGGACTTATGAGAAAGAATGCTATTCTCATCCAGAGAAAAAACTGTGGAAGTAGAAACACAGAAGAAAAACATATATCCATCACGTAGTTTGATAGGGATGTGATTAGGGTTTTATGTTAAAAGATCACTCTACTACAAAAGTAAATAACGTGGAGGGGGCAGCTAGGTAGCTCAGTGGATTGAGAGCCAGGCCTAGAGATGGGAGGTCCTGGGTTCAAATCTGGCCTCAGACACTTCCCTAGCTGTGTGACCCTGGGCAAGTCACTTAACCCCCACTGCCTAGCCCTTACCACTCTTCTGCCTTGGAACCAATACACAATACTGATTCCAAGATGGAAGGGAAGGGTTTAAAAAACAAAAATGAATAAGGTGGAAATAGGTTTTGAACAATGATACATGTATAACCCAGTGGAACTGCTTGTCAGTTATGGGAGGGGGGAGGGAAAGCGGAGGATCATAAATCATATAACCATGGAAAATTATTCTAAATTAAAAAAAAAAGTTATTTAGTGGTTATCCAAGTATCATTACGAAGCTCAGCTGACTCCCACAACAAAATACTAAATCATCAATCAGCTATAGCCTATTCCAGCCAGTTATAGACATGGAACAAACCCCATTGCTTCCTTCAGCAGCTCCTGGGGAAGACTGCTCTGAGGATAGCACAGTTAAGTTCTATTGTGGTCAGCTGAAGAACACTGAAGCCAATAGTTCACAAACTCAAGTTTCCAAGTAATGAAGTTCCAGGATTCCACTGAGTTTGGAATCCAAGACCAACCTCAACTATCACTGCTGGCCTCAAGAACAATCTCTTCACTTTCATCTCAGAGACTGAATGAAAACAATAGTTAATTCATTCCCAGTATGAAAATTATGCTCATCCCAACTCAACCTCCTAGTCAGTGGGCTATAGGAAAAGAACAGACAATATGCAGGATATCCCAAAGCAATGATTAAATAGCGAGTTCAATAGTGTGATGACAGCAAGCAGAAAAGGCGGAAGAAATACTTAGAAGAATGCTGGAACATAAAACTTCAAACCATGTACAGTTATAAATTGGTAAGAAATTAGGACAGAGCAAAGCTTTCTGAGCAGAGCCAGAGAGACACACTTGTCAAGCCTGTTAACAAATTCAGGTACATTCAGCATATACACAAAGGGCTAGTCTCACATTGGTTTTTTCTTGTGCCTGCATACATGGATCATAAGGACCCTCACTGTCACCTTTAAAGAAGGGGGGGGGGGGGAAGGGGGAGAAGGGAACGACAAGGAAAAAGATATCCCACACCCAATTTTCCTAAGTTGTATCTTTCTTCCAAGAGGAAATGAATTCCTGAATATTCTCACCCTGGCTTCAAATTCAGATGTCTCCTCGACATAGCCAAGGCCCCCCTTTTGCAATCGAGTAGCCACCTCAATGAGGTCACTGCGCAGGAAGTTGAGGAGCTCCTGATTTCCATCACAGGATTTCAGGCCCAGGTTCTGTTTCCGCGCCAGATGAATAGAATGGGTGATGTCCTGATATCTGGAAAAGGCATGGCAAAACCGAAGAGAATGAGAATACACTTATACTAGGCTAGTATTCAGATCAGAACTAGTAAAGATACAGCCTTTCAATTAGACATATATTCCTGGCAAACACCTCAAAAAGGAGAGGGATGTCTGGAATCCTTTGAGATAATGGCCTTTACTGGCTCTCTTTCCTCATTCTTGCTATGCCAGGACATATCTGTATATTAGAGAAGGCAGAAATTCTTTCCAGTCAGCAAAGCCATGTATTTAATCAGCTGGCTGATAAGAGTACAGATTGCCCCTGTCCAAGGCCTTGAAATGGAGCACAAGATAAGGCAGCAGCTCCATTGTACCTTTGATCAAATCTTAGTTTAGCAATGGAAATAAAAACAGGAGGCAAAAAGTTACATACTACACACACATACATGTTTTAGGATGGAAAGTCTCTATTAGCAAAGAAGTCTTACGTTTCTATAACAAGAAGAAACCTGGGCTCTAGAGAAAAAACTTTTTGTGGTTAGGTGAAAATGGGCCCTAACAGAAGATGAGGGATAGCCATGCTCTTTGGAGGACAGACCAGAATTTCTCCCAGCAAAGACGAGGTCTGAACGGAGGCTCTGTCAGGCCACCTTGGTATACACGATAGTGCTCTGAACTCAGGTCCAAGTCTAGCATTGATCTGATAACCAAAGAGCAGTTCTGAACACATGGTTTCACAAACATTGTGACAAAGACATTTTAGGATAAGCTCTACAAGAGAAATGTCAGAGAACAAAATGAAATGCTAGCAAGATTTCCTAGTGTAGTGTTTGTGTGAGAGGCCAAAGGCTTTACCTCTTCTGCAGTCTCTCCTTCAGTTGGCTTTCCCTTATTCCCTGAGGATGAAGGCAGTTCAGCAGTTCATCCAGTTCTTTTTGGCTGTCACATAAAAACCTGTGGGACAAAAAAGCCCTGAGTCCTGGAAGAGAAGAGGTATCTGAGAGGGACAAGAACCACCAACCCAGGCCCAGTCAGAGCTGCAGTGCATTAAATCCAAAGCGGGCACTGGATAAGCCAAAAGTTCCATTCCAGCTGACCCCACCTGAGGCTTACTGATTCTCTAGGGACAATGAGCTAATTCTGCCCATCTCCAGGCCTATTACTCTTGGGCTTCTTAGCAAACTCACTGCTGTTTTAGCAACATTTCACTGACCTCCCCCCACCCCCAGCTAATCCATAATATTTGATAAGCACCCATTTATTCCCATGCTGCCTCCTTAAGAATGACTCAGACATCACTGCCATCAATGCCTTCAAATGTGTTAGGAAAGAAAACAAGGAGCAGCGCCCAATGCGGCTCATCACATTACCACAAGTTCTGTCCTTGTTTGGGCACAGTGCTCTCCACAGAGCCTTCTGCCACACAGCTGGGGTGGGGGGTCATGCCCGCATTTTTTCCGAGGCTTGTTTTTTTACCTAAGAAAAATGTATGCATGTTAGATCAAGTAATGGTAACTCTCTTCAAGTTGCTCATTTCTGTAATGCAGATAGCCATGTCATGCCAGGATTTCTTCCCCAACCAGAAACATGCTCCACTACTGAAGAATGTTTCTATGCCCAGGCCAGGGACAGCATAGCAAGATGGAAAGAATGCTGAATCTTTAAGAAAGAAAAGAAAATCACAGTGGGTCAGGCTCAACTTGGCTCCTTCCTAGCTGGGTGACGTAGAGCAAGGCTCTGATGAATGTGAAGGAATTTCCCCATCTGCACAACAGAGACCACAATTCTTATACCACCTCCCTCTCTATGGAAAGTGCTTTGCCCATGGAGAAGCCCTCCACGTGAGTGAGAGGCTCCTGATGGCCAAGCACTATACAGTTGCCCTACATCAGTAGAGAGATTATGGACACTTCTATCTGGACCAGTGTGGAGCTGGAAAAGGCTCTGTTGGTGTGGCTAAGAGCAAGAGGAGGAGCATATAAATGTCCTTGAATCAGAAGAGCTGAAGCTTTAAAAGCAAAACAAGGCAAAGAAAATGTCTGCTAATTCAGAACTCTGAGGATGAGAACTTTTCAGCTTCTTATCTAGGGGGCTAAAGTGAGAGAGACGATAGGAAAATACAGGTGGAAACATGCTGGGGTGCAGAAAAACGAGTACCAATCCAAACTTCTCCTTTTTCATTGTTCTAACATTCAGATTACCAAGAAAGAAAAACCTCTCACTAACATTTCTGGTGGAGCACAAAGCTTTAAACACTCTCCAGAGCCAATGTTAATCTTCTGGAAAATTCCAAGCAAGAAGTGGCTCATTTTTCCTTTCCATACAGAACTTGAGGGTGATCAAGCTCTTCCTCATCTTCAAACATCCTATCCTGGCCCCAAGTCCCTAAAACTACTGATTCTACATTCACATTCATAATGATCCAAAGGCAAGGTGTTGGAGAACCACTTGTCATTAATATAAATGGCATAACAAAAGGATCAGTTGCCCAAAGCCTTCCAATATATCAGAGAATATGCATAGGGAGCTAGATTTAGACAAAGGAGGGAAAGAAGGAGATTTGATATCTCTAAGAATAACAAGAACAACAAGGAGGGGACCTCATTCTTACTTAAGCTCACCTGGGGTAAAGCACAGAAATTGAGACACACACTTACTTCGGGGGGTGCAGTCCTCATCAGAACAGTCTGTTCGTTCTTTTCGAGGTGGGGTGAATCGATAGTCTATGCTATCATGTACCCAGCCCTTCTCAATGAATAATCCAGGAACTTCATCTGAAAAGAGCCAGTACCTGAAAATCAAATATACCCCCCATATGGTAAAAAATAGGAAATATTCATTTGACAATGTGAAAAGGCTTAGACAAAACTCCAAAGAACAGTCATTCATTCCTAGCTGGTAAAGTACTTTTTCTCCATTCTCAGATCTTCAGAGAAATGCTCTCTAAGAGGACGACAAAAAGAAGCGAACAGTAGCTTGTTGAAGTCCCTTTATTTTAATAAATAATTTCCACATAAGTTTTCCAAAGTTATATGATTCATGCTATCTCCCTCCTGTCTTCCCTCCTCACTCCCAGAGTTGACAAACAATTCAATCTGGGCTATACATGTATCAGAATGAAAACATATTTCCTTATTTGTGTACTTTGTAAGTGGAATAATCTTATAAAACCAAAACTCCAAATCATATACCCAAATAAGTGATAAATCATGTATTCATTGCATTTATACTTTAAAAGTTCTTTCTCTAGGGGTGGGTAGCATTCTTATTTTCATAAGTCCCTCAGAGGGGGCCAGCTGGGTGGCTCAGTGGATTGAGATCCAGGCCTAGAGACAGGTCCTAGGTTCAAACCTGGCCTCAAACACTTCCTAGCTGGGTGACCCTGGGCAAGTCAATTAACCTCCTTGCCTAACCCTTACTGCTCTTCTGCCTTGAAACCAATAAATAGTATTGATTCTAAGAAGGAAGATAACAGTTAAAAAAAAAAAAGTCCCTTAGAATTGTTGTGGGTTATTATATGGCTGAGAGTAGTTAAGTTTCATTCCACAATATTGCAGTTACTGTGTATAATGTTCTCCTGGTTCTGCTTATTTCATTATGCATCAACATTCACTTAAGTCTTCCCAGCTCTTTCTGAAATCATCCTGTTCATCATTCCTCATAGCACAACAGTATTCCATCAACATCACATACCATAATTTGTTTAGCCATTCCCCAACTGAGGAACATCCCCTTTAGTTTCCAATTCTTTGCCACCACAAAAAGTGCAGCTATAAACATTTTTGTACAAATAGGTCTTTTCCCAGTTTTTTTTATCTCTTTGGAATACAGATCTAATAGTGGTATTACTGGATCAAAGGGTATGCACATTTCTATAGCCTTTTGGGCATAGTTCCAAATTGCTCTCCAAAATGGTTGGATAAATTCACAACTCCACCAGCAATACATTAGTGTCCTGATTTTGCCACATTCTTTCAATTTTTTTATTTTCCTATTATTGTCATATTGGCCAATCTGATAGGTGTGAAATTGGACCTCAAAAGTTGTTTTAATTTGAATATCTCTCATCAAGCATTTGTGTACTATCTAAATGACAGAAAATGCATTCTGGGGATCTATGTTTATAAGACTCATTTCTGATTAGGGAAGAGTCTCAGCTCCATCTCTGCTTGGCCTCTCTTGAACAATCAAGATTTATTTTTTTTAAAAACCCTTATCTTTCATCCTACAATTGATACTGCATACCAAACCAATCCGCTGAGCCACCTAGCTTCTCCTCAGCAGATCTATTTTTAAAAAGAAACAAAATCTAGTTCAACATTCCTAAGAAAACAAGAGTAACTAACATCAGACTGCCATGTAAGCCTACCTGTTGTGGTTCCGGTCTGTGCCAATAGGTGTCCTACGCATAACCAGTTTGGCCTTGGCAATTCCCTCCTGGAAAGTCTTCTCAGCAGCCGCCTTATGCTTCCGGATTCTCTCCTCTTCAGCTTCTCGCTCTAATTTTACTATTAAGAAGTAAAAAAGAGATTAGTCTAGCCTTCTTCAGATATATTTTGTTTGGAAATTAATCCTAGCACAGTGAAAACAATTTTATAACACTTTCAGTTCAAATTCAAATACAATTGTATGTATGTGTTTTGCTTTAAACTTTTTTGTTTTACTAACATCTCTAAGACACAGGAGGCAAGAGCTAGGCAATTAGGTTTAAGTGATTTGCCCAGGGTTCACATAACTTAAAAGTGTCAGAGGGGGGCAGCTGGGTAGCTCAGTGGATTGAGAGTCAAGCCTAGAGACGGGAGGTCCTAGGTTCAAATCTGGCCTCAAGATACTTCCTAGCTGTGTGACCCTGGGCAAGTCACTTAACCCCCATTGCCTTAAAAAAAAAAAGTGCCAGGGCAGCTGGGTAGCTCAGTGGATTGAGAGTCAGGCCTAGAGACAGGAGGTCCTAGGTTCAAACCCGGCCTCAGCCACTTCCCAGCTGTGTGACCCTGGGCATGTCACTTGACCCCCATTGCCCACCCTTACCAATCTTCCACCTATGAGACAATACACCGAAGTACAAGGGTTAAAAAAAAAAAAAAAAGTGTCAGAGGCTATATTTGAACTCAGGACCCTCCTGACTCCAGGCCAAGTGTTCAATTCACTAAGCCACCTAGCTGATCTTCTTGTGTTGTTTTAAAAAGAACAAATCTATGTTAAATTCCCTCTCTCCAAAAACTGACCCAGAATAGGGGCTACCTGTAAAGACTGCCCCAAATTCATCATAGCTAAGAATCATCTGCCTGGGGAGGGTAGCAGGAACCTCTGAAAGATCAGGCTGAAAAAGTCACTGTTCCAAATTAAATATTCTCTTGAGCCTATGAAAACTTCACAGGCCTTTCTCTCACCAGAAGAAAAACTCAGTTCACTGGCCCCAAGTGCCAGAATTAATAATAGTTGTACAAGACAGACTTGTCAAGAGGCAAGTTGGTTTCACTGTCAGTACTAGTACGTATAGGCAAGCACAAGACAAATAGCTATTCTGAAAGTTCAACTAATTAGCAGACTAGTGTGCTCAGAGCAAACTGAAAATTAAAACTATTCCTGGATTATTTTAACCAGTTAGTTTTGCCTGGGAGAAATATGAAGCAATATGTAGTAATAACAGTAAATTAAGGAACTGAGCTACTCATTTCCGTAAAGGAAAATAATTACCTTTAAAAATGCAGTATGTCGGGGGCAGCTGGGTAGCTCAGTGGAGTGAGAGTCAGGCCTAGAGACAGGAGGTCCTAGGTTCAAACCCAGCCTCAGCCACTTCCCAGCTGTGTGACCCTGGGCAAGTCACTTGACCCCCATTGCCCACCCTTACCAATCTTCCACCTATGAGACAATACACCGAAGTACAAGGGTTAAAAAAAAAAATTAAATTCATAAAAAAAAAAAAAAAATGCGGTATGTTGGCAATAGCAAAACTTTTTACCCTGGTCCAAAATCACATTTACTAGCAAAAATTGGAAAAACTGGGTGATCTCAAAAGTATGATCTGAAAATAGTTGAAGACAAATCTCATCTGTTCAAAAAATAAAATAAACCTAGAGTACTATGGGGACCTGTCCTGAAGCAGGTTTTCCAGAATGAATCAAAGTATAAATTGGAAGCCACTGGAACAAGGCCACGGTGGGTAGAAAACTAAAGAAATGATCCAGTTCAAGGGGAGCTCCAACTTCTTCCTGGAAGGTAGTAGCAATGGCAGCAGAATAGAGCCAGCCTAGCCACAATCCTTTTTTGGCCCAGACAGCCTGGGTTCTAATTCTGCTTCTGTATTAACTTTCATAATAGGCATCAATTCTGTATCTTGGGTTTCCTTACACAAAAAAATGGAATACCTGCTTAGAGACAGAAGAAACTTCAAAGACCACAAAATGAATGCACTCTCCAAAGGGGAACTATAATTTGTCAGGCAAGGTAGAAACTTGCTATATACATGTGCTCAGGGGTACTTCTCTAACAATTTTTTTGTCATTACCTCCCACTGAGAAATGATACTTTGTAATCTTACCAATAAAAGGAATTTCTTTTACTAGCTTTTCCCAATTTTGTTATTGCAATTTCTCAAGATTAGCAGTTAGCAAAAATGCTTACAATTCATTTCCCTCCTTTGCAGATACCGCTATTCTTCTAACACCAAGATTTCTCAAGAAGAGAATTCTGACTTCACTACAAGAACAAACAAAAGGCTGGAGGGGAAAACTACTTCAATGGCTTAAATAGAAAATGAAAGGCTAAGACACTGGAGAAGTAAAAGCTTAATCACATGCACTGCTGGTCTGTGTTCTCGATGTCTGCTGCAATAGGACTATTGATTTTTCCAAAAATATATATATAATTTCAGAAACATTGTCTTTTGCATCTTGAGGGTTTCCTCATACAATGCAAAGTCTTTCTAGGTATTACACTGATCATCTTTAACTTCTTACTTAATATGACAAAATGACAGTTATTTCATTTTAAAGATATAGCACTAAAATGATAGAGCCTAAAAGAAATACTTACACTTTTGTGACTTACGTAGCTATACAAAATGGGAGGAACTGTCTATCTTTCTCTGATTTCAAGTACCCCAGGGAAACCAGTAGCATTAGACTATTTCACTTAAGGGCCTTGAAAATGTCTTCAATGGGGCATTTAGGTCACACAGTGGAGTGACCACCAAGCCTAAGAGAGGGGAGGACCCAATTTCAAATTTGGCCTTAAGACACTTCCTAGCAGTGTGACTCTGGGCAAGTCACCTGACCCCAACTGCCTAGCCCTTACTCTCTGTTGCCTCAGAATCGATATTTAGTATCAATTTTCAGAGTGCTGGTTCTAAAACAGAAGATTATGGGTTTTAAAAAATGTCTATGAGTCTTCTTCATCACAGTGGGATCTGGGGATTTAAAAACCATCAATTCTCCAATGCTATTCAAGGTCTTGCTCATACCAGGATGTTGATTTAATGCTTGAATCCGAGGCTGTCCCAATGGGGCTCAGAGGCATGGACGCAGGGAGGGTGGGGGCCCTTTACCTCTCAGCTGGCGCTCCTGGATCTCTCGCTCCTTCTTGGCCTGGATGGCCAGCAGGCGCCGGCTCTTCACGGCACTGATCATGTCTTCTGCTTCCACGTCTCCCGGGGGCTCTACCTTGACCACTTCTTTTTTCCGGTCAGGTTTGGCCAGCCCGTTCTCTTCCTTCCCATTCTCTTTATTTTTGGCTTCCATCTCTTTCCGTTTCTGCTTCTCAGCACGTCTCTTGTCATTCTCCTCCTTCAAGACAGCCAAGCGCTCCTTCCACAGCTCAGCTGACATCTGCTGCTTGGCCTCCATGTGGTCCTGCACAGAGTAGGTCATGAGGATGCGGTGACAGAGGGCAGCTAAGATCTGCAGCTTTTCTTCCGATGTCAACTCGAAGAACTCGGAGGTCTCAAGTTTCTCTAGAAATTCGTCCTGGACCTCATTGTCTTCAAAGGGGGCAGTCTCTTTGTTTTCATCAACAGTGTCTGAGCCCTCACTCTCCTCAGGTACATCAGTTTTGCGCAAACAGAGACGAACGAGCTCGGAGACAGAGTGCAGTGTTAGGGGGATCTCAGAGAGTTTCATCCCCAGCTCACCATAGTCCTCAGCAATTTCATCCTGCAGCAGGGTTTGTAGGAGGATGACCAGTACTCTGTTCAGGTACAAGAAACCTCCCTTGTCGGCACTCAGAGCCTCCATGAGGGACACGGCAGTGATGGGGTACTGGGCATCGGGGAGAAGCAGCCCAGAATAACAGCTCAAGAACTCAACCACCATAGCCACATCCCCAAAGAGGGTGTTGGGTAGCCCCTCAGGGGTGTCCACTAGCCGAAAAGAGGGCAGACTCTTGCCAGTCAGCTCTTGGTCCTCATAGCGCCTCTGCTTCTCCAGCCTCTCCAGCATCTCTTTCTCTTTCCGCTCCTTGGCTTTCTCTTTCAGCCTTTCCTTCAACTCCTCCCGTTTCTTCTTCAAATACTCTTTGCGCTGTTCTTCAGACATAGAGGCCCATTTCTTCTTGTGCTCCAAAAGCTCGTAGCGCTTCTGAACCAAGACACGGAGCTCTTCAGGGAGGCGGGCTCGGTCCTCGTTGGAAAGCAAGCGGGCTGTTTTGGAGATAACACAAGACAGGGCACTCTTCTTGTCTTCTCGGTCTTTGTTCTCCTTATAGTAGGCAATGAGGTGGAGGGCAGCAGGTGGAAGGTGTTTGTGGGGCTTGCTGGAAGACCTAGGTGTCCCCCCAGAACTTCGAGGAGTTCGAGTCATTTTCTGGGTACCCTTGGCCATGTCCAGCAGGGTCATCTGCTTCATTTTGGTTTTGGGTGTCTTCAAGCCCTTTTTGGGGGATTTGGATTTTCCTGGAGATTTCTGTCCATTTAAAATGCCTTTGCTCCTGCCCTTTGTTTTCAAAGGTTTGTCCCCATTCTTCCCTAACTTTTTGGAGATGGGGCCCTTTTTGGGAATGTGAAATGTGGTATTTAATTTGCCAGGAGACATCATCTTCATCATCTCCTCCAGTTGTTCTTCAGGGGACTTGGAATTCTTTGAGTTCTTTACTTTGAGGGGGGAGCCATTCAAGGATTTCTTTAGATGCACATGGCACCATAATGTGGGATTCAGCACCTGGTTCACTGAGCTTTCAGTCTTCAGCTTCTTAGAGGATGGTTTTCTATCAGGAGACCCAATATTTTTCCTCTTTGTAGAAGGATTGAGAGTCATGTACTAGAATTGAAGAATAGAAATAAAATTAATTCAAAGAAAAGTAATGCTGAGGATATAACTATAAAGGTATGAATGCTGAGGATACAACTATAAAGGTATGGTCCAATTATGTCCCTTTGGGATAATGAATCCCATATCACTTAAAAGCACAAATACCAATGTTCCAGCACTTTGGTACAAACATTTCTGCCCAGGATGGTTTGAAACATATTCAATTAGCTATAGAATGTCCCCCCTGGGAATAACAGTCAGACTCTCTGTGGCCTTTCTACCACTCATGCTATAGGCAAGCAAGAGAATACTCTTAAGGTGACTGAGGGCAGCTGAATCATCCACCTGAAAGGGGGAAATGTGTTGGGAACAACACCCTGCAGTCAGAAGTAAGCAGAGAGACAGAGCTAAAAAGCATTGACCCTAGATTTAGGAAGATCAGAGTTGAAGTCAGACTTCAGACAAACTTTCTAATCAGTGGACCTTGGGCAAACCACTTAAGTCTCCTGTTAATCTCAGTTTCCTCATCTTTAAAATAGGGATAATAACAGTACCTCACTTTCCCTCCACCCCGAGATGCTGTGAGAATCAAATGAGAAAATGTTTATGAAGTGCTCTGAAAAGTTTAAAGCCACCAGTTATTCTCTTCCACCAATACTAATGGATGAAACTGAGTATCACTTGACAGGCAGAGCTGTGTTGGGGCAAGGCCAGGGGTAGAGTTATTAAGTTGTGCCTTCATACTCTTAAAATTCCATAGTGCCATTTCTTCTTTGCTCATTTTCTTCAGCCTCTGCAAGTTAGCTTTAATATTCCAAACAGTAATATCAATTACAAATCTAGTCAGAGCAGATCCATGAAGCTCATCTTTTCAGAGAGCAAAGCTAGATGCCCAATAGTAATTTTTGGAGATCCTGTCTAATGTCTAAAAATGATCTCAGTAGTTTTACCCAAGTTTCTACACCCTTCCCACACACACACCCCTAGCATCTGAGGTGTCAAAACTAAACCCTAAAATGGAAGAGGATCCCAATACCACTGTAGTAGTGCAGTGAACTTCATCACAATGAGGTAAGAGCCCTGGATTCTTATCTTTGTTCTGCCAGGAGGCTAATTTTGCACCTTAGTTTATAATTATAATCTTTATGTTCCTGACATATTTCTGTTCTCTTAATGTAAATTATGTCACTCTCTAGAGACTTGAAGTGACATTATTAATTATATTTGACACATGTGAACAATGAAGAAATGTAATAAAAATGATTTTCCAAAAGTATGCTTTAAGTCTTATCTGACAAAGATAACACTTTATGCAACCAAAAACTGAAGAACCACAGATCAGGATCAATAGAATAATACCAGTATCTAATTGGACATCACTAAATTGACTTCAATAATCCTTTTGGGGAAAGAAGTTCAATAAACAGTTCTAAGTATGTAAAACCGAAAAAGCTGTGTACAAATAAAATCAGTATGACTATAATTAAACGAGAAGCCGGGGAGCACTATTCACCAATTGGTTAAATGGCTAACAGATATTAAAATGGACAAATATTCAGAGAAATCAATTCAAGCTATTTATAGTAGCATTTTTTTATGGTGGCAAAGAACTGGAAACTAAGGTAATAGCCATCATTTGGGAATGACTGAACAAATAAGATATATGAATGTAATGAAATACTATGATGCTGTAAAAAACAACTAAGGGGATGATTTCATAAACCTGGGAAAACTGCTGAGGCAATGTGAAGTGAACAGAACAAGAACAATTCATACAACAATGTAAAGATAAACAACTTGGGAATTTTTAAGAACTCTGATCAACTCAATAACCAATCATGATTCCTAAGGATTCAATGGAGGCATTTATTTTTTAGCTTTTTTGCACAAGGTCAAGGTAGGAATTCACTTCCTTGATTCCATCAATTTCTTTATAAGGAGAAGGGGTGGGTTTTTTCCCCCAGTGGGAGAATTTTAATTTTAATTTAAAAAATACTACTTGGAATTACAACAACTTAAGTCTCATGCCTATTTTTTATTTCTGATCCTTACGGGCTCTTTGGGTAATGCGTTCCCTATGTTGACAATTTCCTATATAATCATACTTATTTTGTCCTTGATCTCCTTTGATTTCAAGGAGATTTCTTAGAGGTTGTTAAGAAGTTCAATGGACAGAGCATTGGGCCTGGACTATGAAACCCAATGTGGCCTCAGATACATACTACTGCCTAAATGACCTTGAAGTCAAATGACTTAACCTCAATTTGCCTCAATTATCTCTACTACAAATAGGACCTCTCTCTCAGAGTTGCTGTATCAAATGAGATCTTATTTGTAGTGCCTGTGTCCTACTTCTTATATTAGAATATACCTCAGACACTGTTTTGCAACATTCTTTCATCTGGTTATTAATAAAGTATGTACCTTTACAGAGAACTGTTTCATAATCAAACACTCCAACAACTTACCTAAGGGGAAATGGCTTCTAATTTGATATATTTGTTAGCTGTTTACATTTTGGACACAAAGTTGTTTCTCTAGCTCCATAGTATTATTTCTATAAAAAGTTATTGCATGTCATTGATCAGAATTCACTATTTCATCTTTTGTAAGCCCCCTTTTTATTCCTTATTTGGCAAAGGAATCATCTTGAACTCTGAGTTGCGAAAAACATGGCTTGAGGCCATTTTATGGGTTCGATAGTTTTAACAGTATGGTCTTTTTATTAATAATCAATCACATCACACATTCATTTTGCATTTAGTACAGAGTATGGTATAATATAAGGTTCTTAACCTGGAATTCATGGAGATTTGAAGGGTCTATAAATTTGCATAGTTAACAACAAAATTACATCCCTATTTTTTTTATAATCCTATCTATTTTATTTTATACCTTTTAAATTGTAGAAAGGGTCCAAGAGAAAAAAAGTTAACGATGCCTAGCATAAGAAATTGGTCTAAGTCTCATTTCTGCCTATCATTTTCTCAGTTTTCCAGCAATTCTTAGTACATAGGGAGTTCTTTCCTATCTATCTTTAGACTTAACACCAAGTTATTTAATTGCATCATTTCTGACTTTCCCTTTTCCACTTCATTTCTTTTATTTTTCATTATTTTTAATCTGTTAATTAACTAGTTTCGATAATTCTTGCTCAATAATATAGCCTAGAGGACTAGAAGTGCTATTTCCCTTTATTCTGATCTTTTTAATTATTTCTTTGATTTTTCCTTGAAATTAATTTTCTAACTTAAGTATTCTCTTAGCACAGTGCCTGGCACATATTAGGCACATAATAAATGCGTATTCCTTGAATTCTTCTAACCTCTTCCAAAGAAGGGTAACAAGAAGAGACTTTTGTCCACTCCTATGCAGGAATGGGAGATTCACAGATTTTAAAAAGTGCGGTTTCAGACTTTGTTATGTTGATTGGTTTTACTTATTTTTTTCCTTTTTGAAAAAATATTCTTTGCTATATAGCTGTAATAGTGAACCTTTTAGAGACTGAGTGCCCATACTGCAACCCTCATACCACATGTGAGCCGGCCCCTTACCCCAGAGAGGGAAGGCAGGAAGTGCTCCCATTGGGCTGCTGGGCAGAGGGGCTGGTGATAGGAGAAATGTTCTCAGGCACGGTGGAGAGGGGGAGGGGAGTAGTCCTCTCTAGAACCCATGCCATAGGTTTGCCAATACGACTATATAGGAAGGCTTTCTGGGATAGATGTAGAAATATAAGCAAAAATATAGTAATAGCATTTAAAAACAATTCAAGGGGAGTCCTTTTAAGTGAAACAAAATCTATACCACAAGTCTTTTTCTAATACAATTTTCAGCAAGTCTGGACATGTAATTCCCAATTTGAGTTTATACTTCAAGATTTTCTACTAACCTTCATTTCTGGATTCTTGAGCTACATGGCATGCTAGAGGGTCAGGAGCACATACATGAGCTGAATTATCACCAAGAATGCTCCCAAGAAAACCAGTACTGGCGGTTAAAATCAGTTTGGTAATTCATGATGGCCAAAAATGAGTGTTTTCAGAAAGTAGGAACAATTGATCCAAATATGATGGTTTGGTTTTCTGATGTGTGCTTTTACTTCTATTTAATGGAAGGTTTGCCAGGTATTACAGCAGTTCATTGTACTGCTTTCTCTAAATGTCCCAGATAGGAGACTGCTAAGCACTGTTTTCTTCACTTAGCTCACTGCTCCTTGAACTGCATACCACACTGCTAGCTAGTAGAGAACTTTCTCAAGTCTTTGGTTTCAAAAGATTCCCTAGAAGGTCCTCAAGTCAACAAGTAAAAGGTCTAAAAAAGTCAGTAAAAGGCTAAGTTAAAGCAAAGTGTGCAATGCCAACAAGTATAAGGGAGCACAAAATAGGTAATATAATATAGACTGGTCAAAGTGCTTTATGATCACCCTAAAGCAACGATGGTGAACCTTTTAGAAACTGTGTGTCCAAACTGCAATGCTTACACCGCATGTGAGTGTCCCCCCACCCCTTACCCCAGATGGGGAAGAAGGAAGCATTCCCATTGGGCTGCTGGGCAGAGGGGCAGGTGAAGTGAGAAATGTCCTCAGGAGCAGTGGAAAGGGAGAAGGGGGCAGGGATTATCTTGGAAAACTTGGCTACTCTTAGCAATGCAATGATCTGGAACAATCTTGAAGGAATGCTATCCACCTCCAGAGAAAGAACTATTGGAGTCACCTTTCACATTGGTGTATTTATGGTTTTATATGAGCATGCTATTACAACAATGACCAATATGGAAGTGTTTTGCATGACAATTAAAATAAAATTTAAAAGAAAGTTTCTCAAAACACATATACCCTCAATTGGATATAGAAATCTATCCTTCACAATAAGAAAGTAGGAAGAGGATAAGCTATATGTGAGGGATGATAAAAGGATAAGGGAAGCAATGGTCAGACTTGAGGAGGAAAAGGATTGGGGGGGGAGATAGGATTAGAGGGAAATATAAAAGGAATCACAACTATGAATTGGACTGAATTCAGAATCCAACAATGTTGTGTACAAGAGAGACATGTGAAAGAGAAAGACATAGATAAAATAAAGGGCTGAAGCAATATCTATTATGTACAAAAAAGATCAAGGTAGCAATCATGAACTCAAAGTTAAAGCAAAAATAGAATTAATTAAAAGAGACCACATTTTGCTAAAAGGTACCATAAAGAATTAAGTAATACTAAATAATTTTATAGTAGGTCTCTCTGATAAAAGCCTTATTTCTCAAATATACAGGGAACTGAGTCAAATTCGTAAAAATCAGAGCCATTCACCAATTGATAAATGGTCAAAGGATATGAACAGGAAATTTTCAGAAGAATCCAAAGTGATATTCAATCATACACGAAAAAATGCTCTAAGCCACTACTGATTAGAAAAAGGTAAATTAAAACAATCTGAGGTATCATTTCACACCTATTAGAAATAACAATTACTGAAGAGAAATAGTGAACTTGGTCCAATCATTCTGGAGAACAATCTGGAACTATGACCAAAGGGCCACAAAACTGCCTTATCCTTTGATCCAACAGTACCACAACTAGGTCTATACCCAAAGGAAATCAAAGAAAAAGGAAAAGAACCTATATATAAAAAATATTTGTAGCAACATTTTTTGTGGTGTCAAAGAACTGGAAATTGAACTCATCAGGTTGAGGAATGGTCAAAGATTTATGGTATATGATTATGATGGAATAATATCATGCTATTAAAAAATGCTATCCCTCACCAGAGAGAGAACTGATTAATTCTGAGTGCAAATTAAGGCATAATTTTTCTCCAGTTTTTTTCCTGATATAGCTAATCTGGAAATGTTCTGCATAATTTCACATGTATAATTGATATCGCTTGCCTTCTCAGTGGGTTGGGGACAGTATCTGGAACTCAAAATTTAAAAAGAATTAAAAATAAATATTAAGTTAAAGGAAAAAATAAGCCTCTGCTCCTCCCAGAAATTAATATAGCTGATAAATTTCTCAAACTTGGTATCTGGTTCTCCAAAGTTGAGTTTTGTATTCCAGACAAGTCTAAAATGCTTCAGAGCTTACTCCAAGGATACTGGAACTGCTGGAACAGTTTAGCTTTGGGGGTGAGCAAGATTGTCCAGTAACCCCTTTTATTTATAGGGTGTGATTTTTTTTAAAGCCACACCATATATTTTTAAAAAGCAAAGAAATGGACTCACCCAACCCCCTCCCAAAAGGCCGGCTCCCTGGGTGAGCAGAGTCCTTCAGTAGCTGGATCATCTCAGCATGGGGCATGCTGGGCAGTCACAGCCGAATGGGAGCCGGCATGGCTGGACTCAGGGGTATCTGAAAAAGTATAAAACCACCCCCCACTTAGCATAATCAACTCATTGGGAGAGGTGGGGGAAGGGAATCCCTAGCTGACTGCCTATATCTCATTCCCCAGAAAAGCTAGTCTAACCAATCCTCAAGCCTCCCACATCTCTTCCACTACTCTACCCTCTCAGCCAACAATTTCTCTTCAATGAGAAAATTAATTAAGGTCAAAGGCCTGAAGTCTCTCCTCCTTTTTGCTTCATCTCAAAAAACCAGAAAGCATCATCTACTCTCTTCTCCTTTTCTTCTCATCTTTTAGCAGCCTTAAAACTCAATTATCCTGTCGCATGTTAAATCCTTTCCTAGTGGAGTCTTTACTATTGCCTTCAAACATGTCTAATTCTCCATCTTTCTTAAAAATAAAAAAGTGGGGCAGCTGGGTAGTTCAGTGGATAGAGCCAGACCTGGGGATGGTAAGACCTGGGTTCAAATTGGGCCTCAAGACGCTGTCTAGCTGTGTGACCCTGAACTAGTCTCTCAGTTCCAACTGCCTAGCCCTTACCACTCTTCTGCCTTGGGACTAATACTTAGAATTGATTCTAAGACAGGAGGTAAAGTTTAAAAAAATAAATCAAAAGGCCCACTCTCTCAAGTCACTATCCTAAATCTTTCCTCCTTTTCTCAGCCATACACCTAGAAATAGCCATCTCATAACACTTCTTCTTATCTCTACTTCTAAGCCCCTTAAAATCTAGATTCTGGCCTCACTCAACTGAAATTGTGCTCTCTAAAGTGACCAACCCCTCTCTCAATGGCCAATCTCTTGGATAATGCCCTTCTATACTCATGTCACCATTTGAGTTCAGGCCCTCACCAATTCCCACCTGGAATACTGCAATCACTTCCCTGCTTCAAGTCTCTCCCTCTCTGAGTTATCTTCTTCTCAGCTGTTAAGGCTAGGAAGGGCCTTGCCACCTTGCTACCACTCTCACTTCAGTTGCTAACTAATACATGTCCAAGATCAAAGAGAAATCTGTCTGTACCACATTTAAAGCTGTCTAGCCTGTGCTCCTCCACTTTATATCCCTTCTTGAAGTCTATGATCCAGCAACACTGACTTGCTTCAGTTCTTTCTATGTACAGCACAGTTCCATCTCCCACTCTGTGCCACTGAATATCCCCCCATGCCCAGAATACTCATCCCCTCTGGCTTCCTTCAAAACTCAATTCTAATCCCACTTCTACAGGAGGTCTTTCCTGGTGCCCCTAACTGGTAGAGCCCCTTCCACCTAGTGTGTGGATAAGTCGTATATGAAATTAGTTATTTACATGCCTCTCCAAAAGAATACAGGCTCCTTTCAGGCAGAGACCTTACTTTGTATCTCCCCCACTGCTTACTACACTACGCAAACACAGTATTAAGTGGTTATTGGCTAGTCTTTTCTCAGTCTTCATCCTTCTTGCCTAATCTTCTCCTCCTAGATAACTGTGTCTCCTCTCTGGGTTTTCATGACATCACTCTTGCCTGGTTCTCTTCTTACTTTTCTGACCACTCTCTCAGATTTCATTGGCAGCTCATCATTTCAGGACCCCTTGGTGGTGTTCACCGCATCTGTCTGGGCTCTTGATGACATCTATTTATGTTTCACAGGTTTAGTTCTCATTTTCTGTACTGCCTAATAGACATCATCAGTTGGATGTGCTGGAGACATTTTCAAACTAACCCTGTTGAAACTAGTTCTTATTCTATTTCTCCCCTAAAACTATTGCTCTTCTAAACTTTTCTATAGTAAGTGCCCCAATTCTTCCAATCTTCCAAGTTTATAACTTGGGTATGATCTTTGACTCTTCACTCATACCTGGCATAGAGATGATCATTTACTGAATCTTGCCATTTCTAACATCAGTAATATTTTTTACATCCAACTTATTACACATAATCAAGACAAAGAATCTTATTTCAGGCCCTCCTGACATCTTGCCCAGATTACTGTAGCCATTGACTAACTGATCTCCCCTGCTACAAATCTCTCAGATGAAACCATGTCACACCCCTCCTGAAACTCCAGTGGCTTCTCTACCACATCTAGCAAACATAAGCTTCCCTATTTACTTTTTAAACCTTTCACAACCTGATGCCAATTATCTTCCCAAATTCAGTGCACAATAACCCAGATTACCTGGTTTTTCTCTCTGTCCCACACATAAAATATTCTTTATCTTTCTGGTTTGGTTTTGGTGGTTCCTAATCTGTACAACACCCCTCCCTTTGCTTCACAGATATTCTCTTCTTTCATGAAGTCTCCCCTGATCTTAAATAACAGCACTTTCTTCAACATAACATACCTTGTAGTTAACTATTTTGTACAGTCTCTTTCTGAATTACTTATCACATTAGAATAAAAAGTCCCTGAGAAAAGAAGCTGTTTCACTCTTCTGTATAGCCCAATGCCTGATATATGTATGGCAGGTATTTGATTAGTTAATAACCCTCATTTAAACAAAAGTCTTCCCTGCTGGGCAATTATCTAGATACATGTTTCAGCAACTCAGGTAACACTAAGAACAGACTACTACAACTGGTAGTACTAGGTTCATATACTGACATTTAATTTACTGGTTAATGACAAATAATTTTGTCATATTTTGTCAAATCAAACTCAAAAGCATTAACTAGCCATGCCTGGCATTTTGAGTTCAAATGCTACTTTGGCCAATAAGTCTTTTGAGAGCTTATTTCTCCTTTTCCTAATTTGTAAAAGGGAGATAATAATACCTTCTCCTTACAGGGTTGTCTTCCAGGTCAAATGACAAAGTAGGTAAAAGGTCTCGTAAACAATTCTAAGCTTTCCTCCTGCTGATCTTGCTCCTATGGCAGGCATGTTACATGGTCCCTAAGGTGCTATAAGAAGCCTTTTTGACTCATAGGAATGTCCCAAAAATGAATTAACTAAGAGGAAAGAAAATGTTTTGGAATAAAAGGGTATCTGAAATAAGCTCACTAGAGGAAAAATTGGAACCATTATAATTAATAAGTACCTCTTGGCCTTATGTCTAACACAAAAATTCAAGAGTCAAAATGTCTTAATAAAAAAAAAAATCCAGAACAAGGTAAGATTTTATTATTTTCTTGCCATGTAGGTCCCCCAAATCTAGCAAGGTTATTAGCAGGACAGATAAAAAACATCTTTTATTTGTTAAATGGTCAGGCTAAGCCAGTATAAATTATATAATAGGAGCTATTACATGACACAGAAATAACTGAACAGTGGGGTTATATCCCCACTAACTATACCATGCAAAGACTCACCTATAAGAAAAGATAGATTTTTTTTTTATGACAATAAACTCTGGATCCTGCCCTAAAGATTAAGGCTTCAAATTTCTCCAGCATTTAACCAGAAGGAACAAACTAGAGGGGGCCATGCTTCCAATTCCATCAGCAAAACACCAGGCAAGGTATGAAGATAATTAAGGTCTGGTTCTTGAGCAACCAAAGTCAATGACCTAAACATGAAAATTCAGTCACTAACAGATCAGAATTCTGAAAAAGAGCCATCATTTTACAATCTAGCCCCAATAGCAGACAGACGAAAATGACATTGGCCACTACATTTCTTGCCAGTGCCATCTCTCCTACAGCTTCTCCTGAAGTCAAAGAAAGAGGACGAAACTAAGGGAAAAAATCAAGACACCCCAGCAAAACCAGAGAGAAGGCATATGGCCAATATAAGGTACAAAGTGATGGGCCCAAGAGGAGATCCCACCTAAACTCTCTAGGACATGTAAAGATCCATGGAGAGAATGATCTGAAAAGCCAAAAAGCCAGGGCCTGAAGAAAAGGATTTCCAAAGATAAATATGAGGAAAGAAATGTGTTCTAGAAAAGTTGGAGTAGGAAGAGAACAGGATATATAAGAAGAAACCAACTAGAGCAGAATTTACAGAAAGCAGGAAAGGTCAAAAACGGTAGAAGAGGGAAAGGTAGGTGACTCAGTGGTTAAAAAGCCAAGTTGGAAGACAAGATTTCAAATTTGGCCTTAGATATTTCCTAGGTATGTGACCCTGGGCAAGTCACTCAACCACAATTGCTTACTTAGCCCTTACAGCTCTTCTGCCTTGAACCATATTTAAGATCAATTCTAAGTTGGAAAGTAAGGGTTTAAAAACAAAAATAAGAAAAGGTAGCCATGTTTTAGAGTTCATCCTAAAAGCAAACAAGAACCACCTATCAACATCATGGGGTGGGGAGTAATGGAGCTCCCTTCATGTAAATACATTAGGAGGATTTTGGCAAATATATAAATGATGCTTTTGGGGTATGATGGCAAACACTTAACAATTAGTGACTTTGAGCTTTATTCAAGTAAAGTGCTAATTATCAATGCTATTCAAACCTGTAACAACAGTCTCCTACACTAATTGCCACCTCAAAATGCTTTTAAATAACAGTGCCATTAGTGGACAAGGTGATTCTAGAGGCCTCATCAATGAAGTAAGGGTCATAGAGAGCCACAATCTCCTTGCCAAAGGCTAGTTCAGGATTCAAGAACTGAGGTGGTGAGGAGATAGCATTTTATAAAAGTGTGGCTTTGGGCTTTGAAATTCAATCTCTAGTCTAGAAGTATAGCTTCAAAGAAAAGCTTAACTTGGAAACAAGTTGAACTAGAATTCCCAGGAGAGATGAGTTTAAAAATGCTTTTTATAAATTAAAGGAAAGTTAGAGGAAAAAAATGAACAAGAAACAAGAGCTATGGAAGAAAGAACTGGAATTAGAATTAACAGCTCAGTATAGGAGGTACAAAATATTGCTCATGCAATAAACTGAAAATTAGAATTAACTAAATGGAAGCTAATAACTTCAAAAGACAAAAAATATTAAGTCAAAAGACTAAAAAAAAAAAAAAACGCTGAAAAGTATCTCAGCCAAAAAAAAAAAGTCTGAAAACAGATCAAGGACGTAAATTTTTAAAAAATCATTGGAAACCCTAATTGTTATAGACCAAAAAGGAGTCTACCAAGAAATCTTAGAAAGCTGACTAGATCTCTTAAATTCAGAGCAAAAAGTGCATGTAGAACAAATCACTTCCTGGAAGAAACCACAAAAAAAAAAAGGAAAATTCCCAGGAACATGCATGGGCAAGCCAAAACCTAGAATTTCCAGGTTAAAAGATAAAATACTGGACATTGTACACAGAGACTGATATACTGTGGTAAAATCGAATGTAATGGGCTTCTGTACCAGCAACAATGCAATGACCCAGGACAGCTCTGAGGGATTTATGGTAAAGATGCTACCTACATTCAGAGGAAGGACTGCAGGAGAGGAAACATATAAGAAAAGCAACTGCTTGAACGCATGGGTCGGGGTGGACATGATTGGGGATGTGGACTCGAAACTACCACACCAATGCAACCACCAACAAATAGGTCATGATCAAGGACACATGACAAAACCAGTGGAAATGTGCGTCGGCCATAGGTGGGGAGAGTGCGGGGGATGAAGGGGAAAGTAGGAGCATGAATCATGTAACCATGTTAAAAATGATTATTAATAAATGTTTAAATTTAAAAAAAATATATAAATAAAACAAAACAAAACAAAACAAACAAAAAAAAGATAAAATACTGCCAGCCAACAGAAAACAAGGAATTCAAGTCCTAAGGTGCCAGTAAAAAGAGAATGATCACTGCAGATTTAGCAGCCACAACTCAAAGAAGCACAGAACTAGATTTTTGATATTCCAGAAGGCAAAACAATTAGCAAATCTCAATATAATCCTACAAGGGAAAACAATGGATTTATAATGACATAAAGGACTTGCAAGCATTCCTGAGAAAAGACCAGAGTTACCTGGAAACTCTGAAGTGCAAACCCAGGAATCAAGAAAAACATAAAACGGTAAACATCATCATAGGAGACTTAATCAAGGATTGTAATGAAATGTGTGTCCCCTATAAGCCCATCAGCATCAGGTATCAAAAACAGTTACTTGGAAATTGTTTGCTATATCTTGATGAGCTTTAGCTGGAAGGATTAGAAAGTAAGAGGAATACTATACCAGAGGAGCAAAGTTTGGGAAAGGTATCTGACATAATCAGAGTGTGGAGGAAGAGATTTGTGAGAGAAGTCTGAAATTTCTCATCTGAAGTAGCTGGTCAAAAGAGGGAAAGGACACATTCATGTGTGTGTATATAGGTGTACTCACCCCACATTTTATTCAACAAAGAAATAGAAAGGGGAACAAGAGCTGAGGGAGGAAGGAGAGGAACAGTGGGGTGAGGGAGGATCAATTCTAAGCAAAACAAACTCCCAAGACATACAAATAAGTTTAGAAACTGAGAGACTGCCATTCATTGGAGAATGGCTGAACAAGTTCTGGTATATGATTGTGAAGGAATACTACTGTATTTTAAGAAATAATGAAAATGATGAAGGAAAGAGTAGCTAGATGGCTCAGTGGAAAGAACCAGCTGTGGAGATGGGAGGGCTTGGGTCCAGATGTAGGTTCAGACTTCCCAGCTGTGTGACCCTGAGCAAGTCACTAACTCCTATTACCTAGTGTTCCTACTCTTCTGTCTTAGAGTGGATACTAAGACAGAAAATAAGGACTTTACAGGGGCAGCTGGGTAGCTCAGTGGATTGAGAGTCAGCCTAGAGACGGGAGGGTCCTAGGTTCAAATCTGGCCTCAGACACTTCCCAGCTGTGTGACCCTGGGCAGGTCATTTGACCCCCATTGCCCACCCTTACCACTCTTCCACCAAGGAGCAAATACACAGAAGTTAAGGGTTTAAAACAAAACAAAACAAAACAAAAAAGATGATGGCAGTGATAACCTCAGAGAAACCCAGAGAAAGCTTGTACAAACTGACTTTAAAATGTGAAGGGAAAAAAGGACAATCTATACAACACCTGATCAAAGTTATGACCAATTATGATTTCTAGGGGGCTCATAAGGAAAAACAGATTACTCAATTTTGGACAAAAAAAGTGATGGATTTAGGTTATGTATACTGAGGTATTTATTTATTCTGGATATGGTTTGTATAGGAATTTGTTTTCTTTAATTATATGTAAGAGGCACTTTCTTTCTCAACCAGGAAAATAAAATGGATTTTTAGTTAAAAAAATTTTTTTAAAGAAAAATGCTAATATTAAAATGGGAGGGAACAGTTTTTGGTTTTTTTTTTAAAGTCATCCTCATCTGATACAATTAAAGAGGCACAAATGATAAAATCATCATGATACAGTGGAAAGACTCTGGTCTGGTCATCAAAAGATCCAGTACTCATCTTATTTGTTAATAGGTTTTTTTGTACCTATTTTCCCAGTTGCCATATATGACTACAATTTACTCCACAAAATGTGTTAAGAACTAAATGAATTGCCTGGTGAAAGAAACTCAGTTCTAGAAAACATGAGCATATAATGTTCTGCCTTCTTGGGAAATGTTATTTGTGCAACTGTCAATAAGTAATTTTATTTGATTTACAGAATCAGCATTTTGAAAACATGAGGCTCAATACCTTAAAGACAGGAACCACCACTTGATAAACATTTGTTAACAGGGATGAACAAACAAATGTTTTATCAACTCATTTATAAATCACTACAACACATAAATTCAGTTTTTTACATCTATGAAAGCTTTAAAAAAGCCAGTGATGACTCTAGAGTAGACTGAACAACTTATTACAAAAATGTTAAAGCATGTTATTGAACCAATTCAATAGAAATAGAATATATGCTTTAAACTTTCTTTTGTTCCATCAGATATTCACACATGTTGGTACTTGTACAAAATAGGGATCATAAGAACAAGTGTTTTAGTCTTAGAACAATAAATACAAGTTCTCAAGGAGACCTATTTTCCAAATGGGCTGTAAGTAGTTGCAAAAGTTTTGATGCCTGAACATCCCCCTTACTTATCCCAACAGTAGCACTGCTCCTGTTGGCCACTCCCAAAGAGTATGACCTAATACTGTGTCCTTACCTTGTATGGATCAAGTAAAAAGTCATTGAACTTGCTCGGCAGGGCATGCTTCCTCACCAGTTCATCTTCTACTACCCAGGGCGCGTTTTCGCCGGTGCCAGCACGAAGAGCATTATGGCGGATAAAGTAGCGTAGAATCTCTTTGTTGGGTGGCCGCTCCGTGCGAATTAAGCTGTCAGCAGGGACATTGCTAATGATCTAGGAGGTCAAACAAAATTGGTCACTGGGGAACAAACGATTTTAGAGAGTAATAGCAATATAACTTTTAAAAAGAGAGAGAAAGGGTACATATTTCAGGATTCTAAGATACGGGTTGTTCTCAAGGACTTCTTAATGATTCTCAGCCTTATAAAGGGACTCAGATACAATCCACAATCCTGACAAGTGGTCATCGAATATCTGTATGAACAGAAAACTCACTAGCTAAGGAGATATCCATTCCAATTTCAAACAGTTCAAAATATTAGGCAATAATTCCTTATACTGTGTTCTAGGTCTATTTCTCTTCAACTTCTTACTTATGATACTAGTTATTTACTCCCTAGACCTATATAAAAATAAGTTTAGTCCTTCAACAATGTGAAGACAACAACTATGTCCCCATTTCCCTAATGTTTGTTATTATCCAGACTGACCCTAATACCATCCTGTAGAACAAAGCTATCCAACTGCCATAAAGGACAAATTGTTAATTTTAAATATAAAATGTCACCTTAAAAAGAATTCTTTCATTTAAGAAAATGCCTCTCCACTATATACTTAACTGTAGAAATTTTCTAAAGCTCAAATATCAGTTCAATTTTATCCTTGGCAGTTCTGAAGAAAAAAAATTGAAATAGAATGATTCACAATAGAAATCTAAAATTTGACAGAAGACTAAGCTAAATAAGGTACATTTCCTCTTCTCAAAAGTATTTTAAGGAAGTCCAGCTAAATGGCTCAGTGGATGGGTCTAGAGACAGAAGGTCCTAAGTTCAAATCTGACCTCTAACACTTCCTAACTATGTGACCCTAGGCAAGTCACTTAACCCCCACTGCCTAGTCCTTAACTGTTCTTCTGCCTTAGAACCAATACACAGTATTGATTCTAAGATAGAAGGGTAAAGGTTTAAAAAAATATATATTTTAAGGCAAAGGTTGCTGTGACTCCACATGGCCCAAAGGTAAGCTTCCTGTGGTAGGACTGTAGTAAAATATTACCAACATAATGGCAGGTCTAGACCAAATGACCTTTTATGGTTCTTTTCAGCTCTAACATTTATCATGTTAGCAGAGAGACTGTATTCACAATTTCGGAACTTGAGCTCATCTGTCTTACAAATCTCTCAATGGAGTTGATACCTTGAGTTGATAATTTGCTTCATTTTAATTTAGGATTATTTCCTCAGGATTGCCAAAAATGACTTTTTAGTGTTGAAGTTCAGAAGTAACTATTTTTCCATCAGTTACAATGGAAAAAAAAAGTCCTATTAATACAATAAATAATCTAAACAGTTATTATTAACATTTGCCATATTCTAGTCTATTATTTTACATGTTACATATAATAATATATTACGTTATAAATACATATTACATAAAATATAAATATAAGCACAATGACTATATCATGGAAATATCTAATAATGTACTGTGTAGATATTTATTACTGTATTATACTTAATATAACATGTTTATATTCATTATATTGTATATAAATACAAAAATAATACCACACTATACTATTATAACATATGGCATGCATCAGTTAAAATAATATTTAACTTATTTTTATTTGTATTTAATAGCTACATTATATACTAAGCAATATTGTATATTAATATACTACAAGTAATAATATAGAATGCTTTTATTATAGTGCATATGGTTATATTATAGCAATGTTCAAATTATTTTGTATTTACATTATTATAAATATTATTAATATGCTGATGCTGTATATATGAATATGTAACAATAGTATGTAAGATAACATTAGAGTTTTTCTCTGGTTCTGCTTACTTCATTTGATGACAATAAAATTTTCCCCTGCTTGTTTGGATTCATTATAGTCAACATTTCTTAAAGCATAATATTCCATCATGAACTGATCACCATTTATGATTATCCAGCATTAATACTACTTCGATTTCCAGTATTCAAAACATAGAAGGTCCTTAATAGTCATTCATTAATTAGTATATTTGCAGCTCTTGTTATTCAACTCCTTGAAGTATATGCCTTGTCCCAGAATTTCTTTGTGTATTTCCAAACTTTTCTACATAATGGTAGGATGAGTTCACAAATGAACCAACTCTGCATTGTCTTTTCACAATATTGACTTTTCTCATCTTTGCCAATTTGGTAAGTGAGAGCTCAGAATAGGTTTGATTTGCATTTCTCTTATTGCTAGTATGATTTTTGTGTGTGTGTGTATTCTTTCAGTTTATTAGTAGTTTAAGCGATCTTCTGAAAACTGTTCATATTGTTTACTACTTAATCTAGTGAGCTTTTATTTTCTATATTTGCTATGAGTTAATATATTTTCAGATGTATTCCATATAAAGATCTTTCTTTCCCCAGTTAACCAATTCCTTTCTTATGCTAGGCTGCAGTAAGTTTATTCAAGCAGGTCTTAAAATTTCTTGCCGCTGAAATTATCCAGGTTATCTATCATAATTTTTATCCCTTTTTTGACTATGAAATCATTCCGTGAACTATGAAAAGTACCTAATATCATTCTCTTCTAAATTTTTTTGATGGTGTGATCTTTGATATGCTGGTTGCATGTGATGAAAATTGCTAGTCTAACCCTAATTTTCTTCAGCCTGCTTTTCAGCTTTCCTAGCCAATTTTGTCAAATAAAGAGTTCTTTCGTAAGTTATGATGTCAAATCTGATTCTTCCTTTTCTAATCTGTTGCAATGATCTACTTTTTATTTTCTAAACCATTAACCAAATGGTTTAGATGTTGGCCTTATAAAGTAATTTATGTTCTAGGAGAATTCTCCTTTGACTCTTACTTTTTGGATGATTGTATTTACTAGTATTTTAGTTATTTTTGTTTCCCTAAGTAAAGTTGTACTCCTTTACTTAGCTCTGTAAAGCACCTTTCTTGGTATTCTGATTGATATGTCATTTGTATATTAATTTTGGGAGTACTGTCATGATCCAGCATGAATACTATTCTTTTAACTATTTAAATTCTTTAATTTTTTCAAAAAGTATTTTGTAACCACAGAACTAATGAATATTCTTCAGTAGATGTATAAGTTTGATTATTATTATGAATAGGACTTTTCCATTTATTATTCCTTCCTAGACTTTGTATTACAATATAAAAATGCTATATATTTTTACGTATTTATTTTGTATTCTTCCACATTACTGAAGCTATAAAATGTTTCCATGAGTTTTTTGCTACTTCCCTAAGTACAATGAAATAAACTTTTTCAATGTGTTTAAATTTTACTCAACTCTTTTTTTCTTTATAAAAGTTCTTTGTCAAAAAGGAAAGCTCTCTTGAAGGCAAGGATGTTTTCTTTTTGTATTCACAATGCCCTATACAAAATTGGAATATTTATTGATTAAAAATAATCTCAAAATATGGAAAGAACGTTTCACTGCTTTAAGATCAGTCAGAAGAAAAGAGAAAGTGAGTTCCATTCCACAGTGTGGGCTAGGAAAAGAGACAGTACCTGATGAGAAGTAGCAGGGAGAACAATGGAAAGGGAAGCAAATAGAACAATTTCTAAGTCCCTTACAAAAAAAGGTGATGGAAATCAAACTTATACTGATTTCATCCTGAAGAGGATTTTACATGCCTGAGATAAAACCTACATATATACACATACACAGTAATACAGCTGCTCACTTACCCCCATAAAGCTCCAAATTCAGTTGCTAACAACCCCAGCGCCGCCTCAAGCAATGAGCACCACCACTAATGGTTAAGAGTTGAAGGAATCTTCCTTCCTGACAGGTCTAGGGGGATTGGAAGGAAAGGGAGGTCTCTGATCCTGCAGTGGCAACTATTTTTACTGAAAATTGTGTTTACTCGGGTTCCCAGCTTTTCTTAAAACTTATGACATACCAGCTAAATAACCTGGTGACTTCTCCACCTTGTTATTTTCCCTGGTATTTCTGGGAAGGAAAAGGAAATGCCCACATACCTTCTCTTCATTCTGCAGTTTGACATCATATTTGTGAGGCAGAAATTTTGGAGGAGCCCATCTCTTCTCCCCTTTCTTTAGGGAGGTAGGAAGTTTTCTAGGAGACCTGCGTGCCCTGTCACCTGAAAAGAAAAAGAAAACTAAGTTAAAGAAGAAGTAACAAAACATTTTATTATTCTCTTAAGCAAAAGCTAGATTCCAAGACAATTTTAAAAGATACTCTTCCAGGAGCACAAAAATTTTCAAATATTAAATCTAAATAAAAACACGCATACCATTGACAATTTAGTCTAATTAAAAGGATAAAAGGATTAAAAATTAAAAATTAAAAAGATAAAAGGAGTGAGGAAAATGGTTCACCCCTTTCAATCTTGACTGGCAACGATTTATTTGACTGGAAGATGGTGGTGGGAGAAGGACCTCAATGTAGTTTACACCTACTCAGACTCAGGAGAAGTTAAATTAAGGGCACCAAAAGAACTTTCCTGCTGCCTCTTATCTTAAATGCTTAGGATTCAGATCAAAACCATAAGACAGATTTTGTTAATGTGTGTGTGTATATACACACACACATTAACAAAAT
>NC_058133.1:501686336-501705339 GCF_016433145.1 Gracilinanus agilis | reverse complement strand
TGTGTATATATATATATTATATATATATATATATATATATATATATATATATATATATATATATATATACACACACACACATACACATATATATACCAGGCCAGGTTTTCAAGACCTCATCAGCACATCTGTCATTGAAATGCCACTACTAGGTCTATATCCAGAAAAGATAAAAGGAAAGGAAAAAGGATGTATTTTTTAAAAAATATTTATAACAGTTCTTTTTGTGGTAGCAAAGAATTTGAAAATGAGGAAATGCCCATCAATTGGGGAATGGCTGAATAAGTTATGGTATGTGATGGTGATTGAACACTACTGTGCTATCTGGATAAAATAGTTTCAGAAAAATCTGGGAAGACTTATATGAACTGAGGTAAGGTGAAGTCAGCAGAACTAGGGACAACTGTACAAAGTAAAAGTAATATTGTAATGATAAACAACTGTAAAGGACTTAGCTACTCTGATTAAGACTGTGATTCAAAACACTTCCAAAGGACAATGATAAAAAATGTGATCTACCTCCAGAGATAGAACTAATGAACTCTGAATACAGATTTAAAGAAAAGGGGGGGGGGGGGGGGGAGACACGTATTTTTCATCTTAGAATCAATACTAAGTATTGGTTCCAAAACAAAAGTGGTAAGGCCTAGGCCAGTGATGGTGAACCTTTTAGAGACCACATGCTGTGCCACTCCCCTCCCCCGCCTTCCTCCTTCCCCAACACAGAGGAGGGGAAAGCCCTCCCATTGGGCTACTGGGCAGAGGGGCAAGTGAAGTGAGGAAAATGTCCTCAGCAAGCATAGAGGGGGGAGGAGTGGTCTGAGTGGTCTGAGTGCTCTGCTCCCCTCCAACTCTGCCACCTGTGAGCTATCCATCTTACCCCAGCTGGGAAGGGAGGAAGCACTCTCTCTGGGCTGCTGGGCAGAGGGGCAGGGAGACATGGTGGAAAGGGGGAAGGGAGCAGCTCCACCAGAGTCCCCTTTGCCTTTCTAGTAACAAACTGGGGAGGAGGGTGGGGCACATGTGTGTGTGTGCTCTATGTATCATCTCTGGCACACATACCATAGGTATGCCATTAGTGGCCCAGGTAATTAGAGATAAGTGCCTTGCCCAGGGCCACACAGCTAGAAACTGTCTTGAGGCCACAACTGAACCCAGATCCTCCCAACTCCAGGCCTGGATCTCTGTCCACTGAGCCACCTAGTTACCCCTTGAAGCAAACTTTTAAATTTTTCTTTATTTTTGTATTTATATTTTCTTTTGCAACATAGATAATATGGAAATGTAGACATTTTACATGACTTCACATGTATAATTGCTATCACATGGCTTGTCTTTTCAAGGAGGAGAAGGGTGAGAAGAGAATTCAGAATAAAAAAATTTTTTTTAATTTTTTACATGTAATTGGAAAATAATTAAATAAGAATGTATTTTTTTAAGAACTTCTGCCCATTGTATCACATTCTTTATCAGGGACTGTACTGTCTCATTCTTTTTTTTCTGGCCCCTCTTAGCAATTGGAGTCTTCTCACAGCCATGCACAGAACTGGGAGAAATGGCCACCAAAAAGGACTTCAGAGCTGCCACCTCATCTAACTGCCTAGGTGCAAGGTTTAGTGGTTATTCTTCATTCAATAAACTCTTCACAGGTTAAATGACAGAACAATTAAGAATACTCTCTGATGTATACAAACAAGATTTCTGAGAAACCCAAAAACATAGGCCTCTGACTACAGACCCTTGATTAAAACTAACACTATACATACTAATACTATCTCTCCTGCCTTCATCCTCTTTTAGGACTGGATCCTTCTTTGGAAGATCCTGGGCCACCTGACCAGAGTTCTCTTTATCACTTGATGGGGAATCACAGGCACCATCAGATTTCTTCTCAGAGGTTTCCTCATCTACCTTCTCCAAAGGATGAATTTTCACAATCTTTACCTTCAGCATTTTTTCCTTCCCAACCTATGAAAAGAAAAAAAAAAACAAAACAACAAACAACAAACAAGCAGGGTTTAGTGAAGGAGAGGCACAGCTTATTTCTTCATTAAGTCACAGTATCTGAAACTAGAAGACACCTTAGAGATTTTATTAATAGAAATGGGGTTAAAATCACACCCCTTGACATTAATGCATTGCTGGTGGAGTTGTGAATTGATCCAACCTTTCTGGATGGCAATTTGGAACTATGCCCAAAGGGCCCTAAAAGACTGCCCGTTGATCCAGCCATACCACTGCTGGGTTTATAAGGAAAAAGACATGTACAAAAATATTTATAGCCACGCTTTTTGTGGTGGCAAAAAACTGGAAAACGAGAGAATGTCCTTCAATTGGGGAATGGCTGAACAAATTGTGGTATCTGCTGGGAATGGAATACTATTGTGCTCAAAGGACTGGAGGAATTCCACATGAACTAGAGCAGAACCAGGAGAGCATTATACACAGAGACTGATACACTATGGTAAAAATCAGATGTAATGGACTTCTCTACTAGCAGCAATGCAATGATCCAGGACAATTCTGAGGGACTTATGAAAAAGAATGCTATTAACATTCAGAGGAAGAACTATGGGAGTAGAAACAGAAGAAAAACAACTTCTTGAACACATGGGTTAATGCAGACATGATTTGGGATGTAGACGCTAAAGGACCACCCCAAAGCAACTATCAATAATATGGAAATGGGTCTTGATACACATGCAAAATCCAGTGGAAATACATGTCGGCTACGGGGGGAGGGGGATGAATCATGTAACCATGGAAAAGTTTTCTATTAAAAATTAAAAATTAAAATATAATCACACCCCTTCTATTCTCCTAGGATGAGTATCTTTTGGTTAACCCTCTAGCAGCCTTTTACCCATATAGAAGCACTTGGACCTATTTCAGAGACCTATAGGAATGCTAAAGGAGGTAAATTAAGCAACTCCAGTAGTAGGTACTTACCTCAAAGTCACACTCCTCTCCCACAGCATACTTGGTCATAATCTCCAGCCAGGCAGTATCAACTAACTTCTCTAAGGAGATCGTGTTGTGGTGGACCATCTCCAGCACAAGCTTCTCATACCAGACGGGGAACTCCTCCTTCAAGCTAAGCAAAGATGTCACTCATTAGTAATCTTCTAACAAAATAACCAACACCAGCTCTTTGGTCAAGGTAATATTATTGGCTAGCACTCAACAAGGTAGCCCTCATGAGCTAAAACTAGCCTAATCCTCAGCCAGAACTATCCTTTGCTATTTAGAAATGAAGAATCCAAAATCATTATTCTAAACAGCCAAGTGATAACTGCTTAGCTATTGCATTTGAAAAAAGGAAAATAGGAAAAGTAATATGCAAAGCACAATTCTATCTATCCAGAAACAATCAGCAAACATTCATTAAAGCGGATGTTAAAATAAGCTAGAAGTTCATGTTCAAAGGAAAGCTACTCTCCCAGGGACTATTTATTCCCACTTTATAAGTCCATCCTTGTATATAACTTTCCATAAATGAATAGACTTCGATAAATGGCTTTCAAATCCAGAATAGAAGGAGTAGGGTGTAGTGAAAAGGACACTAGGTTAAAATACTGAGGGGACCCGAGTTTGAATCCCCACTCTAACACTTATTAGCAACTATGAGATTCTTGGAAAGGAATTTTGCAAAACTAGAAGGGGCTAGAGTTAGAAGAAGGATCATCAAAAATTGATAGTAAAAGAGGAGACACAAAAATTATAAAAATACAACTAATCCAAAGGCACAGCAATCTCAAACCTTGAGCACATGGTCAAACAAAAATAATTAGATAGTGAATCCTATATTGCATTCAAATCTTTGTATTCCCTCTCTGAGTCTGGGAAAACCTAGGATCACCATCCCCATCCCTCCCTTGAATGGGCTACCCTCTTGCCTAGGGTCTGGGCTTCAATCTGGAATGAGGAAAGAGCTCTAAGGCTGGCTTATCCAATCTCTGTCCAAAGCTACAAGCCCAGGCCAAGATGCCTTATAATATCAGGTGCTAAAAAGGTGAATTTCAACCAACAAAAAATGTAAAACTGTCTTCAATGGAGTAAATAACCAATATATAGATCCTTTAAGAGATAGGATACATACTCTATAGAAAAAATGAACTTTTTTTAGATCAAGAAATGATTAAGTGGCTAAAATTCAGAAGTTTTGTTGTTAAAAGGGTTATTCCCCAAGCTCTTCAGAATAATTTCAGAGATTCTGATACCGTAGAATTTTACAGATGTGATTTGAGCTCTCCAGACTCATATGGGAGAATGTTCTACAGGAAGATGAAAAGAAAGGCCTGAACTGAAAGAGAAGAAATTCTAAATACCAGCAAATGAACTTATGAAGGAGAAAAGAGAAGAATCAGGAAAAGTTTAAAGACCAAGAATCAAGAAAGGCAAGTACTAAAAGAGAAAATATTTGAAAAGTCAAGGAGGGAAAAGAATGTATTGATAAAGTACCTTGGGTAAATCAAGGTAATGACAGTTCTAGTGGCTAAAGACTCCCTCAAAACAGCATGTAATAGCACTTACTAAGAAAAACAAAGACTGAGTCTCACTTTCAGCGATAAAAAGAGCAAAGGCTGCTGCCATGCACAACCTCAGCCTGAAAAAGCTAGAACCTCTCTAGGATTAAAGGGTACCTGGCACACAGTAGGTGCTTCTTGAGGAATTCTTACTGATTAGAAAAGGCAAAGCTCAAGAAATAGTTCTTCATACTCCAAGTTAAAGAAAATTAAGTTTTTCCTTAAAAAGACAAAAATCATACTTAAGCCTGACACTTTTAAGGTGTTGATTAGTTCTGATGAGCAGTTTCTTCTTTGCCTTTTAAAAATTCTTTATTATAAAGGATGGTTGCTGCAGATGATGAAAAAACAAGAGGTATTGACAATCACCACAAAAGCTGAAATGCAGGGAGAAGGCTCCAATGTGAAAACTAAAGTCAAAAGTAGCAAAGGAGAATCAGGTCAGAATGGTGACAGAAGGGGAAGAAAGACCACCACCACCACCCTCCCCCTTGGAGCTAAGAAACAAATGGAAGAGGGAAAATGGTTAAACACATTGGGTTCACTAGACTAGATATGATCCAGAAAGGATCAGAAGAATCATGGAGAAGTGATCGGCAATTCCATGCAGAAGTCATTAAAGTAGCTATTTGCTCTTCTCATAATAATGGAATTCTACTGTCTTCTTTATAAGCTCCCCCCCAAAGTAAAAACATGATTATGACCTACTTCTCAAGGATACCTACAGACAAAAGATATTGCCAGGAGAAACTTAGAAAAGAATTAATAAATTTTTTGAGATTTAGAGTGAAAAGTTAAGGTCTTAGTTCACTACTACAGTCCATCAAAGATAAGAGTGTCAGAAAACAAAACATTTTGGAAGTGAATTACTAGTTAAAAATAAAGGTATCTAAGAACAGGATTTGAATTTGGGGGCCATCAAATACAAAAAGGACAGTTTCCAGTTTCTCAAAGGTCTCATATTCCAAATGTAGAGAAATGATCAAAAGATATGAAGAGACAGTTTTTTGATGAAGAAATCAAAGCCATATAGTCATGAGAAATGCAAATCAAAACAATTCTGAGATACCATCCCACACCTATCAGACTAGCCTAAATAATAAAAGGGCAAATATTGGAAGGGATGTTGAAAAATTAGGGCACTAAAACACTGTCAGTGGAACTATGAACCAATTCAAAACATTTTGAAAAAAAATCTGGAATTATGCCCAGAATTATAAAAATGTGTATACCCTTATATCTAGCATAACACCCCCAAGGTAATCAGGGAGAAAGGGCCTATATGTCCTAAAATATTCATAGCAACTCTCTTTTTGGCAACCCAAACCTAGAAATTGGGAGAATCCCATCAATTGGGGAATGGTTGAACAAGTTGTGGCATATGATTATGATGGAATCTACTGCACCATTAGAAATGACGAACAGATTAATAATAAAAAACAAAACATAAAAAGACCTACACAAGGGGCAGCTGGGTAGCTCAGTGGATTGAGAGCCAGGCCTAGAGACGGGAGGTCCTAGGTTCAAATCTGGCCTCAGACACGTCTCAGCTGTGTGACCTTGGGCAAGTCACTTGACCCCCATTGCCTACCCTTACCACTCTTCCACCAAGGAACTAATACACAGAAGTTAAGGGTTTAAAAATAAAAAAATAAAAAAAAAAAAGACCTACACAAGATTATGAAAAGCGAAATAAGCAGAACCAAGAGATTATATATAGCTACAGAAATATTTGAAGGATAATTTGTGAATATCTACCTCCAGAGAAAAAACTGATAAACAGAAATATAAAAGATACAAATTTGTTTTTGTCAAATGATGTCTTCTCTAATGTGGGTAGGGGAGAAAGGGAGATATCTGAGAATTTTCATGTAAACAAACAAATCAACCACAAAAAATTTTAATTAAAAAAGTGAATTTCCTTTCTAAGGAAGGAATGCATATGCCATGGGTGGGTAAGAATGTGGCTGCCTAGAGTTTGGCAAATCTTATCAGAAGGGCTTTAAAAACTAAAAAGGATTGTGGAGGAAGAAAAGCATGTATTTCACCAAAGTCTGGGGCAAAATCTATGAAAGGAACCCATAACAAAAATCCATCCTTTCATTTATCTACACAGATTCATCACAGGTAAGAATGGCTAGCTAAAAAGCATTAGGCAACACATATGATTTCCTAGGTACAGCTTAAGCCTTGGCAGGAGGATGCTCCTTCCTTATTGAAAAGAAACAAAGATGAGATGACAGAATGTCACCATTAAACTGTGTCCAAGAGAATTTCTAGATAAGAACTGGTGGGGAAAACAGATCACTATGTTAGAAGTAAGGTAAAGTAAGGTTTGGTCAGTCTATCACACCTCACACAACATGTAACAAGCTCAAAATGAACAAATGACCAGAACAGAAAAGACTCCCCCCACCCTCACTAAGCACTTTCCATGGAGTAAAAAGGCTCTTTCACTAAAACAGTCAATCAGAAGATGAAAAAGATGATCTGTAACACACAAAACTGAAAAGCTTTCACATGATAAAATTCATACAACTTGGACAAAAGGGGAAGTGAAAACATCTTTGCAAACATTTCTGCTAAGGAATATCAAACTAACACAAAAAAGAGCAAGACATTCCTCAATGAATAAGCAATGAAGGGACACATTTCTTAAAAAAAAAATAAATTATCATTAGAAACAACTAATACCAATCAAAACAACTGAGGTTTTACCTCACATCTAGCAAATTATTAATGAAGACAACAAAAAATGAGAGTCAATTTTAAAGGAGGGCCTTCGGGAAGATAATATACACCAAAACTGTTGGTGGGACTGAACTGGTCCAATCACTCTGGAAAATGATTTGGAATTATGTTGAATAAGAGTAAAATGTTCATACTAAAACAGCTAGAGAAATCAAAGAAAGGTCCATTGTACATAAAAACATTAGTAAGTGATTTTTGTAGCAGCAAAAAACTGGAAATAAAGTAGATGCCAATTGACTACAGAATATTAAACCACATGAATGGAATATTACTGTATTATAAGAGATGATGACTGAATAGAGAAGGGTATAAAGATGTAAAAGGAAATAGATAGAAACAGATATACAATAACTACAATGGCATAAATGAAAATAACAATTAAAAATGAATGCTTGCTAGAATAAGGATATCATAACAAGCAATTGTAAATGTATTGTGGAGGTTTGTACAACTGCCCTTTCTTTAAACATCTTCTAATGTCCAAATCCTCTATCCTATCTCTCTCGCTCTCTTTCTCTCTCTTCATGGCCATCTGTAGCCTCCAACACTGTTGACCAATTTCTCCTCCTTTATACCTATCTTCTCTCCAGGTTTTCAGGACTCCATTCTCTCCTGATTCATCTCCTACTTATCTGGCTGTTCCTTCTCTGCCTCCTTTGCTGGATCTTCCTCCAGATAACTGTATGTCCCACAATGCTCTGTCCTCAGTCCTCTTTTCTCCTTCCTCTATAGCATTTTGCTTGATGACTAAGTCATAAGCATCCAGGGATTCAATGATCTGTCTCCATGCAGATGATTCCCAGATCTATTTATCCTCTCTCCTGACCATGTCCAACAGGCACACTGGACATCTAAAACTGAAAAATGTAACATTTTTTAAAACAGTGATTTGGTTAAAAACATAGATGGTTTATTTATCAAGTTTGCTGATGGCAGCAAACTGTGGGAGATAATACAATGAATAACAGGATTCAAAGATTTTCAAAAGCTATCACACTGGGAACAGATCACATTTGTACCAACTAAATTTTAAGACTTGCACTTGAATTTCCTAAAAAATCAAGTTTGCAAAAGTATAGGCTGTACTGGTCAGATAGCAATAATTTCTCTTTAAAAGACTTTGGGCCCCACAGATAAATGGTTAAAGGACACAAAGTTCTTGAAAGAAAAATTGCAAAAAAATTTAATAATAAAAAAGAATTGCAAAATATTCACAACATAAAAGAATATTCCAAATCACTAAAGGTAAGAGAAATATTCATCAAAACAACCTTGAGGCTTTACCTCACATCTGGTAATTAGCAAAGACGACCAAAAAATGGCAGCAGACAATGCTGGAAGAGTTGTGGAATGATAGGCACAATAATAGATTGTTGGTATAGCTGTGAAAAGGTATAACTATTTTGGAAAGCAATTTGGAATCATGTAAATAAGAGTAGAATGTCCATATCCTCTGAATCACTCCTCTTAATAAGTTCAAAACTTAGGAAGCAAAAGAATTTTTAGGTCCTCTCCTATTCCAACCTTCAAGCAAAGGTTAGATAAACCACTGGCTGGGAATGTGTAAGGGACTTATGTTCAGCCATGCTTAAGCTACATGGCCTCTAAGATGCCTATCTGATGGAGATTCTGTGATACAAATAGGAAAACATGCAAGAAATTGAGGACACTGAAGAAAATCTCTAAGACAGAAAATTGAACTATATATAATAGAATGAAGTCATTTTATTCATAAAACTGTAATATTTTCCATGTTTAGGAATATTAAAACTTGGGGAAATATGGAAAAGCTATTTGGGGGAAAAACTCAGGGAACTCAAAAGCTGTACTTTATTTCTAAACTATAGTTCTAAACTATTGACCAAAGGCATATGCCACTCACAAAGTCCAAAAGATGAACATAATGTACTATTGTCCATAGATATATCTTTGGAAGCTTCCATTTGTGGCTCAGTTTTACCTCTCAAGTTAAATGTCTATGTTTACATAAAAATTAACCAACTCATCTAGAAACAATCACATAACAATCAATACCATTTACCAATAGTCAATAAGGCAGCCTAATAATCTGGAAACTGTCAGCAGCTATGTCCTAGCAGAGTCCAGAGTAAACTGTCCACCTGTTTCTGGCCCTGCTTCTTCAGGTGATAAGAGAGGGAAGATGATCACAACTGGAGGCAGAAGCACTGAGTTTACTATATCTACCAATTAGTACCACTGTCTTTTTTAAACTTTAACTAGTCATTTGCTCATCTGGAAAATGGTCTAAGTGCTCTCTAAGGGTCCTTCCTACTCTTTAATTCTGATCATCTATAATCCTCTGAAAAGGAAAATTTCATTATTGAAAGGTTTCCTTCTAGCCTGCTTTAATATTAGGGACCATTTTAAAGTTAGCTGAAATTCAATCAGACATTCTGAGAGTATACTTCTGACATAAAGAACTAAGAAGTTCTTCCATAGCTAATCAGGTCTTTGGGGACAAGAATGTCTCAATATAATCCTTGACTACTCAACAATCACCAACTTACCTCTCAAGGCCCCTGGTTTAGACTTCTTCCCAGCTAGCTTTGTCAATTTGGCCTCTCTAAAAGTCTGTTTCCTCACTGGGATATTATGTGTACTAGCTAGACCTCACAAAAGTGTCTTGAGGTAAAAGGTATTTTGTAAAACCATAAAGTGGCACAGGGGTCGAAAGTCAGGAAGTTTTATCCTTCCTGGGTTCAAATCCAGCCTCAATTGGCTATGTGACCCGGGGCAAGTCAATTAATCCTATGTGCCTCCATTTCCTCATTTGTCAAATGAGCTAAAGAAGGAAACAGCAAACCACTCTAGGAACTCTGCCCATATCTCTGTACATGGGGTCACAGAAGAGAGTCAAACACCACTAAAAACAACTGAATAACAAAAGCCATAAAGCATTATATAATACCAAATTACCACCCCTACCTTACAAATAAGGAAATTCAAGGCCCAAATCAAAATACTATACCAGTTTACATGTAGTTCACATTCCTAAAAATGACATTTTTAAGGAAAATCAGTTCAGGCACTCTTCAAGTTCTGACGTTCTGACTTCCAAGTACAGAACAGTATATTCCAAGTATAGAAGTATAAAACCCATGTAAACCTGCATATTCCTCCTTTCTCATTTTGCCATATTATTTTCCTATTGAAACAAATGTTACAAATGATGGTTAAGAGTTCATAGGCTAAACCCTAAAATATTGTTAATATACAACACAGCCAAGATATGATCATTTGTAACATTGTTTCCATGATCCAATATTCTGAAGAACAAAACAGCTGATTTATACACACTTTCTTAACAACCCATTTTAGGTTGTTGTTCTAGGCTGGAAAAAAAAATGACACCAAAGATAGCCCCAAAAGGCACGTTTTGAAAAAGTTTTTTTTTTTTTGTTTTTTAAAACCTTAACTTCTGTGTATTGGCTCCTAGGTGGAAGATTGGTAATGGTGGGCAATGGGGGTCAAGTGACTTGCCCAGGGTCACACAGCTGGGAAGTGTCTGAGGCCAGATTTGAACCTAGGACCTCCTGTCTCTAGGCCTGGCTCTCAATCCACTGAGCTTCCCAGCTGCCCCTTGAAAAAGTTTTGAAAAACAAATATGGCTTATATAGGCAAATCAATACATTCAATCTACTCAAGGTTATACCTATGGCTCCAGTTCCAATCTCTGGGCAATTCTTTCTACTATACCAAGATATTAAGCACTGTTAAAATTTAAGGATACCAAGAAACAAGATTCTTCCTTAATTCTTGCCCCAAAGAGTTCTTAACCTGAGAGGTCGATGGACCCCTAAGAGTCAATGGATAGATTTTAGGGAGGTCTGTGATCTTGGATCAGAAAAAAACTGACATCTTTATTTTCACCTTTCTTTAAAAGGAGCATATAGCATTTCTTTGGATCCTGAAGGCAGAAAACAAACCATTCTTCTATAGTCCAAAGGCTTTACCAGCTAGCCAAAGGGGGTCCATGACTCAAGTGTACTTAAAATAAGCCCTGAGTAGGGCCCCATTTGCCAGGGTGGTCCCTTACCAATGTAAATATAGCAGCAAGAACTTAGCTCGTCTCACCCCTAGAGGAATGGGGTAGCTAATCAGCTCAAGCTTACCAGGGTCCACAATCATCCCTACTTTCAAATGTCAAAAAAGCACTTGAGAGTTTAATACTGAGCCCCCTCTCAGTGCTACTTACAGCTCAGCAACTTCCTGCTCTTCCTCCCAGGCCTCCTTGTGCGTCAGCTGGCTGCTGCCAGTGCTCTTACATGTCCAAATCCGTTCACTGTATCTTTCCAGGCGGGCTTCATACTCTCTGTGGTGACTGCAGTTCAGGAAAATGACATTCAAGTAATAAAGGGAAAAAAACCCACCAACCCTAGAGTGATGATACTTGCCATAATTACAAGTCTGCATCCAGACTAAAATACACCAGTCTTGATAAGTACAATGTGAGGAAAGGCAACATAACATCAAAGGACTCGGGCGTTAGTCAATAAGCAGAATATGAGTTTTTGAGTATGGATCCTTTTTTTAAACTTACTAAACCAATTACAGAAGAGTGGATAGGATCATATTCATTCAAGCCCTACTCCTGGCACATACTTATTGTGTGCTAGGAGCTCCACAATGCAGAATAAATGACCATCTGTATGGGTAGAAAGAGTTGCTTCACCCAGAGTTCTGGTCCAGAAAAATCTCTAACTACTTCATGCAATGTAAAGTTTAGAAGTCACGAAAGACCCAAATGAAAATTACCAGTTGTTCTCCCCACCCCCCCCACCCCAAGAAGAGCCTTCATGGGAGCAGGTCTAGAGTCATCCATTACAGCTCTAATCCAGCAGCATCTGAAGGATGCTCAACAACCTGGACAGTGACTGGCTGTAGGCCAAATCTGAGCCCCAGGAGAAAGGGAAAGAGAGAAGAGGATAGTTTGAGCAGCAGAAGACCTAACGCCTCATGCTAAGAGATGAATGAGGTTCTGATCTTTATGCCAGGTGAGCAGTACCATAGATATGATGTAAGAGGGGGAGGAGGAAGAGGAAGTCTGAATCCTGGTGCCTTTTATCCATTTATGAAGCTGGGGGGCGGGGGGGGGGGGTGTCCTCAGTTTGCTTCTTTGTAAGGTAAGATAATAAATATGGTCTAGATGTAGATGACCTCCAAGATCCTTCCATTTCTGTATCTATAATCCTAACTAGATTGACTCTGGGGAAATCACTTAATCTCCCTGGACTTGAATTCCTCTATAGTAAACTGAGGGGGTTTAGACCAGATGACCTCCTCCTCTCTGATGCCTCATCTTGGATTCTGAACTAGCTAAAAGAGGAAAGAGATCGTTTGAAATGTTAGAAAAAATTTACATGAGAAACACACAAGAGGACAAGTTAATGCAATTCAATGACTTCATTGGCAGCCTTCAGCCTTGGGAAGGACCCACAGAATCTTTCTTGAATGGCAGTTTAAAAAGTAATATCTATCTTCAGAGAGCAGTTAAATAATCTTCAGAAAATCCTCTCCTCATCCTTTATGCTTTCTTCAATAAAACTACATTCACAAGATCATCTGAGCAGCCACAGGAGGAAAAAAAAAAAAAATCAATGTGACGGTTCCACACCATTTTTTTTTAACTCTTCCCATTCTACCCCAATGATAATTCACTCTCATCAGGTACATGCAAATTCAACCACAGTGAGTAACTAATACTCTGCATCTACAGCAAGACTCCATCAAGTGATACCACAGCCAGTCTTCTGACAGCTTCAGTATCTTCCAAGGTGGCCATTTTAAATAATAATGGAATTAAAACTCTGAAAAGCTGTCTGTGCTACCACCAGAAGGCAAAAATTTCTTTCCAGTTGTCAGCTCACTTCAAGGTTATAATCAAGGGAACCCCAGAACAACAGAGACTAATCAAACCTACCCTCAGAATCTAAAACTATTACTACTCAACAGTTTCTACTTATTCTCTGACATCTTTAAATAATGAGAAGTATCTTAATTTTCCTACTACTGCCCTCTGATTTTGGTCCTGGCATGATAAACTGTCTTAAAAGGTAGATAGAAAAAAGAACAGAAATAGTGACAGAAGTTCTAAGAGCCAGAGAGGCCTTACTTCCACATTGGGCAAGCTGAGTGAGAGGTAAGAGATACAGTGAACTATAGTCAGAACAACTAGATTCTAGGCTTCTGTACTTACTGAGGGATTTGATCCTGGACAAGTCACTTATCTCTCAGCCTCAGTTTCATCAGAAAGAATAATAATGCTACCTATCTCATAGGATTATGGGAAGGAAACTTTTCAGCAACCTGCAACGTAAATGTGATGTTGTTAATCAATAAATGCTGTACAAGATGTGGGGAGCTGGGCTAATATAAGGGAAGTACTAAAATTTTAAATTATCATAGGGAAATTGCAAGGCAAAAGGTTGTATTTACTGTCAGATATGGCTACCATATTGGGGGGGGGGTGTTTCAACTATTTTTCTTGGCAAGGGAGCGTTTATTTTTATTTGGTATATAGGGTGATATTTCTAGAAAGAACCTACATGAAAACAAAAGGCATTAATAAAACTTTAGGAAAAGAAAAAAAACAACCTTTGTGAAGTCTAACACCTACTGCTACTCTAAAAAAACCTGAATTACCATAAGATATCAAAGGAAATACTACCTCACAGATAGAAAACAAAGGGTTATCAAATAATAAATTAAATCTCCTAAAGAGAACAGCCATCTTAACACTTAATTGGAAGGGCAGCTAAGTAACTCAGTGGATAGAGCCAAGTCTGGAGTTAGAACCTGGGTTCAAATCTGGCCTCAGACACTTCTTAGCTGTGTAACCATGGGAAAATCACTTAATTCCCACTGCCTAGCCCAGAGATGGCGAAGCTATGGCATAGGTGTCAAAAATGGCAGGCAGAGCGCTCTCTGTGTGCACATGGCTGCCCTTCCCACCCCCAGGCAGAGCTGTTCCCTTCCTCCTCTCCACCATGCCTGACATTTTTTCATATCACCAGCCCCTCCACCCAGAAGCCCATTAGGAGTGCTGGGGGGAGGGGGTGTAAGGTGGGAGGCTCACAGGCAGCAGAGCTAGAGGGGAGCAGAATGTTCAGATTACTCCCCTCCCCTCCCCCTCTCTACACTCACTGAAGACATTCCTCACTTCCATCCACAGCTTTTCACCTACCCTGTGTGGGGTTGGGCCCCCCCCCCCACAGGCACACAGCACTGACTCTAAAAGGTTCACAATCACTGGTCTAGCCCTTGCCCCTCAGTCTTAAAGAGTTAAGAGTGAAATATTTAAAAATAACAAAAAAAAAAAAAAAAAAAAAAAAAAAAAAAAAAAAAACCTTAAAAGGAGCTGGAAGAGGTTATATGTCAGATGGTGAAAGGCCAGATAGTCATAAAGAATAGCAAAACATTTTTAAAGAATATCATATACAGTGAAATCTCCAAATGCCATAACTATTTTTTCTAGTTAATGAAATGGTCAAGTCAATAGGGAAGATCATGCCTTCTGGACAGGACAACAGTGGGTGAATTTTATTTAAGGAGCTATACAGATGTAATCCATTTGGGAAAGAACAATCCCTACTATGAGAAACAGAATGACATGATATATGTCTCGAGAGCAGGCAGAGAGACAGAGCTGCCTGCATTCATATTCTACCTGACACATAGCTCAATGTCCTCAAGCACTCCAAAACTAGAACTTATCAGTTGATCTGCCTTGGTAATTTCTTCGCTGGGAGTTCTCTTTGACAATGAAATTACCGGTCAAAACCAAAATCTTAAAATTCACTTTTTCTTTTTTTAGGATCACTAAAGGAATCTAAAAGTTCTTGTAATGCATTCCCTGGAAAAGGTTTAAAAAAATAAAACTTTCAGAAGGTTGGGCTCAGGTATGCAATTCTGGTTATAAAATAGAATAGACAACTAAACCAAAAAGAAGATGGGATTGTAGACAAAAAAAAGATCAACCCTGTTAAGTCTGGAAAGAGGTAAGACTAGGGAAATCAGGCTGAAATAGGATTTTTGGTTTTAAAAAAGGTCTTTAGAGTATCTTTTGAAGATTGCCTGAAAATAATCATGTCTTCCCATACAACAACAAAAATTACTGGAATGAAATAATCCAAGTCCTAAATAATGAGGATCCTCATCAAGAACAAACACAGACACACAAAATATCGATGCTCTTAGGGAGAGGGCATTCTTTTTTCAGGAAGTGGTGCTCTTGAGTCTAGAAGGAAGCCAGAGATTCTAGAATCTGGTGAGTGGGGAGCAACCAGAACAAATCTAAAGAAAGGAGATGGAATTGGGTGGAAGGGCAAATAGCAATAGAGCCAGTGTAGCTGAAATGCAGTTACCAGCAACAAACCTTTAGAGGGAGGTGAGGCTGGTCCAAGCAGTTTGGTACTTAGTTTCCATCAATTCAGTGTTTAATAAAAACGAAATTATCAAAACAAGTCTCAATATTCCAAAAGTTTGGAACAGGGGCAACTACCTCACTCAGCTACATGCTATCTCAACACTTCTAACTTTTGAGATGTGGGATCACTTTCAACAATGTTACAGGAAGAGAAGGAAAATGAAAGAAAATGTAATCCATTTGGGGAAAAATAAAGTGTCTATTTACAAACCCTATTTCAGATTTCAAGTTTCCCAAAAGAAATATATCTTTCCAAAAACCAGCCATAGCAATGTGAAGTTCCCAGTGACTCCTTACACAGGTGTTAACAGACAAAATCTCACAGCAAAGCCCCAGGCTAACTACAAATGAAAAACATTTAGTTGTTTAAATCTAGGAATATTTTAAAGTGCATCTATGCTGAGAAAGGCCTTCTTGCCACCTGGGGTGGGTGGGGGGTATTCTCCTTAGAGCCCAGTAACTCTGAGCTTGTCAGAGGAGCAGTTGAATGGGGGGGAAAGGGGTGTGAAGAAAAGGAGGAGGAAAGTCAGGAAAGCTGAAACTGAAATTTCCAACAGCACCAGAAAAAAAGGAAAAGTAAACAGTGCTACATAATTAATGATGAGAAAAATTAAGGGATTTCTCATTTAAAAAAATTCTTTTCTGTTCTCAATAAACCAGTTAAACATTAAGGCAAGTAAAAACTAACTCTTGCTTGCACATAATCATATACTTAAAATAAATTAAAATATTAAAGCCAATAGACCTAACAGCTCAGCATTCCATCTGTCCAATGCAATTCTGTCTTGCAACTGCAACTTAACTCCATTTACAGCTGCCCAGCACTCATCAGGACAAACTCTGGGTCACATTCTTGCCCAGCACAACTACAAATTAACATTCAAACAGTCCTCACTCCTCCTGCTTCCAAAAGTCCCCAAACAGTTAGAAAGTCTACAAAGTGTTTTACACTTGAGTGCTTACTTAAAACAGCTGAACCCATGCCAAATAATCATTTTGACAGGCTCATTTGAACTACAGCCCTTCCTGTAAAATTTATTTATATACAATATTCAGGGTACCATCATTAGAATCAAATTCAGTACTAATTCTGACAGGATTTTTATACTTTCAAACCTCAGATCCCACATGTAGGCGTGCAAATTTTGAGTTAGATTTAAAATGTCTAACCATTATTGACATGTAAAGTCAGTTATACAACAAAAGCACATTATTCACAATTAGCTTTCGAATTTTAATGAAGATAATAAAAGCTCTATATATTTATATATTCAACAATATACCACCTACAGCTTTAAATAAAATATTTTGCAACATTTACTTGTGGTATACACCAAAAGATATTAAAGAGAAAATTAAAATATCAAATCACATCAAAAACAGAATTTTAAACATTAAACTGACTGTGTGACTGGAAATAGATGTGCAATAAACCCAACGGGAGAACTTATTCACTTCCGGGAGACCACTAAGGACCACTAAGATACAGATATGCCAACCATACCCATACTGTACAATCGTTTAAAACCCATACTTGAAGAGCTTCCATTTGTAGCAATTCACAAGAGAGCAATTTTTCACCTATAAAATGCAAGGCAATTAAAAGCCTCATGTTAAAAAGGCTTGTTAAAAATAATGGCATGAGAAATGTTAAGCAGGAAGATACCTTAACCTCCATTACATTTTCGGTTAAATCCTCCTTCTGGAGACTATCGTTTTTTAAAAACTGTTTCATCATCCATATGAGCACAAGAAAAGTCTTTATGGCAAAGACCATTTCATTTGTCTTTGTGTCCCCCACACTCTCAGCAGGCACATAGGATCTGTGGATTGCTTAACCACCATTTCACTGAGTAATTAACGTGGAAGGGTCACAGGAGAGTTCGGTGGGGATGGCAAGAGTTGCTGTGGTTCAGTGCTCAAAAACCGAAAAGAACCAGGTTCTCTAGGCTCCGCTGCCCCTCCCCCAACCCCAGTGCATAGGAAGTCTTTTCCCCAGAAAAAATACTTGGGAAAATAAAAGGCCCCGCTCCGCGGAGGCAAGAGGTGGGTGCTGCTCCCCTAGAGAAGAGAAACCACCGCAGACACAGACAACACTCCTGGCCATCTTCCCCGCCATTCAGGGGGATTTTAAAAGACTTAACAGGTGGGGAGAGGGGAGGTTCCGTTAAGTTCCGGATCACAGACGCTAGAAAACGGAGGAAATCAATACAAGGAGTATGACAAAGTTCAGGAGTGTGCAGAAGGCCCCAGCCATCCCCACGACAATAAAAAATACTTGAACTAGTCCTAGCCCTCACGACCGGTTCCCGGCCCAGCTGGCCATCCAGGCCCACAGCAAGTTTTAAGGTCCAGTCTGCTCACTAACAAACAGCAGCCTCTTCCCTGGGGTTTCTCGGCAAAGCCTTGGCGACAGCCTCCTCTCCGGCTCCTTTGTTTTGGAGACCGCCCTCAGACTCGGTGCGTATCCGGAGTCAAGAGCGGGCGGCCTTGCCGGCCCAAGCCAGACCCGCAGAGGTCAGCCTCGCAGAGGCCAGGGCCCGTTGCCCAGTAGCGCTCAGCCCCTTCTCGGCCCCAGCTCCCTGGGTTGCTCCTGCCTTTGTCTGAGCTGACACGGAACTGAGCGGGGAAGGAAACTTCCAGCTGACTCGGGGGGGAGGGAGGGGAGCTTACGGGGACAGCAGGAGCCGCCGCCGTCCGGGGCTGCCAGGGCTCGGACAACAATGGCTCGAGGCGAGCAGGAACAGCAAGAGAAGGAGGCCGCGTGGTCCTCTAGCGCCCGCCCGCCCTCCTCGTCCTCCACCCACGGGGTCCCAGACTCTTCCCGGGCGCGTTCCGCTCGCCGCCTGACAGCCGCCCCCAACCCTAGGCCCGGCCCCAAAGGATACTCCCGAGTCCGGAAGGCCTCCTGCGTGTGCGGGATGACGAAGAGCGGCTCCTCTCCGGGCAGCGGCTTCACCAGCGGGAACGGCTTGCGGCCCAGCAGTGGCGCCATCACGGCGGCGGCGGAGAAAGCGGGAGCGGGACCCGGGCCGGAGTGGAAACTGGAGTGGGAGCCGGCGCACGCGGGAGTAGGCGGCTGCTCCGCGGGCCCCGGCGCGCCACACTAGGCCTCGCTCTGGGCCCGGCGCTCGCGGCTCTCGCGCGCTCTCCTGCGCGCGCTCGTTCTCCCTCGCTCCCCCCCTCCGGGGCGGGGGGAGGCGCGAGCCCCGGCGCTCGGCGCTCGAGCACCACCGGCGCGGGGGCCGTGACGGGAAGGACCCTTGGGCGGGGGTCGAGG
>NC_058133.1:501654014-501676730 GCF_016433145.1 Gracilinanus agilis | reverse complement strand
GCGGGACCCGGGCCGGAGTGGAAACTGGAGTGGGAGCCGGCGCACGCGGGAGTAGGCGGCTGCTCCGCGGGCCCCGGCGCGCCACACTAGGCCTCGCTCTGGGCCCGGCGCTCGCGGCTCTCGCGCGCTCTCCTGCGCGCGCTCGTTCTCCCTCGCTCCCCCCCTCCGGGGCGGGGGGAGGCGCGAGCCCCGGCGCTCGGCGCTCGAGCACCACCGGCGCGGGGGCCGTGACGGGAAGGACCCTTGGGCGGGGGTCGAGGAGCCCTCCCCCACGACTCCACCGCCTCCGCCGCGCTTGCCTTGCGTCCGCCGGCCTCCCGCCGAGCACGGCCCGAAGCCCCGGGATCCAGCGTTCGTAGCGGCTCCTCGGCAGCCCCGGAGGAAATTATTGAAAAATGGCGGGAGATTGCCCTCCTCCCCCCCGCCCGTTCGGCGCTCACACTAACTTGCTCCCCCGTGGCGCCTCTCGCGGCGGCCGCAATAGGCGGAGAGCCAGCCGGCGCTCGCGCCTGATTGGCTTGCGTGAGCCGTCGCTCAGCCCCCGATTTCCCCGCCCCTCCGGCTCCAGCCGGGTAGTTGGGCTGCGGCGCAATAGAGGGCAGTGTGAAGAGGTGAAAGGTCAAGTTATGTAAGCACCGGCCAATGGCTCTCAGTTTTCCCGGGAACCCAGTGTGGGTGAGAGGCAGTGGATGACCAGCGGAATCGGAGTCTGAGTGATGGGGTGGGGGGTACGGCGGAAGGGTCAACCGGAGAATCTCCTCCTTACGGACACTGCGCCATCTGTCACCGACGGCGACATCGACATCCGGGCATCACGGTCCGTGCGCCGGAGGGGAGGGGGCGGGGCGCGCGCGTCCGGGGGCTTTGTCTTTCCTCCTGGGCCCCGCCCCCGCCTTAAAGGGGACGCGCTCGGCGGGTGGCATGGGGCCACACCCCAGGAGGGCGCCCATGGCCAAGGCCAAGGACCCCAGGATTCCCGGGTCTCGAAGGGCCTCTGACATCTTCTTTCCTTGGGGCTCTGGGGAGAGGTGGTGTTAAAGGGAACAAAGCCGGCTCTGTCCTCTTAGCAGGGGATCCCTTTTATTATAGGGAACCCCAAAGCACCCCTTGGCCCCATCTTTTTTCTCCCGACAAACCCCCAAAAACTTCCTGCAGGCGCTAGTGCGAACACAACCCGGGGGCGAAGGATCCCCAGATGAGGGACAGTGGGGCGGGGAAAGACCAGACAAAGCCTCTTGAGGGACTTGAGGAGGCACCCCAAAAGGAAAAGGGATCCCCCTTTGGGAGGCGGGCTAGAGCTCAAAGTGCCAGGCCCAGATGGGGAGCACACAGCCCACTTTGTGGAGTGTCTGTGCCTCAGCTCGTCTTGCTCAAGTCTGGTCCTGGGGTCACCTCCCCAGAGCAGGACCGAAAGGTTTTGGGGGGGTGACCCATGCCCAGGCTCCGGGCATGTCAGCTCCTGGAGCTCTATGACCAGTAGTAATAACTTTTCCCTCCCACCTTCCAGTTTGGTTTTGTAACTCCTGGATGTGGTTAACCGAACCACTTGTTCTGTTACTGTAATATCTTAGAGGATTGGGGTCCTGCTTCCCCTGGCCTCGGGGTTCATCTGAAGTTGTTCTCTCCTTTCAGCTCTGGGTTCAAGATCTGTGAACCTCAGAAGCAGGGCCCCCAGGCTTGTCTCAGTTTGGTAGCCCTCTCACCCCCAATACATCTAAGGGCTTTGCACCTTTCAGTCAGTAGGCAGGAAAAAGGAAGAGAACAACCCTTTATATGTACCAGGAACATTTGATCCTCACAGCCCTGTGAGGAAGGTGCTCTTGTTATCTCCATTTTACAGATGGAGAAACTGAGGCAAACTGGCACAGCAGCTTAACCAGGGACACCCATCTCCCTAAGTGTCTTAAGGCAAATTAGAACATCTCTTTGGGACTCCAGGCCCAGATCTCCAGTGTCTTCACTTAATAAAAAGTCCATTGTTTTTTAATGCCCCCCACCCACCTGTTTGCAATGCCCAGGCACACTAAATTTGAGTGGGAGGTAAACAGATCTGGACCAAGTGCACAGGAAACCTAAGACTTCTACAACAGTACAACAGCCATACATATACTTTTTAGTAGCTTATTGCAAACTCCTAACACTGAGGTGGGTCATTCCTGGCTCATTTTAACAAAGCATGATGGGGGGGGTGGGGGCTGCTGGTATTGTGTTTGTCTCTCTCCAGTGCATAATGGAGCCTGGTGAAGAGTAGATTCTTAATAAATGCTTCATTCCAGGTAACAAACTACATCAAAAAAGGCTAATGTTTGTAGGTAAGCCAGAACCACTAGCAACTACCAAATGTGCAGGCAGACTAGACTAGCCCTTCTTCCTCAGAGACTGACATACCTGAAACTGAATCTCCTCCCCCTCCCCCAAACGAGGTCACCCAGGCCTTGCCAGCCAAGGCCCTCCCAAAGCAACAGCCCATCCCACCGGGGCACTGGGAGCCCTAGTTTAGGTAACATTTCCTTACTTGATACCTCTACTCTTTTCTCTACAATTTCTCCCCATGGCTACTCCCTCCCCTTATACTGGTGGAAATCCAATTCCAGCCCTCGGACAGCCTTTGAAATTCCGAGATTGCTAGAATGTAATCTCCCTAAGGCCAGGGAGCGTTCCAATTGAATTCAAAGCCTGCTTTTCTCGAGTAAACTTCCTGCTGCCTTCCCTCGGTTTGCGGATCTTTAGCTGTCCTTGTTGGAGGCTGGGCTAAAGCAAAAGGAAACCCCAACTATTAGCCCCTCTGCTGGACCCAAGCAAAAAGGATGTAGGCAAGATGGATCACTTTAGCTTTTCCAAAGGTCTTTAGGATGCTGAACACTCCAAACAATAGCTGACACTTATGTGGGTTTTAAAGGTCAGTCTGTCATCTTTTATGAAGAGCTTTCTCTGTGCCTGGCACAGATCTAAACTCTGGGGCTATCAAAGAAAGTCCAGATCTGGAGCTCCTGCTCCCAAGGGGCATCCATTCTAGTAAAGGAGGGAGAAAAACAGGTAATAACTATGTATGTACAAGACCTGTACATAAATGGAAGGTAACTTCTAAAGGAGGGCAGGGGTCGGGTGGTGGGGGATCAGGAAAAGCTACCTGCAGAAGGTGGGATTTCAGCTGAGTCTAGAAGGAAGCCTGGATGTCAAAAGAAAGAGGGGGGGAAAGACCGTATGCCTGAGAGACAGCCTGATCAAAGGGGAGATGTCACATGGGAAGGGCAGCAAGTAAACCGGAGTAGCTGGTAAATTTTGTGGAAATGGGCAACTACATGGTTCAGTGGATAGACGCAGGCCTAGAGATGGGGTGTTCTAAGTTTAATGTGGTCTTAAGTGACCCTGGGCAAGTCATTTAACCCCATTGCCTAGCCCTTATTGTCTTTCTGCCTTAGAACTAATACTTATTGATTCTAAGATGGAAGGAAAGGTTTTTAATAAAAATACCCCCAAAATTAAGTTAACTGTAACCAAACTGTAATGGCAGCTAAGGGCCAGGGCTGAAGAATGGACACTCGTGGTAATAGAGAGCCATTGGAGATTGAGAAGGAAGGAAGGTAACTCTTGGGTCAAATCTGAGTTTAGGAAAATCACTGTCACCTGAATGGAGGATGGACTGGCCCAGGAAAAAACTGAAGGCAGAGAGACCAGGTTGGGTTTTCCGAGTTCCTTCTGTAATTATCTTATTTGAAGAAGGCCAATCAGAAGATCTATTTCTTGCCAGTGAGCTAGCTTTGCTGATCATTAATAGCCTTTATCCAGAAGCTCAGAGATTTCCTGTTGGGAGGAGCCTGGGAAGCCATCTCATCCAATCCCTTCATCTTTAATACATGAGGAAATGAAGCCCCAGGAGGGATCTCTTCCTAGGTCAGGAAAGTCATTGCAGGGTCTGATCTGGACCCCAATGGGATCCTCTGCTTCCAGCCTTAGGAATGGGAATTGGGGTTGCACTCCTACATAGATGGCACTAAGAGCTAATAGCTAGGCTTTCCTGTTTTCTAATCTTAGTTCCCCTCATGTTTTCTAGAAAAGAACAGGAAATTGCTTCCTTTTTTTTTTTTTTTTTTTTTTTTAAATTTTAAACCCTTACCTTCCATCTTAGAATCATAAGGGCAGTAATGGTTAAGCAATTGGGGTTAAGTGACTTGCCCAAGGTCACAAAGCTAGAAGGTAAAGTATCTGAGGTCAAATTTGAACCCTATCTCTGGACCTGGTGCTCTCCACCCACTGAGCCACCTAGCTTCCCCTCTGGAATGGCTTTTAAGGCCCATCATCAGAAAGGTCTGTACCTTTTAGAGAGCAAAGCTTTGTGGTTCCCTGACATTGAAGTTAAATAACTTTCATTTCCATAATTTGTTGACTTCTGGGTGTTAGTGAGAATGTTAATGATAGGGCAAAACCTCAATTTACAGATGATCACATTATGTTCTTGAGACTCAAAGTTTTTATTGTTTTTTTTAATAAATTATTTTGTTCTTAATTTGAAGGGTGCTCCTTTCTGCTCTCTAGGACCTCTGTTGGATAAAAAAGTAGATGAAAGTGGCCAGTCAGCTAGTATTTAGTAAGCTGCAGAGGCTTCCTCTTGGGAGTCAGGAAGACCCAAGTTCAAATTTGGCCTTGCTAGCCGTGTGGCCCTGATACCTCAACTTCCTCATCTCTAAAATGGAAAAGATACCTCTCTGCGTGGTGGTGGGGATAGTTCATTTATAAATGTCGAGGCCATTCCATTCCCTTCCCCCTACCAAGTGGCTGACCCCATGCTAAATACCAGGAATACAAGAAGGAAAAAGACCCCACTCTCAAGGAGCTTACAGTTTTAGCGGGGGAAGACTTCACCCAAAAGGAAGCTGAAAAGGACAGGAAGGTTCCCAGCCTGGGAGCAAGAAGGCTGAGTCTGGAAGAGTGCCCTCTTCAAAAGGAGGTTCAGGAAGAAGTTCTCTGTCTCTACCCTCCTATCCAGGAGAGAAACCCCAGGGGGGGGGGGGGGGGGAAGTGATGAGGTGTGACTTCCAGGCCTGAATTTCCCTTAGAATGAATGCAAGCCTGGGAGAGCAGATGTTGTTTGGTATTCCCAACAGCTAGTACTTTTTCTGCTCTGTGGTAGGTGTCTAAACCTATGGATGTCGAATTGAGCTGTCCCTAGGGTTACCCAGCAATTTCCCAAGGGCTCCCCTGGGCCTAGGAACTGTGGCCTGAGGCTTAATGACCTGCTCACTGAGCTTTCCATAACCTGACCTGCCTTACCAGTCCTACTAGCTACTGGATCACCTAGTTACTCCCCTGGAGGGACCTAGACACCTAGCTCATTCCTGACAGGAGCACTTGAATTAATTATGCCTGCCTGCAAGCAGTCAGTCAATAAATGGATATTGTGCCAGGCACTGTGTTAAATGCTTTTCAAGGAGTTCCCAGTCTATGACAACATGAAAGCAACTATAAACACAAAATCTATGTAGCATATGTAGGAGATAATCAATAGAGGATAGCTAGGTGGCATAGTAGATGGAGCACCAGCCTTGGAATCAGGAAGACATCTTCATGAGTTCAAATCCAGCCTCAGCTGCTAGCTGTGTGACCCTGGGCAAGTCACTTAACCCCTTTACCTTCATTTCTCATCTGTCAAATGAGCTGCAGAAGGCAAAACACTCCCATATCTCTGCCAAGAAAACCCTAAATGGGGTCACAAAGAGATGTTACTCAACAACTAGCACGGAGGAAAAGGAATGAGGAAAGAGCTAACAGGCCCCTATCCATGCCTTTTTCTTAAGCCCTTGCCCTCTGCCTTAGAATCCATACTAATTCTAGGTTCTAAGGCAGAAGAGCGAGGCAACTGGAGTTAAATGATTTGCCCAGGATCACATGGTTAGGGAGTGTCTTTCAAATTTGAACCCAGGACCTTCCTTCCCCAGGCCTGGCTCTCTATCCACTGAGCCACTTAGCTGCCTCCCATCCCTTTTCAACTCTAAATCATCACCATCCTTCCAAGATGAGTCCCAAGTCCTTTATGAGCCCTTCTGACCACATAGCCTGTTTGTCTGCTCCTTTGGAAGTGCTGGTCTGTGACACGCATTTAGGGGGGAAGCCAATACACACGCACTAGGCTGGGAGATAGATTCTCTTGTGTGATGAAGCCCAGCCAGGTCTATCAAGGCCAGTGTGGCTGAATACTTAATCATGCCTCTGATTCCTGCCATTCTTCTGCCTTCTCCAGTTACTGGATGTTTCCTGGGTGCGTGCAGCTTGTGTCTTCTCCAGGGCAGGGACCATGATCCCAGTTTAAGTGGGACAGTACATAGAAGGCAAATGTTAAGTACCCTTTATGTCTTAGACGTGTCCCCCATTGTTATCTGAGAGCCATTCCCAAGGTCACCCACACCTGTGCAGGAGCCATCCTTTTAGTATCCTTTGTAGCTGATTGACCCTTCCTCCCTGATACCCAAGCCTGCTTACAACCTGTCAGTGTATGTTGGATGTACCGAGTTCCCTAAAAGGTATATAAGATCCCTATGCTCCATTATTCTTTGGAGAATGATCCTCCAGAAAGGGAAGGAGGGGCACCTGGGTGGCTCAGTGGATTAAGAGCCAGGACTAGAGATAGGATCCTGGTCCTGGGTTCAAATATGACCTCAGACAGTTCCTAGCTGTGTGACCCTGGGCAAGTCACTTAACCCCCATTACCTTCCCCTTACAGCTCTTCTGCCTTAAAACCAATACACAGTATTGAGTCTAAGACAGAAGGTAAAGGTTAAAAAAATGATCCTCCAAAGAATAATTAACATTTGACTGCAGTCTACTAGTCCCACCTGAACTGGGATCATTAAGTAGTTTAAGGTCTGCTGTTCAGTCTGAAGGGGAAGAGGGGTCAGTCTGGGACTTCCCTCAGGGCAGGTTCTCAGGGAACAGGGGCAAAATTGGGGTTCCCAAAAACTGACACAAACCCAGTTCTTCATCCTTGCCTGGCAAAATGGTTCAGTCACTCATTACCCATGTCAGCTGGGTTTATTAAGCCTTTACTTTTGTGCAGAGTATAGGAGAGACACAGTTTAGATGAGGAAAATAGGTTCCAGCCCTAGAATTGAGTTTATATTTTAGCAGATGTGTCAATCTGAAAACCACAGACTTACCAAAGTAGCTATAACAACAGATCTTTAATTGAGGTAGTGACACAGAACTGAAGTCCGGCGATTTCTGCTGCACTAAGGAAAGTGGGGTGCTTAAATAATCTTCTGAGAGGGGGAAGATACAGCCTGGTTACAGCAGTTTACTGAAGCTTGGGAAAGAAGGACAGCCAGGCACAGATGCTTGGGTGATCGATGTGTGCTTAAGAGTTTTCATTGACTTTAGCTAATCCTGACTAGGATGGTGGGAAAGATACTTAAAGAGTTTATTGTTTTTAAGCTCCTCCTTGGGGGGGGGGCAAACCCAATTAATAGTTAATTTCAATCTTTGTTTTGTTTTAACTCTCTGAGAACAGTCTGGAAAGAAATTAATCTGGAGACTCCAGGAAGATCATGTTGTCACATAGTATATATATAGTGCAGGGATGGTGAACCTTTTGGAGTGCTGGACCCCACCCCCCACTCCACCCTAGACTGAGTGCTGTGCCACACCCCACCCCAAGGCAGACCTAGTTCTATGCCATGCCATGCCCCCCTCACCTTGCCCCACCCCCACCCCAGACACTGGAGGGAGGAAGCACTTCCATTGGGCTGCTGGGCAGAGGGGTGGGTGATGTGAAAAAGTGTGGCATGGTGGAGAGGGGAAGGGGAGCAGCTCCAGCAGAGTCCCTCTGCCTTTCTAGTAAAGAACTCTGGGAGAGTAAGAGGAGGGCAGCAAGCGTGCCTACAGAGACCGCTCTGCATGCCATCTTTGGCCCACGTGCCGTAGGTTCACCATCACCGGAATAGTGGAAAGAGGCCTGTACATGCAGTTAGAAAGAAGAGGTTTGGATCCTGATGTTGCCAAGTCCCTCAACCACTCCAAGCCTCAGTTTCCTCATTTGTTAAATCGGGAAAATGCCTGTAGTGCAGCCCATGTGTATGTCAATTGCTTCATTATTAATCTTATGATGCAACTATAATATAATGTTATATATGTATAAGTAAGTACATCTAGTGGCACTGAAGTCCAAAGCAGGAAGTCATTCAGGTACCAGGAAAGGCTTCCTGGAAGAAGTGTGGAGTTCAGCATTTAAGAATGGATAAAAAACCAGGAGACAGGAGGCATTCGGGACATAGCTTAGATCTGAACAATAGCTCGGATCTGGGAAGGACACAACGTATACAGAATTCAAACAGTGAACACAGACAGAAGAATGATAACAATGCAGTGCAATTATATAAGCATTTATTAAAAGCCTGCTGTGTGTAAGAAGCTATGTGCTGGGTCGATGGGGATTGATTGGGGACGTAGACTCTAAACCAACCTTTTTGGCCATGAGAGCCATAAACGTCTGTGGAAGGAGGAGGATGGAGGCGGAAGGCGCTGGAATATGGGGCGGGGGCTGAAGGGCCCCCTGGGGCACATCCTGGGGCTCTGCCCTGACCAGCCAGTTGGGGGGTGGAGCCAGATATGGCTGGAGAGCCATATGTTGTGGACCCCTGCTCTAAACAATCACCCCAGTGCAAATATCAATAATATGGAAATGGGTCTTGATCAATGACACATGTAAAACCCAGTGGAATTGCACAGCAGCTAAGAGAGGTAAGAGAGGGGAGGGGAGGGAAAGAATATGAATCATGTAACCATGGAAAATTTTTCTTAATTAAATAAAATTAAATAAATTTTAAAAATTAAAAAAAAGAAAAAAGCTCTGTGCAAGGGACTATGCTAAGCGGTAGGGACACAAAAGAAAAAAAATCCATCGAAATTCTCAAGGAGCCTATATTCTAAGACCTAAGATTGGAAAGATAGGATTAAAATTCATGTGTATGTGTGTGTGTATGTAAAATATATTAACTATATTTTAATGTCTATTTGTTCATGCTCCTTACTTCACTTGCAATGTTCTTTCTTCCATCTTCAGTTCTCCAAGGCCCAGCCTTGGGTTGCCTCTCCCAATTCTGGTGCCTCTTCTCATCCTTGCTAGAAGTCCCTTTCCTTTGCCCTTTCTCCATGCCTCACTATCCAAACAGCATTTCTGTCCTACCACATATTATAAAGGGTTGCATTTCCTGTTCATTCCCATTAGACCTTAAGACTAGGAAGTCAGGGCATTTTCTTTCTTTGTATGCCCAGCAGGTTGGTACAGTGCTGATGTGTAATTAGTAATAGTTAATAGCTGACATCTAGATAGCACTTCAGGCATTTTCTCAGTGGTGTCTGACTTTGTGACTCCATTTTGGAGATTTTCTTGGCAAAGATACTGGGATAGTTTGCCATGTCCTTCTCTAGCTCATTTTACAGATGAGGAAAATGAGGTAAGCATGGTTAAGTGACTTGCCCAGAGTAAACCAGTGTCTGAGGTCAAATTTGAACTCATGAAGATGAGTCGTCTTGATTCTAAGTCCAGCCCCCTAAGCACTATGGTGCCAGTTAACTGGCCAACATAGCATTCACTATATGCCAGGTGTTTTATAATCTTTATTTCATTTAATCCACACAATAACCCTAGTAGGTAAGTGCTGTTGTTTCCCCCATTTTCTAGATGATGAAACTGAGGCAAATCAAGGTGAAGTGACCTATCCAAGGTCACACAGCTAGTCAGTGATTTTGAACTAGAGTCTCCCCAACTCTGGGCCCCTTGCTCTAGCTGCTTTAATGTTTATTGTCTGAATCTAAAGTGTCTTGCACATGGTAATTTGGGGGTATGGGCTTCCCTTGGATACTCCAAAATCCCAAAGGTGTCCCAGGTCAGGAGTATATAAAGAATTCATTTTCCCTTGCATTTAACTTTCAAATAGACTTTCAGTAAAGTTCCTTTTTCATATTCAAATTCAACACTTTTACTTCTTTTCACCATCATTTTTGGAATACACTTCATTCTACCATGTATTATTATTTTGAATGAATATATCACTTTCCAAAGTAGGAATTTGGCCAGGGGAAGGCTAATTTTGTTATCAATATATTATTTTGCTTTCTTGTAGTAAAGAAATGTACACTGAGCTCTGCAGCTTTTTCCAGCATTCCTCCCTCCCATACCTGGTATTTACTTGCCAAGTAATTCAGATTTGCACATTAGTAAGTGTCCAATATAGATTGTAATTGTGTTTCAGATGATTTTTCCTGGTTTTTCCTTTCCCAGTTCCTTCTTATCTTCTCAGATCTACTTAACTGTGCCTTTGATCAATTTTTGATCAATAGTGCAGAGAAAAAGAGGTTTAAGGTGACTCAGAATCCTGGCTTTGCCACTTCTGCCTGGGTGACCTTGGACAAATCACTTAATCCCTCTGGGCTTCAGTTTCCCCATCAGTAAAATGAGGTAGCTAGACTAGATGGCCTTTAAGGCACTTTCCAGCTATAAATCCATGATCCTATTCCATACTGTGACTGTAGTGAATTGCCCTAGGTTAGTCTGGAGAACACTATGATTAAAAAACCAGAAACCAGTTAAGGAAAATAACCCCTGTGGGTTTCCACCTCAGCTTCCTGGATTACTCAAGTGCTTCCTTTTTTAGCTCAGTATGGATCCAACTCCCAAATGAGTTGTTTTTTTCTTTCTTCAGCATTTTATGACCTCTTGGGATAATCAAAGGCAAGGATTAGTCCTGAGACTTGGATAGGACTTCGACATTTTCTTCTCCACTTAGGGTTTTGGCGAGCCAGCCTCTTGGAAGCTGAAAGGTGCTTTGAAAGAGACAAGGGACAGCTTCTGCCAGGCAAGTTCTATCAACTACCACCAGCAACTCCCCTCCAATCTCAAGGGAGAGAGCCTAGAGCCTTGAAGCCAAGAACCCTGGCAGGAAGTAGCTGCCAAAAACATCAGCTTACTTCTCACCTGGGTCCCGCAGCCATTAGAGGAAGGGAAGAGGGGCCCATACACTGCATTCACTGACAGGCAGGTCAGACCAAGAATCCTTGGTAGGATGGACACCTCCCCAGGAGCTTCTAGCCCAACACTTCCCTGCCCAGACTCATGTTTGGGGGAACCACTTCCTTCTACCAAGGGACCATCTGGCAACAACTCCTTTAAGCATTTGTAGCCCTTACTCCTGAAGAACAGAAAGCATTTTCTGGCCAACACAGTCCTTGACATGGTCAAACAGTTCAGTGATAGGATTTTATCAGAATTGCCATTAAAATTAAACTTCCAAAAAATTGGAAGATAAGGGGATGCCCCTCAATTGGGAAATGGCTGAACAAATTGTGGTATATGTTGATGATGTTATAATACTATTGTGCTATAAGGAATGATAAACTGCTTGATTTCTATAAGAATTGAAATGACCTACATGCACTGATGTGGAGTGAACTAAGCAGAACCAGGAAAACATCGTACACAGTAACTGAAACATTGTGGGACAATCAAATGTGATTGATTGCTACTAAAAGCAATGCAATGATCCAGGACAATCTTGAGGGACTCATGAGAAAGAATACTATCCACAACTGGAAAAGGAACTGTGGGAGTAGAAACACATTAGAAAAACATGATTTTTCACCTATTTGTATGGGTATATGATTTGGGGTTTTAAAAGATGACTCTATTACAAAAATGAATAATATGGAAATAGAATGAGTGATAATATAGGTATAACCCAGTGGAATTGTTTGTCAACTCTAGGAGGGAAGAGGGAAGAGGGGGAGGGAGACAGCATGAATCACGTAACCATGGGGAAAAATTTTTTTAATTAAACAAAAATTAAACTGCTAAAAAAAAAACAAACAAACCCTAAGGACCATAGGATGTTGCCATCTGACTTGCAGCTGAAATGTTCTATATATGTTATTTCCCCTGTCAGAATGAGCTTCCTCACCCCAGCACTTAGCCCAGTGTTTTGCACACAATGGGCTCTTTATAAATGCTTTCCTTGGCCATTTTTGGTAAGGATTTCAGGGTGTTCAACTTATAGCAGTGGCCAATGCTCAGCTTTATCATGTAATGGAGACTTGTAGATCCCAAGAGCCATCTGCCTGTTCTAAGTCAGAAATTCAAGTTCTTTTCCCAAGAAAGACGAAAAGTAGGAAAATGTATATCAGAAGTAAATTATTTTAAAATTACAGTGACTTGCATTTATAATTATAAAGAAATGGACTAGCTGGCTGCTTGTTGTCCTTCTTGAAGAGTACCAAAATGACCTCCCTGGTAATGTTTTTCGACTGGAGGATAAACTGGATTTAAGCGAGGCAGAGTTGCAGACCTCAGCTTCACTCTCTCTCTTCTGGGGTCATCAAAGTCCAGTGACAAATCAAGGTGCTACCCTGGGATGCTTCTTCAAAGTCTATCCAAGTTCTAAGCTCTCCATAGTGCCTGCATCCAATGCCTTCATGGCTTTTAGGACAAACTTTTCTTATCCAACCCTTCCTATGTCTGGGTAGACCCCACCTACCCCCACCTCACTAACAGCTCTGAGGCCTGTCTGTTCCCCTAAACCTGGTTTAGCCCCTCTGCAGAGATGGTTTTCCAGGGTGTGGTCCCTGTGCATGAGCCAGGTGGCAGGCAGACACCAAAGGAGGATGAGCAGCCCTCACCCCAGAGGTGCCAAACACCTCATACAATGGAATAGCAAAGAACAAGTCAGACAGTAGGTGGGGATGTGTTCTAGGGCTACATCATGTAGCATGCACAAGTTTCCAAGTCCTGTCTGCCACCAAGCACCTGTAAGACCTTGGATGAGTCACTTAGTCTCCACTCTGAGCCAGTTTCCTCATCTATAAAACAAAGGGCAACAAGTTATCTCCAAGATCCCTTCTGGCTAGAAATCCCTTTATCTTATTTGCTACCTAAACTTGCCTCAGTGTCTCCCAAGTGGGAAAAATGTAAAGGATAAAAAAAGATTTGAGAATGCAGAGGTTTCCTGGCTGCTACCTCTGGGCTCTTCAATGCCAAGCACTAGTGGCTTCCTGAAATCTTATAAAGAGTAATTCCCACATTCCTCCCATCATCCCTTATGTTCAGTAGACAATGTCCAGGACAACACTTACTACTTAACCCCCATGAAATGAATCCCTCCAGAACACACTGTTCAGTCTTTCAGTCACATCAACTCTTTGTGACTCCATTTTGGGGTTTTCTTGGCCAAGACACTGGAATGGTTGGCCACTTCCTTCTCTAGCTCATTTGACAGATGAGGAAACTGAAGCCAACAGGGTTAGGTGACCTGCCCAGGGTCACACAGCAAGTGTCTGAGGCCAGATTTGAAATCAGGTCTTCCTGCCCGCAGAACACACTGCTTTATACACATTCCTTTATCATTTGGGTAGAGTTGATTTTAATCTCATCGCTGCCTCGCTGCCTGTATGACCTGCAAGTCCCTTAGCCTCTCCCAAGCTCAGTTTCCCTCTTTTCGTAGAGGAAGTTAGGCTAACTGGCTTGAGGTCCCCCCCCCTCCAGTTCTAATCTTGGATCCTCTGGAGAATGGGTAAATCACCCTTTGAGGCCATGTCAGGGCGCTGGGATCTAGAGCTCCAGGGGATGCAGCCCTTTATCAGATACGAAGGGAAAAGAATCAAAGCACTCAGACAATGATAAAGTGTATTTCAAATAGTTTAATTTTAAAAATATTCTATTCAGTGCTAAAATATGTCTTCACTCACAGTCGCCCATTTAATTTTCTTAAAACTTTTTTTCCAGAAACAAAAAATAATATCACAAAGTTCGATTCAACATGCAGATTTCAAAGAAAAGGAAACTTTCCAGAAAGTCTGAGCTGATGAGGAATTGGGCTTGGTGTACCCAGAACCTCCAACTCTTGCTGGGACCTAAGCTGTAGCAGCAGTGCTGACCCAGGCCTGGGGCAGGGGCCACAGCAGAAGGGAGGGGGAGACAGGGGAAGAAAGGGAAAGGAAGAATGGGGGATGGGGGGGAGAACCCAATGGGAGATGGACTACTGAGGAAGAGGCCTGAGGGCTCAGGCAAATGGAAACCCATCGGGTGGTAAAGGACCCCTCCTTTTCCCAGAGGCCTCACCTAGGTGAGGCACTCACTCCTGCCCCCTCCACACCATACTCCTACCTGAGGCTGAAGGACTCACACTTGCCCGTGAGCCCATGGGCTTTGTCCAGCAAGGGCCACTAAGATCCCTAAGTGCTGGCTCTCTACAGGGCACTCATTCCTCTCTGCACTATGCCCACTGGCCTAGCAGCTCAGCCCAAGGAGCAGAGACCACACAGCTCCAGACTGGGCTATAAAAAAGGCAGGGGGAGGGCCTGAAACCCAAAGTGGGGTGAGGTCAGCCTTCTGGAAGCCTGTGTGCCCTGGAGGACTTCAAAGGCCTCAGAGCTTGGGGAGCCCTGGGGCCACACACTTGCAGCTTAAGTCCCCTAAGGAAAGCATAGGAGCAAGCAAACAGGTACTAGGGACGGAAAGATGGCACCGTGACCCCAAGTCCTACGGCCGCCTTCCCCACTGGAACTTTTCAGTCCAGGGGGCTAAGACATGCAGTCTCTGGACCCCAACATTTGCCTTCACCCCAGCAACAACAGCATAGCCAGGACCAGAATTCAATAAATAGAGGCAAGGGGCCAAGCGGGCAGGGACGCCAGGGTGGCGCTAGCTTTCTGAGGCTGTCTGCAGCACGGCAGGCTGCTCCACACAGAAACGCTTTAGTGGTGGGGCACCTGAATCCTCCTCGTCCTCCGCAGCCTAGGGAGAAGCCAGAGCGGCCGGGGTTAGAGGAGCCCTGCTGCAATGTCAGCCTAGGGCTCCTGCCGCCTGAGCCCAGCTTGGCCTTCAGGGAGCTCTCCCCCTTCCCTTTGAGCACGCAGCCCATTCTCCAGTCCTTGCTGGCCCTCAGCCGCCTCTTCCTCGAGCTTTCCTGACCGCCCCCTCAACGTGTCCTTTCCCCATACCAAAAAGCAGCTGTCTTTCGGAGGGTTTCCAGGGCAATTCCCTTACCTGCGTCTCCAGCGGGACTGGTTCTTCCTTGGTGAGAGTGGGAGGTTCATCTGCCCCTTCCGAAGCAGCCAGGGAGGGTTCTGAAAGGAGAAGAAGGTGACCCCACCACAGGGTCTTGCTGAGGAAGCCGGCCTTGCCACGTCATCTCCCAATATTCCCTTTCTGGGTTGGCCTCTAGGGGTTGGTGCCCTCCAGGCCTCGGGCCCCAGAACCTTCTCTGCCAGGCCACCCTCCCCTTGAGGCAGCACAGGGCAGTCAGCGGTCTAATTCGATCTTCTCTCACACTGTCTGGGTGGCCCTGGCCAAGTCCTCCACCTTCGCTGGGCCTCAGGCCCTCTATCTGTGCTCTGATGATCCCTTTCAACTCTCCCTGGCCCGACTTGTTCCCATCCTAAGCTCAGTGCTGTCTCCTCTCTGGAACATCCCCTGCTCCCTCTCCCCACCCACAAGGGCCGCCTGGCTCCTCCAATCACAGCACTTCAAGGTTCTCATTTCATTCTCCTATTCTAGCTCTCTCCAGATCCCAAGCGGTCACTGGACGGGGATGGCAGCAGCCCCTGATCTCATGAGAATCAGACGTGAGCCAAGCAGCCTCCACATGCCTCACTCCGTGACCTGCCAGTCTCCTCTCAGAACTGTGGCCACCCAGACCCCCTCCTCGTCAAGGAGTTTTACATTAGATTCTTCCAAAGGCATGTTGGGGGGCTCGAAGCTTCTGCTCTTTGGGTAGCACTTCAGGGAAGCGCTTCTGCCCTGGAGTCGGAGGGCATTTTGTGTCACTCTTCAGGACCCTGCTGGAGGTTTTCTTGGCAGAGCTACTGGAGTGGGCTTGTCACTTTTTTCTCCACCTCATTTGAAAGATGAAGAAACTGAGGCAAACGGGGTGTTGGGGTGACTCTCCCAGGGTCCCACAGCTAGTAAGTGCCAGAGGCCAGATTCTAACTCGGAAGATGAATCTTCCAAACTCCAGACCCAGCACTCTACCACCTTGCTGCCCCTGGGCACTTACTGATGGGGTCAGGGACTGTAGGGAAAAGGTCAAAATGGATCCAAGCAGTTCTGCATGATAACCTGCCCGTTACTGTCGCCAGAGCCTGTCTCTTGCAGAGTGAGGGAGCTCCCAGCCGCTGGGAGACTTCTGTATCGGGCCTTATCGGGGGATGCTGCCCCTTTGGTGCTCGCACTCAGGAGGGGCCACAAGCACCGACGGATGTCCCTTTCAAGGACAGACTTACCCTCAAGGATCTCCTGGCCTAATGTGGGTGGTTGGGAATCGTCCGTCCGGAAATCAGAGGTGTGTGCCGGGCTCAGGGACTCGCTCTGCTGGGGGCTTGGGCTCGAGTTGGTGCTGCTGTCCACCTTGAGCTGATAGACATCAGACATGGAGCTCTGGTTGCTATTCTCATCTGCAAGTGAAGTACAATCAAGGAGGGAGAGAAGAGTGAAGGACAGGCAGGGAGGACAGAGGCCGGCCTGGGGCTTGGCTCCCCCCTGGTATTAGGGGGCCTCAGAGGTCTTGGCCTTTGCTGACCTACTGTAAAAAGCCCTGGGAGCACTGCAGGGAGTTATCGGCTTTATCATTTTCTTAAATCGAGTGTGTCTCGTGTAAACACTAGGTGGATTCATGACCGCTCCACGGGGGAGCTTTCTTTTCTCAGGGAAGGGCGCTGCCAAAATGAGAATGCCCATCCAGCTCCCTCTTGGCGGAGGAGCTGCCCTTTCTCATCAAATGTCACCCCATCCCAGACTCTTCGAGGACTCTGAAGACAATGGAGCTCCATCTCCCACCTATGCGGTATCAGAAAGATGGCTGGTGCTCCATCTCCGCTCCAGTGCTCGCAGTGAGAGGGACTTCTGTGTCTCCTGCCACAGCAAGACATCCAGGGAAGAGGCCAGGTTTTTAGAAAGTTCTCCTTTACATGGGAGAATCATCTGTGCTCCTCATTTTGGTGACTTTACACAGCCAGGGAAATGGAGGAAGATTTCTGATGAAAAGATTGCCTCCAGTCAAATGACAAAGGCCTCCTCTCAAGCAATTTGCAGCTTGAATTTGATGGTCATCAAATCCAACAAAACAAAAGATAACTTTCCCTCCAAGGTCCAAAGAACAAAAGGTTCTATGGAAGAGACTGGGGCCAGACTAGAAAAAAAACCAGACTTCTCCAGAACTAAGCAAGAGTCCCCTTTGGGTCTGCTTACTAGTAAACCAAAGGGACCCCTCCTCTGGAATGTGGTTAATGAAGACCTTCGGGCTAATCGCCAGCTTCTGCCACTTTAGGGGGCTAAGCGTACCCTCTAATGGGTTCAGGTCTTTAGTTGCAGGGAGAGTAGTCTTGCTCTCCTGTGACTGCATCAGTTCTGAACTTTTATTACCTACTAGAAAGCTCAGTGAGGCCTTCCAATTGGTCAATCAGTTACTATTAGGGCTCACTCTGGGCCAGGCACTGTGATAAGGTCTGCATAGCGAGAAAGAACAGCTCCTGAGCTCAAGGAGTACACTTTTTAATGGGGACGGGAAGGAACAAACAAGGAAGTCATTAGGTCATCAAGATACTAGGAGAGGAGATCGAAGTGAATCTGAGAAGGGAAGGAGGGGCTCAGAGCTGGAAAAACTGAGGAAGGCCCCCCACGAAAAGTGGGATTTGAATCACCTGGAAAAAGAGGGGAGAAACATCCCCATTTCTACTGATCTTCTCTAACTTGTACTCACCTGGGCTAACCCTGCTCATCCTTCAACTGCTCCTTAGATCACACTGACCAGGACCCTGGGGATGCTACCAGCCACAGCAGCTGGTTACTCCTCAGAGCCCAAGTCTGTGGGGGTGTCACACAGCATGGCACTCAGAGTGCAGAGTCCAGCTCCAAATGGACCAGCTGGTTCCCAGGGCAGCTCATGCCCCTTTTCTTGTCTTTCTGCCCCTGGACACAAGGGTGTCCCGTATCATGAAGACCAAGAGCACAATATGGGCCCCAGCTATTTCCTTCAGCAAAGGCACCTAGAGCTTACCTTGGAATTCAAGAAGGAGGGAAGAATTGGCAGAGGCATCAGAGGGGAAACCATTAGGTTCTCGGGCTGCTGAATTGTTTGATTTTGATTTCTCCTTCTGGAAAAAGAAACACCAAGAGGTCAGAGCTGGGTAGGAGCACCATCACGTCTGTGGCTCTCATCTGGAAGAATGTTTGGGGTACAGGACAAGGGGCATGGGCACACTTTTGGGGAAGAGCGGCAGCAGCAAAGCATGGAGGTCTTCTACTCTAACTACTCTAGCTTTCTAATTCTGACTCTGCGATCTTACCTCAAAGTCAGTCAAGAAACCCTTATTAAGCACCTCCTATGTATGTGCCAGGAACTAGAATAAGCCCTGGGGATGCAGGGAAAGTTGCTCACACTCCAATGGAAGAGACAAGAGGCAAACAGGCTAGAGACAGAAGGAATTGGAGAGAAGCCCAAGAAGGACGTCTACCTTCCCCAAGCAGACTTGCGAGAACAAAGGCTCTCTGCTTCCAGGCTTCAGGAAAAAAGGAAATGACCTTCTCAGAGAGAAGAATTAGGCATACTTTGGACCCAGCCAAAGGGCAGGAGGGATTTGGGGGGTGGGGGTGGGGTGGAGCAGGACCCAGGAGCCCACCCTTCTCTCTTCTGCACTACCCCCATCCCATTCATCTCCCAGGCTCCTCCCTTTGCCCATGCCCTCTCTCATAAGGATAGAGGCTACTTCTGTGAGAGGCCAACAGGGAGAAACTTCCTTCATTTATCCAGAGGGCAATAATCGTGAGCGACTACAGCAACAGCCTACCCCAAACCATTCAGTATTACAGAGCAGGGTAAGGATTAAGCCAAACAGAAACTAGGAAGGCAGAAAAATGGAACTGTGACTGGAAACCTCACACTCACCTCTTTGCTGTCAGCTACTGGCACCCATTTAAATATCCTAAGGGATGTGTCCCCCACGGTTACCCACTTCTTCTCCCTAAGAGCAGACAGAGAACAAAAGGTGTCATGCAGTCACAGAATTCTGGCTTTCTTTTCTTAGAGCTTCTACCTGGCAGCCCCCTGAGCTGGGAATGCTCTGGGCAGCCCTCTTCTTCTAAACAAACAGAGCTCAAAACTCACCTCACCTAGGAAGAGTTCTTCCCTCTAACTGCACCTGGCCCTATTCCCCCACAGCAGGCTATTTCTACTGAAATACGACTTAAGAGTCTTTAGTTCTCCTCCCAGAAGGCAGCAAGTAGAAATACCTTCCAGACTCAAGCACTGCAAGGCCAGCCCTGGAGGGCCCAGGGAGCACAGGGACGCATCTTCCCCAGCAAAGCAAAAAAAATACCAAGTTCTCTTATGCAGTTGCCAGTTTTAAAAAAACCACTCCACTGGGCCCTCCCATTTCCCCAGATGTGTGTTTTGTATCAGAATTAGGCTCCAAGAAGCAGGCCCTGCATTCCTTGTCTTCCTCCCCACATCCCTGGCCTAGGCTCTCTGGACAGAACGATGCCAAAGGAAAGCTTTACCAAAGAAAGCGCTTCTGGCTGGGGGGTGGGGGTGGGGGGAAACAAATGCTCCATGGGGACTCCCAGGCCTTCCTCCCCAAAGTGCTACTTGACCACAGGTAGGCTGACTCAGTCTACCGTCTAGTCTGAAGAATGAAGAGAATGATCACACTCTCTGTAGAGGAGGGAAGCATTTGATGACTAATTTAAACAAAGGGAACTGATTCACTAGGAGTTGGGCCAGCCATTCTGAAGAAGATCAGTTGACATAAGTTTAACAATCTGAATCCGCACTGCAGTGCTGGCGAAGGGGGGGGGGGGGGGAAATAGGCACTGTGAGAGACAAGAGTATCCAGGAATAGAGAGGCCCCCTGTTCTCCCCAGACTTCCCCTGGAGCCACAGCATAAGGGCCCTGGTTGCCTGGAAAGATTTCAGACTAGGGTGCCCCTAGGTGAGAGGAGCTGGGGGTATTTAGCATGGAGAAGATTATCAGGGACAAGTCTCCAAGTTATCTGAGGGACTAGACTAGAACCAAGAGCAAATCATGGAAGTTGCACATTTAAGCTTGATGTCAGGGAAGTCTCCAGCAATTAAGAGCTGGGAGATGGGCTGTGGTACTGAAGAAGGCAGCCAGGGGGCACCCTGGTGCAGTGCTGTGCTTGGAGTCAGGGAGACCTGTAATCTGGCTGTAGATACTTACATTTAACTTGTCTGCCTCAGTTTTCTCAGCTGTAAAATGGAAATGATAACAACAGCACCTAACTCTCAGGTTTGTTGTGAAAATGAAATAAAATGAAATAATATTTGTAAAGAGTGCCTGGCACATAGTAGGCACTATGTAAACGCCTGTTCCCTTAGAAGTCTTTGAGCAGGGGTTGGACAAACTACTTTTTGGAAGACTTTTTGTGCATGGGTTGTTGGACTAGATATGATTCTACAGGAGAGGCTTGCCTTGGAGTCAGGAGGAATTAGGTTCAAACCTTGCCTTTCACACTTACTCTCTATCCACCCACATCCCCTCCCCACCCTGCAGTGTCATCATCTGTAAAAGTAAAACTAGAGGTTTGGACTGCATGGCCTCAAATAGGCCCTTCCAACTCTAAAGTTAGGAGCCTCTAAATTCATCTTGAATTTTTCAGGTAGCTGGAGAATTCCTGCTCTAGGAGTTAATGTCTTCTCCCTACTTTTCCCCTTCTCTTAGCTAACACATGGCCAGAAACTGAGGAAAACTCACTGCCCAGAACAGAAGGAACAAAATGCCAACATTTTATCTCTATGCCTCAGGCAGACACATGGATGGGTTGATTATGGCTTTTTTTAGGACTAAGTCAAGATTGTCAAGTTAAATAGAAAATTCTGAATTGAGAGCTTCTTGACCTCAAGGAGTTCAAAGATCCACAGGCATTTCATTGGTGAACAATAAAACCTACATTCAGAAGACAGGGAATCAGATGAAATGACCTGCCCATATGACTCATTAAGTCCTTGGTTAGGTCAGGAAAATAATTTGGTCTCAGGCCTCCAAGTTCCCCAACCACCAAGATGAGTCAGAAGGCAACAGGCCTGAAGCTCTAAACACCAGGTGCACCTCTGATGTATTACTCAACAAATGAGTGAGGAGATGGCAGTGAGTGAACTGAAAGTTTCCTTTTGCTGACTTGTTACTTCTCCAATCACAAGGACAAAGATGGTTCAGAAACGAATAAAAAAAATAACACTTTACTGATACTAAGAATATGATTTAAATCTCCATATGAGATTTCAGCAGGACTAAAAACTAAATAGAGGATTAATAGATGGATAATTCCCAGAAATTTCCCAAGTGCAAATATCTACAAAGAAGAGGGTTCAACAGATGTTGACTTCTGAGAGCAAATGGAGGCAAGAAGGAGCTTGGGATGAGATGCATAACAAATACCATTTAGCAATATGGGACAGGAGAATATGTACATGACTTAGAATCATAGGCCAAAAGGTTTCCAACTCAAAGAGGCTCCAACTTGCTTAGAGGGCCAACCACTAGTTGCTGGCTCACAAATCAAGAGCTGGAAAGAACTTTCTGGATCATTTCATCCAATCCCTCCATTTTTCTGATGAGGAAAATGAAAGCTAGAGTAAATCATATGATTTCTCTGGGCATCAGCTAACACATTTTAAAGATAAAAAGACTTTAAATCTCTGCTCAAGCAATACCTCCTACAAAAAGGTTTTCAGAGGCTCCCAGAACTCGAGAAAGAAGGCATCCGAAGGCCACCTAGCACAACTTCAGTTGGAAGTGCCAAGAAGTTATTTTGTACTCATATTTATGTCAGTTGCTAGCATCTTCCATGGGAAAGTTAACTTTGTATAAATGTCGTACTTGATTTCGTATTTATATGTTGCTCCCTGTAAAAGAATGAAAACTCGAGGGCAGGGACTTTTTCTTTGTACCTCAAAGTCTAAGAATGCCTAGCAGCCCGTAAGCATTTAAAGTCTTGTTGGAAATAAATATGTCCATAAAATTAAGCCGAGTAAAACTAAACCCTGGAGTTGAGAGTTAACGAAACAAAAACTAATACAAAGTAACTAATTACTGGGTGGAAGTTGTCAAGAAAGGCTATTAGAGAAGTGTGTGCGTCTTGAAAGATTCGAAAATGGGGTACATTACAGTTAAGGAGGGACAGGCCGCGGAGATTAAAAGCCTGAGAGGAGCTCACACAACCTGACTTCACAGGGGCTGAAAGTCCAAGATAAATGAAACTGGAAAAAGTCGCCCCCGGGCCAGGGAACCCCAGAGGCCTGAGTGAGCGCCAGGCGGGGTAGAACCAGGGCCTTAGCCGAGGGAGGGACTCCGGAGAGAGAGGAGCTCCCCAGAGCCTGGAAATTGGGGACAGCAGCAGCGTCGGGGAGAGACACCTGCTACCTTAGCAGCCCCGGCCGGAATGAACGCCGGCTCGGAGGGGGGAGGATCCACCGTCACGTGCGAAGGAGGGGCCAAGAGCCGGCGGTGCGCTGATTGGCTGAGGCCGGCGCATCCTTTTCTTAGGCGCAGGCGCAGCAGCAGATGGCTCCGCCTTCCTCCTTTCCCCCGCCCCCCGCCCCCGGCGCCGGCCGGCCGGCTGCCACCCCAGAGCCCGCCCCGCTCCGGCCCGGCCGGGGCCCCGCGCCCAGCCCCCCCCCCCCCCCCCCCCCCCCCAAACAATACACCAACCCCCCCCCCCCCCCC
>NC_058133.1:501585483-501649132 GCF_016433145.1 Gracilinanus agilis | reverse complement strand
GGCACCGCCCCCGCCCTAGCCCTCCCCGCCCCCCCTGCCTCCGCCTCCTCTCCCTCCTCCGGTGCGCGCCCCGCGGGGCTCGCGCCCGGGCCAGCGCGCCTGCGCGGCCTTCTGGGAAGCCCCGCCCCACTCCCCTCCCGGGGTCCCCAGTACGGAGCCTGGGGGGGGGAGGGGTATGGGCACGTGCCGGGCGACTGGCACGTGCCTTCTAGAGGGCGAGAGGAAAGAGGCAAGAGGACCCACCTACTGGGAAGCTGCCTGTGGCCAGCCCTGGAGCCTCCCCACCCTGACTCAGACCCCCAAGGGGAGGGTGATCCTTACCTCGTTCTGTGAACCTTGAACGCACACCTGTCACCGGGCCCGAAGATTCTTCACCTCAAATCTTTTGTAAAAATGCATCAAATACACTAGATTGCAAGGGCAGTCAGCTGTATTAATTAAATTATAAAATATTAATTAAAATACCGAGGGATCAGCAAGTTTCCGGCTGACCCTCCTCTGATCTATCCACAGCCCTGGGGGCCCCCCAAGACTAGAACCTTCCCAGTGGCCACTCAATTCATCTTCAGAGGGCATCCCCCTTGACATGGGACTGCCTACTCTGCAAGGTTGATTCTCTAGGGAAATCCTACCTACATCCCTTAACAGGCTTCCTGATTCCCCTAGGACTGCCTGTGGAAGCCTGGGTCTTCCTGAACCCATGCCATGAGGAAGTAGAGGACTTTTATGGAAGAATATATGTATCCTGGGCAGGTAGGTGGCTCAATGGGTAGAATGCCAAACCCAGAGACGGGAGGTCCTGGGTTCAAATATGGCCTCAGACACTACCCAGCTATGTGACCTGGGGCAAATCACTAAAACCAATGGCCTAGCCCTTGCCATTTCCCCTCTTCTGCCTTGGAATCAGTACTTAGTTATTGATTGTAAGACTGAATGTAAGGGTCTTAAAAGGGAATACATGTGTATCTATAGCTTTTTACATAAGCATATAAAATATGTTTATTTTAAATATCTTACATGAATACATTCATTCATTTGTTTATTTAATGGCCTCCTGGTTTTCCTGGTTCCAGTTTCTTTCACTTTCAGCAATTCTTCATACTATTAAATTGGGAACAAACACAGAACTATTAAATAGTCAGAAAAATCACTCTTTAATTAGGAAAGGAGTTTAGCACTAAAATTTAGGCTTCAGGAGGCCTCGCGGAGCTGTGTGCTATCAACCCATGCAGAGTCCCCTGTCTCTGGCAGCTCTGGTCACCAAACTCCTGGAAATGGCACCAAACTAGATGACAGCTCCAAGGAACAAAAGAATTTGGGGGACTTAAATACCATTTGGGGAATCTAGGGACAGGAAAAGATGATTGATTGACATTACTAGGACTACAAGGAAATGGGAGTGTCTAAACTCTACCAACTGGACACAATCAGGTGAGGGTGTAATGGAATTAACTATTTACAATGGACACTAAAGAGATGGTCCCAGCTCTGGTGCAGGTCTTCTGGGGAAAGTATCTCTGATACAATGGAGAGACCGAGAGGACAAAAGGATATTTTAGCATGCTTAGGCCTGGCATCCCCACCTAAACCAGCTTTATCATTTACCTTAGGGTCTATTATTCAGTCTGAGACTAGCTAAGTTTGAGATTCCCTCCAGGGCCGATTCTCTGGGAACAGGGGCAAGCTTTGGGGGTCTCCAATTTACAAGCTAATCCTAAAACTTGGGGTTCACCAGATGTTACTAGACTACAAGTTTGGGAGTTTCTAGATTCCACGTTGACAATACCACATATAAATTTGTATTCAGTTCAAGAAACTTCAAGCCCATAGTCTACAAAATAACATATATGGCATGTTGTATACAGTATATACAGTATATTGTCATAATGTAACCAAGCAGGAGTGGTTAGGGAGCCAATTTCTTTTTCAGGAAAACCTGGAATCCCCTCCTGCCTCTAACATAGGTTAGCTATGTGGCCCAGATCAAGCATTTACTCTCTCTGTGCCCCTAGAAACTCTCTAAGACTCTAAATGATAAAGAAATGACCAATTGGCATTGGTGGGAAATGTCTACATATCACATCCTTTTTTAAAAACATTTCTCTTCCCTCTTAAAATCAATATTATATGTTGGTTTTAAGGCAGAAGAGTGAGAAGGGCTAAGCTATGGAAGTAAAGTCACTTGCCCAGGGTCACATGGCTAGGAAATCTCTGAGGTCAAATTTGAACCCAGGAACTGGGTCAGTCTTCAGACTTGACAATTCCTTGATTCACTTTGATGCTCTCTGGAGCCCTCTTAAATCTAAATTACAGACAGGTTAACAAATTACTTTGATGGAAAGTGCTTAGACTCTTAAATTAGATACCAAACCTAAAAAAATGTTACCAAGTAATATAACTACAAGATAAGGTTCATTTAAAAAATCCTAACCAGAGTCCTTTGCAAGTTTCATCACCTTTTTACAGATGACCAAACCAAGCCATAAAGTTGCTATTTTCCCAAGGTCAGGTAAGCAATAATGACTAAGTCCAGACCCTAACCAAGTCAAACATTCTTTCTCCTATACCAGTCTGTCTGGCAACTAGAATGCATTAGCCCTACTATGTGCCAGAAATGGTGCTTAGCAGTGGGGAGACAATGAAAAGAAAAACACACAAAAGTCTTTTCCCTCAAGGAGCTCCCATTCAAATGTAGAAGAGCACATGGAAATAGGCCCAAACAAGATAGACACATACAGCATAAATTGGATGTAGTCTTAGGAGGAAAGGACTAAGATTAAAGAGGCCCAGGATGGAGGGCTCCTTCAGAGAGATAAACTTTAGTTGAGATTTAAAGGAAGTTGGGAAGGGGGCAGCCGCCAGTTGGCTCAGTGGACCGAGAGCCAGGCCTGGAGATAAGAGGTACTGAGTTCAAATGTGAACCTCAGACATTTCCTATTGGTGTTATCCTGGGCGAATCACTTAATCTCCTGATACCAATACCAAGGTAAGGGTTTTTTAAAACTGAGTATTTGGGGGAGGGGTACAAAGGAAGGTAGAAAAGTGGAAAAGTAGTGAGGGGCCAGGTTATGAAGGAATTGAAAGATCAAACAGATTTTTAAGTTTGATCTTGGAGAAAACAGGAAGCCACTGGAGTTTATTATTGTAAGATCATTTTGACAGCTGAGCAGAAGACAGACTGAAGTGAGGGGAGATTTGAGACAGGGAGGACCATCAAAAGGTTATGTATAAGGTGATAGCTGCCTGCACCATCGTGGTGACAGTGTCTGAAGAGAGAGGGAGAGAAGGAGGAAGGGAAAGAGAGATAGAAAGAGATAGAGACAAAGAGAGAAAAAGGGAGAGGGAGAGAGAGAGAGAGATAAGAGACAGAGAATGTATATGTGTGAGAGAGAGAGAAAGAGAGAGAGATTGTTTGCACATATTCATGCATACATAGGTATATAGAAGTATCCCTTCTACATCTTGGGAGTTAGGGGTGTGACGTGCCCCCTCCCCATCTAGAGAATCCAGGGCAATATTTTGGCCCTCCTCCCTTTGTACCAGAAAAGAAGTCTACGGTTTTTGTTCTTTTCTAGGGGGTCTACAGTACCTCTTCTAACCCTCCTTGGCTTTAAAACCTGGCACTCACTTCTCTTCTTGGTTGATGTGGGTGCTCTGGGGCATAGGGCAGTTTCATCAACATTAAATATCTGTTCCAGTTTGTAGCCTTTTCCTTGAATCCATTTCTTCAAGGTTTCTACAGCCTCTCTAGCTGCCTCCTCACTGGAGAGGCTGTCTCTATTTTATGCATTTCTGAGTTTCTAAACTTTTTCTGTACCTTCTACCAGCTTTCCCATGTGGTATTGGCTTCCGAAAAACTGCCCACCAATTCCCATTTAATTTCTAATGCTGATCTTTGACATATCAAGACCATGATAGGGAAAGTCTCCCTGTGGATGGAATACCTATAAATCTGTATGTATGCATACATATGATATTACAACTGATTGGAGATGGGGTGAGAGGGAGAAATCAAGGACAACCTGGAGGTTGCAAGCTTTGGTGATTGGGAGGAGGGGTTGGTGCCCTTGGGGGTAATAGATACTCTTGTGCTACAGATATGAACATTAAGTCAAGCACCCACTCCCAGCAAAGAGAAGGCTCCCTTCCCCCTAATATAAAATCATCTTGGCCCACTCCTTTTACATCCAAGAATTTGGGTTTGTGAGTCCAGAGTTATCCTAGATGAGCATGGATTTCTTTCCAGCATCCGTGCAAATATTCCCATAATGCCAGTGCCCCTCCTCCCTTTCATAGCTTCTTCCATCTATCACTTCTCAGTTTGGGGCCTTGCAAAGTGTTGTCTTTTAGCTGACGAAATGGCCTCCACATCCTCCTGAAAGGAGAAGAGACATGAAATGTTCATGTCAGATCTCTAGTCCAGACCTGAGCTTTTCATCTTCCTCCCAAACCTGCTACTTTTCTTGGGCTTTGTTTCCATTAATGGTGTCCTTAGGTCCAGCTTCCCAGGCCTTCTAGATAACAAGATTCCCTGTAAGATGACCCCCTCTTTAGCCTGTATAACTTATTTATATATGAATGTTTGCATGTTATCATCCCCATCAATTAGACTGTGAGCTCTTTGAGACCCAGGACTGACTTTTCTATTTCTTTGTATCTCTACCTTTTAACACAGTGCCCAGCACATAGTAGGTGCTTAATGTTGTTGCCGATATGGGGCAATGTCTTACCTATGGAGTGAACAGAATTTAAGTGAGGCAGCATTGCACAAAGCCATTAGAATCAAAACCCAGTGGTGAGATGAGTCAGGACAACCAGAGAAGGCCCAGGACCCAGTGGATGGCCTTGGTCTTGTTGATTGACTGACCAAGGTCACGTGGTTCTTCTTTTTTTTTTTTTAAACCCTCACCTTCCGTCGTGGAATCAATACTGGATATTGGTTCCAAGGCAGAAGAGCCCTAAGAGCTAGGCAATGGGGGTTAAGTGACTTGCCCAGGATCACAGCTAGGAAGTATCCTGAGGTCAAATTTGAACCCAGGACCTCCTGTCTCTGGGCCTGGCTCTCAATTCACTGAGCTACCCAGCTGCCCTGACATGGTTCTTTTTTTTTTTCTTTTTTTTTTTTTTAAACCCTTAACTTTTGTGTATTGGCTTCTTGGTGGAAGAGTGGTTAGGGTGGGCAATGGAGGGGTCAAGTGACTTGCCCAGGGTCACACAGCTAGGAAGTATTTGAGGTCAAATTTGAACCCAGGACCTCCTGTCTCTGGGCCTGGTTCTCAATTCACTGAGCTACCCAGCTGCCCCCACATGGTTCTTGATAAAGCTAGAATTAGACTCCAAATCTCACCCATACTCATTCCATTGTGCCATAAGGACCACAGTGCCTGCTTCTGCTGCTTTCATGCCCCTTGGAACAAGCTGTCCTCATCAGGAGAAGTCTTCACATGAGTGGGTGGACATTCCCCTAACTTGTAGCCTGTCAATGACCCTTCCCAGGCTGAGATACTTAATTACTAAATGTACATTGTTTGACTGGCACTTCCTGCTTCAACAAGCATTTCAAAGGGGGCTGAGGAAATAGAAGGTTGAAATAAGACATCCCTGCCCTCATGAAGCTTGCAATCTAATAGGGAACTATGGTATGATTTTCCCATAGGCTGTAAAGGCCTTCAAAAGAGGGCTCTTTCATATTTGTCTCAGCCTTTCCAGTGCCCAGTGCATTAGTGGTCCTTAATGTTTTGTATTTTGACTGATTAAGACATACAAATAACCATAATGCTTGGAAAGTGTATGATATAGCTAAAAATAAAATACAATGTGAGGTCCAGGGAGAGAAAGCTATGCTTGGGGGAGGAGGGGAAGGAGAACCAGGGAAGGGCTTTTGCTAGGGAGGGGGCCTTTGAATTAGAACTTAAGGAGAAGGTAGGGCAGCAGTCCAAAACCAGATCTAGTCTTTCTTGAAAAAGACCATCTGCTCTAAACACATCCCTTCCTGCTGGCTGGCACCTCTGGCCTGCCCTGCTTCCAGAACACTCCATATCTGGAATTGAATCTGTGCTGGAAGCTTCTAGCTCCCTGCTCTATGCTAAGGAGTCATCCCTTTGGCTATTACCCAGAACCTCCCTGCCTGTGATATCAGAAGCAGGAAACAAATCAGACATTTGAAGGAAGCCCTCTACAATCCACAGATCCATTTCTGCTTTATTGCTGCTCTGGTAGGTGGGCTACCCCAGGTTGCCCAAGTATGTAGGCATGTATGTATAGGTGTGATCTAGGCCCACTCCCTCAGAGTGGGAAATGCCAGCTCCCTACCCTTGGGAGGGGGTGGGTTTGGATGGGGCGGGAAGGGGAATGAGGAAGTCTGTAGATCTGCTGCCTGGGTGGAAGGGATTAATCCCAGGAGTTCCAGTGGTACAAAGGAATGAGTATGGATCAGATTTGGAGTCTGAGGAGGCCCTGTATTCTCATTCTGACTTCATCAAGAACTGTATAACCTTGATCAGTCAATCAACAAACATTTATTAAGGGATTGGGGTTAGGTGGCCCAGTTGATGGAGAGGCAGACCTGGAAATGGGAGGTCCTGGTTTTCAAATCTGACCTCAAACACTTCCTAGCTGTGTTACCCTGAGAAAGTCACTTAACCTCCATCACCTAGCCCTTACCACTCTTCTGTCTTAGAACCAATACACAGTATTAATTCTATATTTTTATTTTAATTTAAAATTTTTTTATTTTGAATATTTTCCCCTAGTTACATGTTTCATGTTCTTTCCCTCTCCCCAAGCCCCCCTAACCCCCCTTAGCCAACACACAATTCCACTGGGTTTTACATGTATCATTGATCAGGACCTAATTCCATATTACACAGTATTAATTCTAAAACAGAAAGTAAGGGTTAAAAAACTATTAAGGATTCACCGTGCTGGGGAAACAAGTATAATTAAATAATATCAATAGATAACATGTACATAGCACCTACTAGTGCCAGACACTGCCTCTAAGTACTTTATAATCATCTCATTTGATCCTCAAAATAACCTTGTAAGTGCTATTATTATCCAGATGCAGGAATTTCTATAGATGTGGAAACTGAGGTAAATGGCAGTTAAGTGACTTGCCTATCATCACAGGACTTCCTGACTCCAATAGCTCTCTATCCAACATAATGGTTTCAGCTCTCAAGGATCAGATTTAGAAGCTTTTATTTAGGTCACAACCTTTCTGTTTTCCGGTCCCTCAGCTGTAAAATAAGGGTGTGGACTAGATTTCTTTGAGGATTCCTTCTGGCTCTGGAGCTATAATAATCTTGTGTCCTTTTCCACCCCATTGATTCACTTAACTCCTCTGTTAAATGAGGGAATTGAACCAACTCCCCAAGATCTCTTTCAGCCCTAGCTCCCTGATGCTCTCTACTCCTACACTGATTCAAAGTAGCAACTAGAAAGCTATAGTTTGTCTCAAATTCCTTCTAGCTGGATGACCCTGAGTAAGTCCTTTAACTTCCTTTAGCTTCAGTTGATTCATCATCTGCAAGGTGGGCAACTAAGTGGCAAAACAGATAAAATTCTAGGCCTGGAGACAGGAATACCGGAGCTCAAATGTGGCCTCAGATTTACTTACTAGCTGTGTTACCCTGGACAAGTCACTTCACCTTGTTGGCTTCAGTTTCTTCATCTGTACAATGAGCTGAAGAAGTAAATTACAAACCACTCCAATATCTCTGCCAAGAAAACCCCAAATGGGGTCATAAATAGTTGGACACAACTGAATGATAACAACAAAGAAGGGATGATAATAATAGAATGACCTCCCGGAGTGGTTAAAAGGATTATTAAAGTGCTCAATGAATGTAACCCAAGTTCTCTCGGCTCTGGGAGTCACTTGAGTGTCTTCAGGCTTTGGGTACTTCTGGCTTCCAGTTCTAGAGAGATGGCCAGTGCCAACCCACTTCAGGATGCTGAATGAGAAGACTGAAAAGAAGTTGATGTGACAAGACCCAACAGTCTTCATCATGTCTTTGTGCCCAGCCTCCTATACCAGAGACTTTGGGGAATTTCCCTTTGGGTGAGATCTAGGACTCTCTCGAGTTGTCACCTTATTCCCAGTGGGAGAGTTTCTTCAGTCTGTATTGTCTGGCATATTAGCTCTTCTGTATACTTAGATAAATGAGTTTCCTTGAGAACTGATGTATGTTCAATGTGGAACTGGCATTTGTTAGAAAGAGGTCAAGCTTTGGATATTAGGCTTGAGGTCTTGTTTCCCCCATGAACGAAAATAATGATCAGAAGTCAGCTCAAAGACCACATCCTCCAGACCAGGGATGGGCAAACTTTTTAAAGAGGGGCCAAAGGAAAGGAAATGCTCATATATCAGTTTGTTTCTAAGGCAACTCTTTCGAAGTTTCATTGTATCATATCCTACTCATTGTATTCATCAGATTATTAATAATGTCCCACTGCGGGATAGGACATTTCAGGGGGCCGCATCTGGCCTGTGGGCCATAGTTCGCCCATCACTGCTCTAGACTAATAATAGTTAAGGGAGCAGAGAGATATAATTCTATCCTGGTGGCCCCACTCTCTGAGGAGAGAATAGTGGCCAAGTTTGTGGTCCTGACTTCATGCTTCCCCTCCTGGAAGGATTCAAAGTTTTCCTTAGAGAAGAGGAAAAGAAGATGAGTCTAAAGATGTCCATTCTACTTCCCTTTGAACCACACAATGACATTCACATGCTACATAGTGGGCGATAGCCCTTACCACATATGTGCTAGCTACCTTCATCATCATCATTTCTATTATTCCTGCCATGCCCTAAAGAATACCATGCCTAAAGTCCCCAGTGAAATCCTTAATTGTATTCCTTCCCAGGCTCAGTTTGGAAGTATTAGTCTCAGTGCCATTGTGAGCCTTAGATGAGCTGCCCTAGTTTAGAGGTGTCAGTCCTAGCCTAGTGTAAAAGGTTGATGGACCAACATCCTTTGGAAAAATTGGTCAAGAATTGAGATGGAAAGAATACTATTAGACATAATGATTAAGAGGTCATAGGCAAACTTGGAGCATTTCAGAAGAGTGGTAGGGTAGGTCAAGGAGAAAATACTGCAAGTATCTAAAAAGAAACAATTCAATTTTTATGGGACTGTAGTCAGAATTACATAGGACTATCAAAAGAAAACTAAGGTTTCATCTCACAACCTGCAAAATTGGCAAAGACGACAAAAGATAGAACTAGTCAGTGTTGTTGGAACTGTGGTAGGATGATAGGCAAACTAATACATAGTTGGTGGAGCTGTGAATCAGTATAATGATTTTGGAAAGCAACTGAGAATTAAGTAGATAAAGTGACTAAAATATGAAAAAAAAAGATTACACAGGACTTCACAATTTCTACATTAAAGGATCAGAGGGCTTGGAATATGATAATCTGCAAGGCAAAGGAGCTAAAATTACCACCAAGAATCATTTACCCAGTAAAACTGAGTAATTTCTTTCAGGGGAAAAAAATGGTTATTTAATGAAAAGAGTGCTGGGTAGATTTGGAAAGAGTTAACAGTAAGGAAGTAGAAACATTAAATGTCAAATCCTTTTTACAGAAGTTCATCATTGAAAGAGAAAACATGGATATAACAGCTGCTGGTCAGAGTAGAGAGGTGGTGAGAAGGGTCTGGAGGGGTTTGGAGAGGCATGGGGAATATTTATAAACAAAAGTGAGGAGACTGGAGAGAGGGAGAGAGTGAAGTTCCAGTTAACTGAGGAGAGTTCCACCTAAGAGACATCAGAAGAAGCCCCTTCACAGCATTATAACTGTGTACTAATGTTAATTATACTCTTCTAATTCTAACTTTGGGGCCCACTGAGTGGTTAAACTTTGTCCTCTTTGGTTCTCCCTCCTCTATTCCTATGAATGACAAATTCTTATCCCTTGATGCCTCTAGATCATACTCTCTTCTGCTACCCATTTAAAAGTCTCCTCTCTATCTTATTCAGTCCTACCTCTCCTCATTCCCTATATTCTGCTACATTCCCTGAAACCCTTGCTCTGTCACTTTAATAAACACCTCCATATCTAAGATGCTTTTCTCTCACATTCATGGGGGGCAGCATGGTGGGAAAAGTGCTGGATTTGGAACCAGAAGACCTGGATTCAAATGTTGGCTCTACTAAATACTTTATATATGATTTCTCTCTGGGCCTCAGTTTTCACTTCTGTAAAATGGAAGAGTTGGACTAGATGACCCCAAAGGCCCTTTCCAGTTTATGTGGTTATGATCCCTAGACATTCTTGGAAACTGGATTCTTCCTCATCCTTTGCCACTGTCTTCAGCACTAGGGGTTTCTCTCACACCCATTCTCTCTCCAATGCCAGTCTGAACAAAGAAGAGGAGAGAGCATACTACTCGTTACCAGTTCCCAGATCTTTCTTCTACTCCCATGATTCTGCCACTTCTCTGCCTTTGATATCTATTCCATACATTTCTATCTCCCAATCCAAATCTTTGGTAGAATCAGCTCCTAAATTTGGAGGTTTTGCTTCCTTTCTCAAATAATTTAATTTGAGGTTTAGCATATATTTTTCTTCACATTAATCTCTGCCCTTTGTGAGGACTTCAGTGTCATTCTGCTGACCCAGGAACATTCTTAACCAGTTCGCCAAGTCTATTCCTATTTCTGTCATCCACAAACCTCCTCATCATCCAAAGAGGGTCCACCTTCCTGAACCTGAGCTCTGAAATTCCCTCCTTGAGCATACTCCTCTATTCCTTCATCTCTCCTTCTGTCTCACTTCCTTTAAACCCATCTTTCGTTCTGACACAGACACCCTCTATTCTCCAGTTTTCCTAGTCTGTTACCCCTTTTCTGGCCCCCCGTCTTGACTCAATAATCACACTGTCTTCTGCTTTCAAATATATTGACCTGGGGGCAGCTGGGTGGCTCAGTGGATTGAGAGTCAGGCCCAGAGACAGTAGGTCCTGGGTTCAAATCTGGTCTCAGACACTTCCTAGCTGTGTGACCCTGGACAAGTCACTTGACCCCCATTGCCTATCCCTTACCACTCTTCTGCCTTGAAACCAATACACAGTATTGATTCTAAGACAAAAGGTAAGGATTTAAAAATTTTAAAAAAATTAAATACATTGACCTCTTGTCCTTTCTTTGTTCATCCCTCCTAATTATCAGAGATTATGTGAACCATTCTCTATTTCTAGATTTTCCAGTATGTCACTGGACTGTGTTTTTACCTAATCCCTAGCTTTATCACTTGCTTCACTCATAGCTTCCAATCTTCAAAAGATGAGTTATTTTCCAAGCTCGTTTTTCTCCTCCTTGTTTACCAATTTCTATTTTGTACCCCACTATATGTGCCTACAGTTAGTTAGTAGCTTCTCTTAATCCTTTAAGATTTTCTAATACTATTCTTTTTTTTTTTTTTTTTTTTTTTTTTTTTTTTTTTTTTTTTAGCCCTCACCTTCCATCTTAGAATCAATAGTGTATATTGGTTTTTAAGGCAGAGGAGTGGTAAAGGTTGGGCAATGGGGGTGAAGTGACTTGCCCAGGGTCACACAGCTAGGAAGTATCTGAGGCCAGATTTGAATCCAGGACTTCCCGTCTCTGGGCCTGACTCTCAATCCACTGAGCCACCCAGCTGCCCCCTCTAATTCTATTCTTTATGTTGGCCATTTTATCAAGCATTTCCCATATTTTAGCACTGATTTTTCCATATGATTAAAAATATTCTATAAACTTTTATTTATTTTTATAATGGTTAAACTGGTAATAATCATTACCTCTATATCTATCATCTATTTCTCTATTGAACTGTCTATACCCCGCGCTGTCTCTATGGTTTTTAGGTCTCTTTCTGTCTCTGTGTCTTTGTCTTTACTCTATTTCTCTCAGTATCTAATCTCCTCATCAGTGTAGGGCCCTGAGTCCTCACTAGGTCTGAGTAGGTCTAGGCCAGTGGTTCCCAAACTTTTTTGGCCTCCCACCCCCTTTCCAGAAAAAATATTCCTTAGCCCCCTGGAAATTAATTAAAAAAAATTTTTAATAGCAATTAATAGGAAAGATAAATGTACCTGCAGCTGTCACCACTTTCCTGGATTGCTGCAGCACCCACCAGGGGGCGGTAGCACCCACTTGGGGAATTGCTGAGGTATACAGATCAATAGCTCATATTCTTTTTTTTTTTTTTTTAAACCCTTAACTTCTGTGTATTGGCTCCTTGGTGGAAGAGTGGTAAGGGTGAGAAATGGGGGTCAAGTGACTTGCTCAGGGTCACATAGCTGGGAAGTGTCTGAGGCCAGATTTGAACCCAGGACCTCCCGTCTCTAGGCCTGGTTCTCAATCCACTGAGCTACCCAGCTGCCCAATAGCTCATATTCTTACAGAATTACCCAGGGGCACTTCAGAGTTGAAGGGCCTCAACCAAGATCACATGACTAGTTCATGTAATAGGCAAGATTTCAAGCCAAGTCATATTTACTCCAAGGACACTCCCACCCTTTCACTCTACCATGTTATTTCCCAATTCTTTCCTAAATCCTTTCAACACACCCGGAATTGACTTGAGAATATTTCTCAGGATATTGTTTCCTACAATTCTTTGTCTTTTTTTTTTTTTAAACCCTTAACTTCTGTGTATTGACTTATAGGTGGAAGAGTGGTAAGGGTAGGCAATGGGGGTCAAGTGACTTGCCCAGGGTCACACAGCTGGGAAGTGTCTGAGGCTGGATTTGAACCCAGGACCTCCCATCTCTAGGCCTGGTTCTCAATCCACTGAGCTACCCAGCTGCCCCCAATTCTTTGTCTTTTAGCCTGGCTTCTGATCATTTCCTTTTAGTTACTTTGTCATTTTTTTGGCATTATTCTTATCTTTTATTTTATTGTTCAATTGTTATAATCGTGTGTGTGTGTGTGTGTGTGTGTGTGTGTGTGTGTGTGTGTGTGTGTGTGTTTAAGCTGGTTTTGTCTCTTTAGGATTTCTGATTTCTTTTTCTTTTCTACTGTACCTATGACTTTGTAAGTTCAGGAAATTCCAAGTAAGGAAACTCCTTCTACCCAGGCATATCTGTACTCTCTCTGAAACTGCCAGGTTTAGATTGTTGCTTGAGACAGGGTTAAATAACCTAAGAGGTTAGGGTACATGCTCAGGGTCACACTGCCAGTGGGTATACAAAACTTGAATGCAAGACTTTCTGCCTTTGAGACTAGTTCTCCTTTAAACAATATTTTATTTTTTCCTCAATTACATGTAAAACCGATTTTTAGCCTGGCTGTCCCGAAGAACTTTCTTTTCAGCACTTTTTGATCGAGGAATAGAAAAAGCAAATTGTGGTACATTGGAAAAAATGACAAATATGAAGAATTCAGAGAAGCTTCTATGAATAGAAGGAAAATGCCATAAGTAGAAGCATGAAAACAATATACAAGATGACTACAACAACGTAAACCAAAAGAACTCTCCCCTCTATAAAACATAAAAAACAACAATGAATCTTATGGCAGTAAGTTTTGTATGATAACGCATGATTAATCCAAATCAAGTTGCTTCCCATCTCTGAGAGGGGGGAGAGATGACGGGAGGGAGAGAGACAATTTGGAACTTATAACTTTGGAAAATGTATGTTGAAAATTGTTACATGTGGCTGGTAAAATAAAAAAAATATATATATATATATTAAAAAAAGCAACAAAGAATGGATCATTAGGTAGGGAATGGGGAAGGGAAGGATTGGAAATGGTGATATAAAAAGGAAAGATATCAATAAAAACAATTTTTTTTCTTTAAAACCCTTCAACTTAATGAGGAAGACTCCTTTAGCAAATCTAACACATAGTTCCTTAATCTCTACAAATCTAAGGGAATTCCTCCTTTAACTTCTTTTTATCCCATTCAAGTTCATTAGTATCTTTTTCTTTTTTTTTTTTTTAATTGAAACCCTTACCTTCCATCTTGTTCTAAGGCAGAAGAGCGGTAAGGGTAGGCAATGGGGGTCAAGTGACTTGCCCAGGGTCACACAGCTAGGAAGTGTCTGAGGCCTGATTTGAACCCAGGACCTCCCATCTCTAGGTCTGGCTCTCCATCCACTGAGCTCCCCAGCTGCCCCCAAGTTCATTAGTATCTTAAATCTTACCATCTCTTAGAACTAAATCACTTCTGAAATCCTGAACAAGTCCATTTACCAACTACCATCTTCTCGCACTCACGCTGCACCTACTTTTGATCACTGTAATCTTTGGTCACTTGTCCTTTGCCTATTCTCTCAATCCATATTCCATACTTTCTCTTCACTTGCCTACACACCCACCCACCATTGCCTCCATGGTCTATCCCATAACTACTGCCCTAGAATCTGAGGGCCCATTCCCTTCTACCGTTCCCTATGTGTGGGTCATCTGGTTCACTAGGCATTATCACAGATATTACAGATGCTGCTAGTATATCTTTAAGAGCCAAATGGAATGCTATGGAAATGGCAGTTTTAATTCTGAGTTTGAAGAGACCTTTGAAGTTGAGAAGTTAAAAGGCTGTTATCATAGTTGTTAAGAAGCTAAAGAAAAGCTTCTTTTCTTCGTGAAGCAGGCTTTCTTTGACCAAAAAAAAAAAAAAAAAAAAGAAAGAAAAAAGGTGTTTTTTTTGAGTGAATTGAATGGTGAAACTGTGTTTCCAGAAGTAAGAAATTATCTTCAGTTACAGCAGTGGCTAAAAGTAACTCTGGATGTAATGATTCTCATAGCTGAAATGTCATAAGTAGTTATTGCTGTATTTTTATTATAATTAGCTATACAATTAATAAATTATATGGTCAGTAACTTTGATATTAAGTTAATCCTTGCGTGTGTGTGAGAAAGAGAGAGAGACAGACAGACAGACAGATTGAGAGAGAGAGAGAGAGAGACGGAGAGATCAAGAGAGAGAGTGAGAGAGAGAGAGGGTGAATGAGAGAGACAGACAGAGAGAGATTGATAGAGAGAGAAACAGACACATAGAGAGAGGTTGAGAGAGAGAGAGACGGACAGAGAGAGAAAGACAGAGAGAGAGAAAGAGAGAGAGAAAGAAAGACAGAGAGAGAGAGGTTGAGACAGACAGACAGACAGAGAGAGACTGAGAGAGAGGTTGAGAGAGAAAGACAGAGAGACAGAGAGAGAGAGAGAGAGAGAGAGGAACTACTAGTGGGAAAGCAGTTTTCTCCATTTTAATAAATTCTATATAATTAACCTACGTGGGAGCTCTGAGCTTAGTTGATTGAGAGATATGTTGAAATTTTATTAATTAATGAAGAAATATGCAAATGTACCCCCGGATCACCCTAGAGCTCAAAGTGATAATATTAAATATGGAAATGAGTCAAGTATCCGGCTGATGGGTTACCTACAATTGAGGCTGATACAATCTGATAACCTTGTTACACTTGTAAAACATCCTTGGGGAACCCGACTCTCTAATTTCTTTACTCCTGTTCCAGGACTGCTAAATGTCAAATTGTTCTCTCTAATGTTACCAATGATTTCTTAATGGCCAAATCGAATGTCACTTTCCAAGTCCTCATTCTTGATCTCTCGGCAGCTTCTGGACCTGTTGAGGACGCCTTTCTCCTGGATGTTCTCTATTTTTCCTGAGGTTTTATACCACGGCTGTGTCCTGGCACTCCTGCTCCTTCTCAGGTCTCTCCCTCTCAGTCACCTTTGCTGGATCCTCACTGGTGTCCCAGCTCCTTTATCAGGGCATACTCCGAGGCTTTGTCTTGTAAGCTCTCTTCTCTCCTTCCTATATTGTCTCTCTGTGATCTCATAAGCTCCCGTGGATTCAATCTACACAGATAATTCCTGAATCTACATGTGAGTCTCACCATTTAAGTTCAGACTAAAACCACCAACTATCTTTTGGGCATTTTCACCTGAAAATCCCATTTTTACAACAGTTCAAATTTTTTTGTTCCACAAATCCCCCCCACCTTTTTTTTAATTAAACCTTTACCTTCTGTCTTGGAGTTAATACTGTGTTTTGGCTCCAAGGCAGAAGAATGGTAAGGGCTAGGCAATGGGGGTTAAGTGACTTGTCCAGGGTCACACAGCTGGGAAGTGTCTGAGGTCAGATTTGAACCCAGGACCTCCTGTCTCTAGGCCTGACTCTCCATCCACTGAGCCACTCAGCTACCCTCCCCACAAACCCCTTTCAAAAGCAACAAGTGACAAAAACATACTCAGGGTAATTTAACATACTACTATATTATATTCTTTACCATTCTTTACTGCTTAAGGTACTTTGGGCCATGTTTCCCAAACTCCAAGTGATTCTTTTGAATTCCTAAAGAGGGACCATTGTGTCATAAGCATCTCAACATCAACCAGTCCAAATCAGAGCTCGTTATCTTGCCCCCCTCAAATTCTGTCTTCCCAACTTTCTTTTTTAAATTTTATATATTTATTTTTAAACTCTTAACTTCTGTGTATTGGCTCCTTGGTGAAGAGTAGTCAGGGTGGGCAATGGGGGTCAAGTGACTTGCCCAGGGTCACACAGCTGGGAAGTGTCTGAGGCCGGATTTGAACCCAGGACCTCCCGTCTCTAGGCCTGGCTCTCCATCCACTGAGCTACCCAGCTGCCCCTTCTCAACTTTCTTTTTACTGTTTAGGGGACCTTCTTCCTCACAGTCACTTGCAGCCTTGCTATTACACTTGACTCTTTCATTCTGCACATCCAAGAGGTTGTCACATCCTGTTCATTCTCCTTTCACAGTATCTCTAGGATGTCCCCTTCCCCTCCTCTTTACTTCACCCTTCCCCGCCCTCATCACCTATCCAGATGTCAAGTTGATGTTCTTAAAACATAGATCTGACCCTGTCACTCCCCTGTCACAAAGGTAGTGCCATGATTGCTTGGTCGTTTCAGTCATGTCCAACTCTTGGAGAACCCATTTGGGTTTTCTTAACAAAGATACTGAAGTGGTTTGCCATTTCCTCCTCCAGTTCATTTGACAGATGAGGAAACTGAGGCCAACAGGGTTAAATGACTTGTGCAAGGTCACACAGCTAGTGTCTGAGTTGGATTTGGACTCAGGTCCTCTTGACTCCAGGTCCACACTCTATCCACTGCAGTACCACCTGATGCCCTCAAAGGTAGGTCCAGGGGCTCCTTGTTGTCTCTAGGATAATATGCCAACTTGGAAAGCTCTCTGCAGTTTGCCTCCAGCTTGTCTTTTCAGTCATGTTGTGTATTACTATTGCCCATAGACCATGTGCTCCAGGCAAACCGGCCTATATGTGATATTTCATCTTCTGTCCTTGACGTTCCCCTTGCCTGGACTGCATTCTTCATATTTTCCTCTTGGAATTCCCAAGCCCTTCTTTCAAGACTCCAGGTGCCACGTCTTACCTAAAGCCTATCCTATCCTTCCCCTTCTAGGCCTTTGAAGTTCTCCCCCCTGCCCCAGAAATAACTTTGTATATATTTTATATTTCCTGTGTAAATATAAAGGAGGGTTCCCTGCCCTCCTCCAATAGAATGTAAGCTCTGAGAGGGCAGGAATTGTTTATTTTTGTCTTTGTATTCTTAGCACCTAGTACATGCAGTGCTTGGCACATAGTAGGCACTTAATAAGTGCTCACTGAATGACTGAGCCAAATAAAAGAAATTGAATCAGTTTCACCCATTACAAATTTATATTGCATAACATAACTGGGTCCTTGCCATAGCTTAGGCACCCTCCTACACTACTGTCATCAGCACGGTGATGGTTCTGGTCTTTTCTCCCTTTCTTCCCCCTTCTTTTCCTGTCTCCAACTACACTACCTTCCCCACCCACACTTAGAGGCAAATGGCGTCCTGTTTTACAAAGAAGATTGAGGTCATCCAACTTGAACTCCCTTCTCTAAAGCTTCCCACCATCATTTCTCTGTCCTCCTCCTGATCACTAGAGAAGAAGCATTCCCCTTCTGCCCCATTTAAGGAAACATCAATAAGTATTTTGATGTCCTTGACTAGAGTGATTAGATAGGAATTAGAAAAGGGAGGAGGCACTTAAGCCTATGAGTTTAGGAAAGTTGGGAGAGCAGGAGCTAGAGCAGTGATGGCGAACCCATGGCACATGTGCCAAAGATGGCACACAGAGTGCTCTTTGTGGGCATGTGTGCTGCCCTCCCCCTGCCACCCTGCCTACCCCTAGAGTTTGTTACTAGAAAAGCAGAGGGACTAGGGCAGAGCTGCTCCCTTCCCCCTCTCTACTGCACCTGATGACATTTTTTCACTTCACCCACCCTTCTGTCTAGCCGCACTCCCCCTCCCCCATCCCTGTCCGCAGTAAGGGGGGGTGGGGCACTCCCAGGACTCAGTGCAGTGGGCAGGACATGGCACATGGTCTCTAAAATGTTTGCCATCACTGGTCTAGAGCAGTGATGGGCAAACTTTTTTTTTTAACCCTTAACTTCTGTGTATTGACTTATAGGTGGAAGAGTGGTAAGGGTAGGCAATGGGGGTCAAGTGACTTGCCCAGGGTCACACAGCTGGGAAGTGTCTGAGGCCGGATTTGAACCTAGGACCTCAGTCCGTCTCTAGGCCTGGCTCTCAATCCACTGAGCTACCCAGCTGCCCCCTGGGCAAACTTTTTAAAGAGGGGGCCAAAGGAAAGGAAATGCTTATCTGTCAGTCTGTTTCTAAGGCAATTCTTTCCAAGTTTCATTGTATTGTATTCTACTCATTGTATTCCTCAGATTAGGAATAATGTCAGTGATAGAACATTTCAGGGGGCCCCCCCCCGCATCTGGCCCAAGGTTCATAGTTTGCCCATCACTGATCTAGAACATTAGAAAATTTCCTATGGAATAGCAGGGTATAGGTGGCCATGAGGATACAGGAGGATGAGGGAGTCTTAAAGCACCGGGTCTCAGAGCCCAGCTTTCACCCGATGTTGGATGGATAACTGCTCTGATGTGCCTTTTTTTTATTAATTAAATTTTATTTTGTTTTTTTTCTAATTACATGTAAAAATCATCTAAAATCTTTTTCAAAGAATACTGATCTTGAATTCTCTACCTCCCCTCCCCCCCCATGGTAAACAATCTAATACAATCCTTTCATGTGCCTCTGATGAGTGTGGCCTGCTGCCAGCCTTAAGAATCGGCTCCTGCTTTCCTGTGGAGTCATCTTTTGGAGTATTCGTCTTTCAGTATCGCTTGTTATACCCTGAGATCACAGAACTCAAGTTCTTACAGAGGCATCTCCTTGGTTGAGGTTCCCAGATTAGAAAGTTTTGGCCTGGGGAAGTAGGTAGAGGTTCATTCAGAAGCCTGGTAAATCCCAGTCTTTCCTGGCTCCTCCTCATGCCCCAGGAATAGGCTCCTGCGCCTCCTCTGACCCCACCAGGAGGTATTCTAGCCTTTCTACAATTTTCAAGTCAAGTTTCATCATACTAGTCTCAGTTGACATCCCACGCCCCCCCCCCCCCATCATCTTACACAGTATTCTGCCAGGGGGCAGCTGGGTGGCTCAGTGGATGGAGAGCCAGCCTAGAGAAGGGAGGTTCTGGGTTCAAATTTGACCTCAGACACTTCCCAGCTGTGCGACCCTGGGCGAGTCACTTAACCCCCACAGCCTAGCCTTTACCGCTCTTCTGCCCTGGAGCCAATACACAGCATTGATTCTAACGTGGAAGGTGAAGGTTTAACAAACAAACAAACAAAAGTATTCCTCCCTATTCTGGCAGAATGTAGCCTGGGCTGGATAGAACAGCCTGCCGGCTCCTCGACCCCGCTCAGTTCTAAGTTTGAAAGAGAAAACAGCACCGGCTCGAGAGTCAGAAAAACCAAGTTCTGATGCCTATCCGGGTGGCTTTGGGAAAGTCATCTAACTTCTCCGTGCCTTGGTTTCTCCAACTGTAAAGTGAAGGGACTGGCCCGGGGAGTCTCTGACCCTCCTTCCAGCTCTAGATCTGGGGTTTCGTGATTCGCACAACTCCCACCATTCCCGAGACGGAACCAGCACGGGCTTCTCTAACTCTCGGAAACGTAGAGCGAGGGGAGACTGGAGGCGGCCGCTCACTGGATGGAGGCCGCCTGGAATGGGGTGGCCTCGGGAGTGTGGGGGCGGGGTCAGACTCGGCGTGTCCCTGGGCAAGTCCCCTCCCCTCCCCTCCCCCGACTAACCCTTGGAAGTGGCAAATATCAGACCGCAGGCGAGGGAGGGTGAGAATCGGGGGCGCGGCGGAGCGAGCCGGGGGCTGCGCTCTAGGGGGCCGATTGCCACGAGATGTCATGTGACCGCTCGGCCCGGCCAACCTCGTCTTCCCGGGCGGCTTCTCCTCAGTCCTCCGCCCCTCCGGGGGGCGGTGCTGGGAGTGGAGAGAACAGCCTGGGGGCGATTTATGGCCGCCGAGGCTGTGGGGGCTGGAGGAGCCTTTAGAGAAACTCCGCGAAGCCGGGAGGAGCGAAGGCGAAGCAGAGCTGCACCGAGCCCGCGGGGTGGGGGAGAGCGCTTCCGGCGGAGCCCAGGACCCCGAGCCCCCTCCGGGCAGCCAGCCTCGGGCATGCCCCGCCCTCCGCGCGGCTACCTAGACGCGCCCTACGTGGATGTAATACGGCCGTGTGTACAGACACATGCACAGGTTTACACGCACATAGGTAGAGCGCATGTCCCTGCGGCCGATGTGGATTTGTGTAGAGGAATGCACACGTGTGTACGTGTGGACATGTAGAGCCAGCGAAGGCATGTGCACATGCATGTGCAGAGTCGTGTGCGTAGGGTAGGCATGCAGTGACCAAACATGTGTGAACAGTCATGTAATATTCAAGTGATTCACCCACTGAGCTGGGGAAAGAGGAAGTGTACTAGATCCGGGCTCCAAAAATCCGCCCCCTCCTCAGCACGGAGCGGGGGACGGAAAGGCGGCGGGTGCCCCTTAGAGGTACACGTTTGTTTGTCTTTCAAAGTAAACTTTTTAAATATTAGTCCCAGCATCACATATGTGCATTTATACACATACAAACCCATAAGATATAATATAACAGAACACAATATAATATACATAACACAGTATAATATTATACTATAACATAACACAGAACCCTGGATTTGGCGTCAGAAAGATCTGGATCCAAATCTCAGTTCTGATATACATGACATATAACATATTATAACATAATATAATACAATACAATATAATATAATACATACTATAATACAATATACTATACTATAATATAATACACATAACAGTATAATATTTATACCATACCATAACATGACATATAACATATAATATAATACAATACAATATAATATAATACATACTATAATACAATACAATATAATATAATATAACATACATAACATAGTATAATATACTATAACATAATATTATAACATAACAACATTATAATATAATATAATATAATATAATAAAAATGTAAACAATGGTATATGTGTGTGGTTGTGTATAGTGAATAAAACATTTAATCACTACCCACTGGGCACATAAGGGCAGCTAGGTGGCGCCATAGGGAGTCAGAAGTCTCATTTTCCCAAGTTCAAATCCGCCTGCAGACACTCTCTGTGTGACCCTGGGCAGGTCACTTAGTCCTGTGAGTCTCAGTTTCCTCATTTGTGAAATGTGCCAGAGAAGAAAATGGCCAACTCCAGTTTCTTGGCCAAGGAAACCCCAAATGGAGTCACCCACAAGGGAACAACAGCACCAGGCACATAGTAGGGTTACCAATTAGGTGCTTTATGAACATCTCATTTGAGACCACATTTGTAAGTGTAGTGGGTAGAACCCTGGATTTGGCGTCCGAAAGATCTGGATCCTAATCTCAGTTCTGATATAGCCACAAGCAAATCCTTCACTTCTTAGCCTCAATTTCCTCATCTGTAAAATAGAACTCAAGCACCTCACAAGGCTTGGACAAGGCATAGACGAGACAGTGAATAGGACAGGCTTTGCCAACTTTAAAACCTTTATGGTTATTACCTGGAAGATTCTGTTTCTTCATCTGCAAAAGGGGAGGGCTGATGAACCTTTGGGAGGGTTTGATTGCCACAAAAGTGGCACAGGATCATTAAGAATAATAATAGCCAGGAACTGCACTAAGTACTTTACAGTTATTCTTATTCCATTCTCACAACAGCCTTGCAATGGGGTGCTGCTGTTATCCCCATTTTTACAGATGAGGAAACTGAGTCAGATAGGGCCACATAGCACGTCAATATCCAAGGATGGATTTGAACTCAAATCTCCCTGACTCCAGACCTTGGTGACCTGCCCCTTGTTATTTAGAGTTGGAAGAGGTCTCTGGTCCTCTGGTCCAACCCTTCCATTTTACAGATATGGACACTGAGCCTCAGAGAAGGGAATGACTTGCCTGACCCACAGGATGTAAGTATTAGAGGAATGCTTTCAAATCAGGATTTTTTTTTTTCTGTTATGGAATTAGTCAGAAGAGTTGTGATAACATGTAACAAGAGTGTCTTGTATACTTGTATAGTCTGTGGAACATGGATAGACATCCTTCTGTGACTGGGTCTGGGAGTCCACCCAAATAGTGAAGGAGAGGTTCTGACTGGCTGCAGAAGCCTTTCAGTGGTGCCCTTAAGGCCACAATGACTGTTGCTCCTGGTATGTGGGGGGAGAGGTCTTAGGATCTTCTTCCTCAAAGGCCAAGAGGTTCTTGCTTTTGGCCTCCAGGATTGTTCTTTTCCTCTAGGGTGAAGGGAATGATGTCTTTGATCTTGTGAGTTTTGAAAGGTCAGGAGGGATACCCTAGGGTTACAATGGCTCTGGAAGAACCTGGAAGCTGGCAGCTAGCTAGGTGGCTCAATGGATTGAGAGCCGCGCCTAAACCAGGAGATTCTGGGTTCAAAAGTGACCTCAAACACATCCTAACTGTGTGATCCTGGGCAAGTCACTTAACCCCACCATTGCCTAGCTCTTACCACTTTTCTGCCTTGAAACCAACACATAGTATGGATTCTAAGGCAGAAGGTTAAGGTTTTTAAAAAACAAAATAATTAAAAATAAAATAAAATTGCTCCAGTGGGAAGTTGGGGACGCTTGGTATTTTGTGCCACTTCACGTAAGGCATCCTTGGTGACTTGGCACATACAGTCTCTTTGTACCCAACATATATCTGAAATTGGAAACATTAATACCCATTAAGCAAGCAAGCATATTTTGTATCTAGTGTGTACAAGACAAAGACAAAATGTTTTTTGTTTGGGAATAACCTTCAGTGTTCGGTTTATCACTCCTTTCCCCAGAGAGCTGTCCCTTATAACAAAGCCTTTTTTATTTTTTTAGCTCTTTTTTTTTTTAAACCCTAACTTCTGTGTATTGGCTCCTAGGTGGAAGAGTGGTAAGGGTGGGCAATGGGGGGTCAAGTGACTTGCCCAGGGTCACACAGCTGGGAAGTGTCTGAGGCCAGATTTGAACCTAGGACCTCCTGTCTCTAGGCCTGACTCAATCCACTGAGCTACCCAGCTGCCCACCCTTTTTTATTTTTTAAGGAGAGGGAACAAGCAGTTCAGCAAAATTAACCAACACATCAGTGCCGGATCTGGAGTCAGAGGTACTGGGTTCCAGTCCCACTTCCGTGGTTTACTACCTGTGTGACTTTAATCATTTTATCTACTTTGGATTTTTCATCTATAAAATAGGCTAATTGGCCTTTGAGGGCTCTTCTAGTCCTACTTCTGTCTTCTGAATCTAAGCAGAAGCCCATCAGCTGAGCCTGACAGTCTATCTGTAGCCACCTGGGAGAGGGAGGAAAGGAGGGGAGCCGTGTTCTCCTATCTCTTCTCCTGGGATAAGCTTGGTCATTCTGATCTCACTAGATTCAGCCTTGTGATTTTTGTTCCTTCCATTCAGATTGCTGGAGTGGTCACTGTCTAGATTCACATTGTTTTCTCTGGTTGTGCTTACTTCATTTTTCTTCACTTTCCATGATGGAGAAGTCCAGAAGAGGAGAGCCTGATGGGAAGTGAAGAAGTGACTGGACTGGGGCCCCTTTTTAAGTAGAGGTTCTGGGAGGAGCCATCCATCAGGTGAAGGAGCCCAGGGAGGGAGGGACCTTCTGCTTGGTCTTCCCCCCCTTCCACTTGAGGGCACACTGTTTTTTCCCCATTCTTTGCCTGGCACAAGTAAATGCATCATAAATCCTTGGTGACTAATATAAAAGCAATTTTTAAGCCATTACTCTCACCACAGTTTTCATGATTTTTCCCCTCAAGGTTTTGAACGTGTAAATACTAATACTAAGAAGGCTGAAGGTCAGAAAGGCCTGAGGTTAAGTGACTCCTCCAGGCTCAAGCAGTCAGTATGAGCCATATGTGAGCCTTAATACATAGTATTGATTCTAAGACAGAAGGTAAGGGTTTAAAAAAAATTAAATCAGTCCCATCTGATTCTTTGTGAACTCATTTGTTTGTTTGTTTGCTTGCTTGCTTTTGGCAAACATCCTGGAGTGGTTTGCCTTATCCTTCTCCAGCTTATTTGACAGATGAGGAAACTGAGGCAAATAGGTTAAGTGACTTGCCCAGGGTCACACAACCAATAAGACTATGAGGCCAGATTTGAACTCAAGAAGATAAGTCTTCCTGATTGCAGGCCCTGCATGGTATCCACTGTATCACTTTGCTGGCCCTTGAAAAAAATGTAGTCAGTTAGCATTTACTAGGCATCCATTATGTGCACTTTGTATCCCTGGGGATTCAGAGAAAGGCAAAAACAACAACAACAACAACAAAACACAGCTTGCTTTTTAGGAGCTAAAATTCTAATAGAGGAGACCACATGCAAATAACTAGGTTCACAGATTAAAAATAAAATCCAACTAAACCAACCCAGTATAGAGAGATGGGGTTGATTGGTTTATTCACTCAAGTCACTCCTTCCCACTTAAAGTCTGAGAGATGAGATCCTCAATTAATCTCAGTTATAGGCTTTAGACCAGCCGGCCCTAAACTTCTGGTCTCAGAATTCCTTTTCACTCTTAGAAATTATGGAGGACTCTCCGATGAGTTTTTGTTTAGATATCCATATTTACTGTATTAAAAAGATAAATGTCTTAGTATTCTGATGAAAAGAGTTTTGGCTTCCTGACCCCCTAAAAGGATTAGAGGATTCTGAGAGGTTCTTGGGCCATAGTTTGAGAAATATAAGTGAAAATCTTGGAAAGCTACTGGAGAAGTAAAATGGCTCTAGACAGGAAGTCTATTCCAATTGGCTGAGGGATTCCATCACTTCCTTTGGGTCCTATATAAAAGCACCCAGTTAGCCAGGAAGTAGGCCAGCAAGTGGTGACTCAAAAAAGAGAAGGTTCCAACATATCCCTGAGGCAGAACCACCTGAGGAAGGAAGGAAAAAGCTTGGCCACTGTCTTGGCCTCAGTCCACTTCCCCTTCCTCTGAACCTTTTGGCCAAATTAGGAGCTGGTGAGCTTTAAGAGAGGATTAGGTTCTTCCTTCTTCCCAATCAGTTGACAATAGTGTCTGTGTTGGGAGATTAGGACAGACCGAATATGGATTCATAGATCCTTGACTTGCACTTAAAGGGAACTGAGTTCCCCATGAAAAGGAAAAGAGAAGAGAGGGGCAGCTGGGTAGCTCAGTGGATTGAGAGTCAGGCCTAGAGATGGGAGATCCTAGGTTTAAATCTGGCCTCAGACACTTCCCAGCTGTGTGACCCTGGGCAAGTCACTTCATCCCCATTGCCTACCCTTACCACTCTTCTGCCTTGGAACCAATACACAGTATTGACTCCAAGATGGAAGGTAAGGGTTTAAAATTAAAAAAAAAAAAATTAAAAAAAAAAAAAAGAAGAAAAGAGAACTTCCAGGAACCAAGAATTGTGCAATATGCTCCCTAAACTTGAGCCACTTTTCCTAGGACTTTGTATGTCTTTATAGGAGACTGTCACAGACTTTGGTGGGAATGTTTTATGCCAACTATTTGCTCTTCTCATTTTACTCTTTAGTGAGTAACTCTTTAAAACTCAGCTTCAGATGGGCTGATTAAACCTGGCTCTCAAATGATGATCTTGAGAGGGGAAAAGTAGACAATAACAACAGTCACCCCCAGAATCCTCAGCAGCTCCTCTAGGAATGTAAAGAAAGGGGATGTAGATTTTCTCTGGGATCTGAAACTTATCTTTGAGGTTGGGGGTTGGGATAAGACTCCCAAGAGCTTATTTGGAAGTGTAGCTGGAAGATAATTTCAGAAGAGAGGGACACATTTTTTTGCAGGGGGGCAGGAAGGGGCCTGGAAAAATCCTTTTGAGGAAGGTGAGATTTGAGGTGGGTCTTAAAGGGAGCCGAGAAACCAGCAGTCAGAGGTGAGAAGAGCATTCTAAGAATAGAGACAGCTAGTGAAAAGCATAGTCAAGAGATATTAAGAAACAAAAAGGAGGCCAGTGTCAGCAGATCAAAATGTGTGGAGGGAAGGAAGGCTGGAAAGGAATGAAGATGATAAATTGTGAAGCATTTTAAATGCCAAGCAGAGGACTTCCTATTTGATCCTGGAGATAATAAGGAAGTTATTTAGTAGGGGGATGACCTAATCCTATGTGATATTCAGGAAAATCAATTGGGCAACTCATTGGAAGATGGCTTGGAGTGGAGACACTTGAGGCAGTGAGACCACCCAGAAGGCTATTCCAGTAGTCCAGGCCAGAGATATGATGAAGACCTGTGCTAGAGTAGTTAGGTGTATGAGTGAATAGAAGAGGACCTATGCAGAGAGATGCTAGGAAGGTAAAAAGACAATGTTTAACAACAGTTTGGATATGTGGGGTCAAATCAACAAGTGCTTATTATGAGTTTACTATGGGGCAGCCAGGTAGCTCAGTGGATAGAGGCAAGCCTGGAGTCAGGGGGACCTGGGTTCAAATCTGGCCTCAGACACTTCTTAGCTGTGTGACCTGGACAAGTCACTTAACCTTGATTGCCTGGTCTTTGCCTCTCTTCTGTCTTAGAATCAATACTAACACAGAAGGTTAGGTTAAAAAAAGAAAAAGCTTACTATGTGCCAGACACTGTGATAAGTGCTATGGATAGAAAAAAGGCAAAAAACATCCCTCATATGATGAATGCTTTTGAAGAGTGGTGGATACTACTAAGATTAAGTCACTGGAGATGACTGTGAAGATGATGCTGTTGTAGGAAAGTTGGGAAGAGGATTTGGAGGGAAAGATAGAGTTCGGTTTTAGTCATGCTGCATTTGAGTTATTCATGGGATATTAACTTGAGATATCCAAGTGGTAATGAAGGCTTAGACTACTCTAGCACAGATCTTCATCATATCTCTGGCCTGGACTACTAGAATAGCCTTCTGGGTGGTCTCACTGCCTCAACCTTTTTGGCCGTGAGAGCCATAAACGCCACATTTTTTAAAATGTCATTTCGTGAGAGCCGTACAGTGCTCCCAGTGCCGCTCCTGTAACAGTGCCTGAAAAAAAAATGGACTTTATGGCTCCTGCAGAAAGAGCCAGATATGGCCCTCAAAAGAGCCAGATATGGCTCGAGAGCCATATGTTGCAGACCCCTGGCCTAGAGCTTAGGCGATAAAGGTCCTAGGCATAGTGTTAGGCCATTGGTTTTCTTATTTATAAAGTAGAGATAATTCCTAATGGTAATGGGGTATTGACAAATGAGGGCCCAAGATATAGTGCTTGTCAGTTTAGGTCGATCCAAGAGAGAGCCTTTAATTGGGGAAGAACCAGCTGATTTCCCTGGGGAAGAGAAAAAGGATTTCATCTCTCTCCTATCCCCTCCCCTCATAACATTGTTCATAGCACTCAGCACTGGAAGCATTTGCCCATACGAAGACACCATTCAGGCAACTAGGCAACAGTGGTTAGGGCTGGAGTCAGAAGGACTTGGGTTCAAATCTGGCCTCACATACTTTCTAACTGTGTATTCCTGGGTAAGTCACTTAACTCCATTTGCCTAGTTTTTGCCCTTCCGTTTGAAAGTTGTTACTAAGAAAATAAGGGCTTAAAAAAAGGAGACATTTTAGCCATCGGAAAATCAATCTGGAAATAAATGTTTAAGGCTCATTGGAGGAAGTGGAGACATATTATCTAGACAGACTTAGATAGAGACAGTCACCTGAGGGTAGAAGCAGCTTCAAAGACTGGAGGAAGAGGGGAACGTGGGTATTCCACTGGAAAGGATGGAGACCCAGCAGTCCCAGAGGAGTGAGTAGCCTTGGCCTTGAATGTTCTCTATGTGCCTCACTAACATGGTGCCCCAAGTGTCTGCTTCACTCACATCGCACAGATACTATGTGTATTTGTGTGAAAGAGGACTCAGGTTTATAAGGGAGAAATATTTTCTACTGACTGTTCTTTTTATGTCCCTTGAGTAAATGTCTTTGCTTAGAATAATGTCTACTGACCCTTAAGGGAAAACACACCGGTGGGGGCTCATGAAATACAGTTTTAGAAGTGTTTCCCTACGAGGTTACTCCTAGAATGATGAGGTAGTAGCTACCATCCAGAGGGCTCAGACCTGATGGTTCAAGCACAAGTCAGGGAATAACCTGGAGAAAGTGCTTCGAAAGGTTTGAATCAGCAGCTCTAGGGAAAGAGTCTGAGTGTCATCAGGGAAGAATAAAAGGATCACTGTACATTGGTGAGGGCTCCAGGATGTTATGGCAGACCAGTTTGTCTATTTCTTCTGGCCACATCCAGCTACACTGAAGGGAGAAGGTAAGTGGTGAGGGTAGTCTAATGAGGATCAGCAAGGGGAGGATAATAGAAACGAGGACAAAAAATGTGTTTAAAAAACAAACACCTTTCTTTATGTCTTCATAACAATAAGAGCTAGACAAGTGGTGTTAAGTGACTTGCCCAGGGTCACACAGCTAGGAAGTATCTAAGAGAAAATTTGAATTCAAGTCCTCCTGACTCTAGGCCTGGCTCTCTATCCATTGTAATATCTAGCTGCCCCTAAAAGAGAGTGCCTTGTTAAACTGATTTAACTTAAAAGAGCTAGACAGTAGAAGTTAGAAAGTAAGGACAAAACAGGGTAGCAGACCGGGACAAGAAGAGGCAGAAGTCAAGAAGAGGATGAATTAGGGGCAGTAAGGCTATATATATAAGGGATAGATGGAAAGACAGGAGCCTGGGATTAAAGAAGGGAATTTTAGAGCTCAGGGCTTAACTGTTATGGGTAAAGGCATGACTGTCCCTCAGGGTATCTAAGAAGCCAAGCGAATTGAAGAGGCTGATACAGTTGGAGACCCGGGTGTTTAGAGGGCAGCTACGTGGCACCATGGAGAGAGCACTGGGCCCGTAGTCAGGACCTGAGTCCTGATGGTTACTAGCTGAGTAGCTCTGGGAAAGTCATATAACCTCTGCCTTAATATCCTGTAATCTGTAAAATGGGTATAACTATAACGGCTACTTCATAGATTTGTTGTGAAGACCAGATAATTGTAAAGTGCTTAGCAAATGCCCAGCACCTAGAAAACATTATGTTAGCTATTATGATGAGCTGATACATGTAATGGATTGTTTTTCTTCCAGTTGTTGAATGGTATGAACTGTCCTAGTCACATCACATATTAATTTCAAATCCATTGTGGATAAAAACATAGTTTTAGATGTTGGTCAAATCCTATTTGATGAATCTGCTTCCCGATTTACCCAGAAGTTCTTATCAGTAGCATATTTTCTCACTACCAATTTTCTCACTATCCAATCCGAAGTAATTTATGATTTCCAGTTTATTGAACACTGGGTTATTGAGCTTTGCTGTTTCTCCCTCGTTTAGCCAGTTCCATTGATCTGTTTTTCAGTTTTGTAATCAATACCAAATAGTTTCGATTGTCAAACACTTTGCAAACCTTAACCTCCTTCCACAAATGTTAGCTACTATTATTTCTGAATAGGTCAAACCACAGTTGTGGTACCAATGATTACCATATACATTCTACTACTGCTGGGCTCTCAGCTATTCCATCTGGTCAATGGGGGAAATGCCCTCAAGTACTCCCCGCCTCCTTTCCTTAGGATTAGCTGGGGACCAGTCTCTAGAAGTTGAGTATCTTCCTAATCAGAACATTCTTTAACATATGACTCTGTCAACAAATGAATAACACGAGTGTTTAACAGGACCAGTTGGAGCTGAATGGTCTATGTACAGACCAAGGGCAGCCTTGATGAAATAGAAGGGAATGGAGAAGCACTCAGTTAAATTTGTATACCAAATCACAAGTTTACAATTATACCATTGACTGAGAGGTAAAGAGAACAGAAGATCCTCTTAATTGTGGAGGACAAAATGCTTTTGACAGGTACAACAAAATGCTTCAGGCTGTCCTGTATCTCCCTAGCATATGTAAAATCATAGATTCCCTGACAGATGCAGAGATAATGGTTGTCATTATTCATTGTAAACAAGGTATACAACAGGGAAATACATAAAAATGAATTTCTGCAGGTGGCAATACTGAATGTTTCCTCTACTTTGATCCTATGTCTCTGGCTTCCCCCATTTCTCCCCTCAGCTTCAGCTCAGGCACTGGGGGAGGGTCGGATCCCCTAAGCTGAGGGACCTGCTGATGTCTAAACTCAGTAGATGGGCACCAACCTAATTTCACACCACTGTACATTCATTAATTTGGGCTGTTGGCCACATATAGGCACATGGCATTTACCCCAAATCCCTGGAACACTCTCCTGCCAGGGTCAGCTCTAGTGTTCCCTCCTCTGCAGAGACTTTTCCTCTCTCAGATGTTGGTACTCACCTCCCGACTCCCCCAGAATAAAAGGTGCTTTATCCTTCTCTGGGTGCCTGCTGTGTTGGCCTCCTACATTAGTTCCTTGGAGGCAGGGACTATTTCATTTTTCTTTGTATCCCCAAAAGTGCGTAGGACATTAACACCCAATCAATGCATGTGGGATTAATGGAGTGGGTGATGAAAAGAGTATGGTTTCAATTCCAACCATTTAAGAATATTTAGAAAATTCAAATCTGGTCTCAGATCCATTCTAGCTGTGTGATCCTGGGCAAGTTCCTGATTAGATTACCTAGCACTTGTCACTCTTCTTAGAACTGATACTAAAACCAAAGGTAAGGATATATTAAAAAAAGGAAAATTTTGAAAAGATAATTGTGCCAAGAGGAATCTTATAGTTGGAGCTATGAATCAGTAATTAGTAACAAAACCCAACAAAGAGAGCAGCTAGGTGGTACAGTAGATTGAGAGTGCAAGGGTTGGAGTCAGGAAGACCCGAGTTCAAATCTAGCCTTAGCCACTAGTAGTAGCTATATGACCCTGGGCAAATCATCTAACCCTGTTTGCTGCCTCCCCAACCCCCCAAATAGCCCAATGAAGCCAGGTACCCAAAGCCTGCCCTACCATGACAGGTCCTGAGGGGCGCTGGCACATTGCTTCTCAGGGATGGATCCGATGGTTTTCTCCCACCCCCCCACCTCACCCCAGTGCCACATTCAATTAATTTGTGCTTAATTTCATTTCCCAAGCACATTTTAAGACTGGCTTCCACCAGGTTGTAATGAAAAAACCACACACAATATATTCAAAACTTTAGTATCTTTTGTTCAAAATGGCAGCACTCAACACATATTTGTCTGGCCTCACAACACCCCTGTGAGGTAGGTTAACGAGCAGGTATCACTCCTCCGTTTATAAACCATGAAATCCAGAGACAGAAGAGGTAGTGGCCTGCCTAGGGTTTATGCCCGAGCAAAGAACCATGGGTAAACAGTATCCAAACTTTCCCATCTCTCTGATCTAGGTCCATTATTTGGAAATAGATACCTCTGTATTCTGCCCTCCAGTAAACATTGGTCCTTATCTCAAACTCTTGCTTTCGGCCAATCTCTAATTCTGTGTATAAATGTGCTGCCACAAGAGAAAAGATCACTCTGATTCCACAAACTTTCTGGTCCACTCACTTCTCTTCTCCTCCTATAACACTATCCAGGTCTAGCTGGAATCTGTCCCTTGGACCAACCACAGGGACAAGCACAATTACTACCCATGCCCAAAGGCAGCTGCCAAAACAATGGATCTTAAGGGTCTAAGGTCCTTCTCTGGAGAAAAAAATAGGGCTTGGAGTCACAAAAACCAAGGAACATATTAAGATTTTCTCTTTTCCAGGTCCCAGAATACCAATATGGAATGCTTCCAGAGTCTCCGGGATAAGGCCTTAGCTGGAAGAAGGGCTGCTGGTTTTAGTCTGAAGGCCAGAAAATGTCTAGTGAGAGACAGAAGAGGGGTAGCAAGGAAAGGGGAAAAACAAGGGAAGGATCCTATTATGATGCCCTGTTTCAAGGCCACTCTGGGCCAAGGGTGAGGAAGGGCAACAGCAGCAAGGACCCCCAACTTCTCATTGGTTCCTTCAGTTCCAGCTTTCCCTTCTCAGACCTTCAAGGCCCCCAGACTCTTGAGTGTAGCCTGGGCTTGGGCCAGCTGCTGATGCAGCCTCTGGCGGGTGCTGTCAGTGGTGGCCCGTTTGAGGAGTCCTCGTATTTCCTCCACTATGGCCCTCTGGCCAGTGCTGTTGTGGAAGATCCGCACCACCCTGTCTCCACAGGAAGCCAGGAACCGCCCGGTGGTGTCAAAGGTCAATTCAGCCACACACTCTCCATGCACCTTGCCAAAATACTCTTCTTCTTCACCCCGTTTTGTGTTGTACAGTCGTATGTTATTGCTACTGGCCAGAGCCAAGACCTGGGCATCTGGAGAGAGTGCCAGGAGGCAAGGCATAGTGGCTGCCTCATTACAGATCCCTGTCAGCAGGACGTAGGGGTCTTGCTGGTACTTGTACTCTACATCTGTGGCCCACAATTTCCACTTCCCATCCTTGGAGACAGTTGCCATCCTGAAGCATGGAAACAAAGGTCATTACTTGGGCCCTGACCAGGCTGCTAAGGAGGTGACTAGAAGCAGAATCTACTAGATGCCCAGACTAGGGTGCACCCTGACTAGACTGTGGGAGACTTCACTGGCAAGGGGCAAGAAGGTCACTACTCACCGGCAGGAGTCGCTGGAGAAAGCCAAGAAATGGATGCCAGCAGTGTGGCCCTTCAGTTCAAAGGCGCGGACTACTTCCCGGAATTGCCCGTTTTTGCTAAAGCAAACTTCCCAAACTTTAGCATCTGGAGTGAAGCCACATGAAGCCACAAATCTGCACATAGGACCAAGGGTCAGTTCAAGACTGGTTCAGGGATCTGAGTTCTGGCTCCATCACCCCAAGGCTTTGTCCCCTTGCCTGCCCCTCATCCTCACCTGCTGCATGGAGAGATGACTGCATACGTGTTGTTCATCTGGTTCGTGTTGATGATGTGCAGCACCTCCCCTTTGAGGGTCCAGAGGATGATTGTGGTGTCGCTGGAGACAGACATGATGAACTTTCCTGAGAGACAGAATGCAGAGGGATTCCTCATTATCTCTCTATACTAGCTTCTGTCTCACTTGCTCTCTCCTCCTTCCCAAAAAAGGGTAGTAATTAAATCTCAACGACTTATTCAAGGGAATCTTGAAAAGCAGCACCTCAGCATTGTGGGGAAGAGAGAGGTCCCTTTCTCCCTATTGGGCCCCAAAAGAACTGAAAACCTTCATCCGTTCAAAAGTTTTCTTTATCATGAAGGTGCATAACAACAAACAACTTAAAGCCCTGTAATATCCCCATGAAATTAGGAAATTAGGATGACATAAGTTTATAATATATATCCACGTGTGCTTTAAGAGGAGATAGGCTTGATAAAGTAAAAGGGCAAGAGGCCTGGGTTTAAATCTTGCCTGTGACAAGGACTGCCTATGTGATCTAACTTCTCAGAGCCTCAGTTCCTTCATCTGTAAATGAGAGGTCTAAACTCAAATTGGCCTGAGGTCCCTTCCAGATCTTTCGCTACCATGCAATGAACTGTTTCTAACAGTTCTAATTCTTTCATTCCATGTGGGACTTTATTGGATGGCACAAGCAACCCATCAGTCTGAGTAGGCTTCTATCAGAGCCTTTGCCCTGGCTGCCTCTTACCTGTCTCAGCAATGCCAATGTTAATGACTGGTGCCTTGTGCTTCTTAGGGAAGTCTTCTGCCATAGGCTGGAAACTAGAGCCACCATCTTCTTTCTTGCTCATCTTGAAAACACGGATGGTGTCAGCATAGGCCAGCCAGGTGATCAAAGCTCTGGGAACAGGCAGGAAACAATCAACACTTCTATCAATCTCAACCCGAGTGCTTCGCCCTTTGGGCGACTTCTCAGAGACTGGTGTTGGCTTGGGCTCTCCCACACCCTTGTGCCCCCTCAATAGTTTCCAAAGTCAGAAAGGTCGTCTTCTTTAAGAGAGATCTTCAGGATGACCCCAGAAGCCAAAAGGAGGCCCCACACAAGGAAATATTATCCATCCCTCCTTAGAAAGGGTCAGTATTCAGGACACTCTGCTGCCAGAGGTCAGTGAGGGTCACTCCCTGAGCAAACACTAGAAGGTCATGGCCCCAAGATCTGTGTTTGTGTAGGCTTGAGGCCCCACCCCATCCCACCTGCAATCAGGGCTGAAGCGCACCAAGGTGGCATGATCCAATTTCACATTAACACGAAGACTGTGAGGTTGGCCCTGTAGGAAGTTCTTGATGCTCCAGATATGGATGGTCCGATCATCAGCACAGGTGGCTAGGTATTTACCATTGCTGCTGAAGTCCATGCTAGTGACATTCCCACTGTGGCCCTAAGGGAGAGAGAAGAGTAGGAGATTCTCTGTGCAGCTCTGGGAGTCCCAATACCAATCATCCTGTAGGGATGGTGACCTGACACATGCCCTGAGACTCAGGAACACAATGACAAATATTGGCATTAAGATTGGACTAGGATGCAGGTTTCCCACTGACCGAGGCCTTTAAAGTTTGAACTTAAAAAGGGAAAGGAGATGGAAGGAAGTTTACTTGTGATTTCTGTGGAGCATACAAGGCAAAGAAGCACCGAGTCTTGGGGTATAGAGATGTGTGTATATATGAAGAGGCTGGATTACCTTCAGGGCAGTGGCCAGGAGGGCATGGATAAAGGTGTGCTGTTGAGGCTTTTCTTTCCGGTATCGTTGTTGCTTTGGTTTTCTGGACACTTTATCTAATGGAGCTCCATTTAATTTCTGATCTGTAAGAGAGAATACTGTCAAGGCATAATAGGGCTGGGGGTGCCAGTCTCTACCAGAGTTGGGCACACCAAAAGAGCTCACAGGAGCTTTACTAAGCCAGAGGGCAGAAGAGAGAGTACAAAATGTATCAAATTAGGACCAATGATTTGGGCCCTAATCCAGGTTTTCTATTTATTACCTATTGGAGGTAGTGAGACAATCTCTCTGAGCTTCAATTTACCACTAGTAGGAGGAAGTTCATCATCCTTTCTGGGCTTCAAGCTTTTTGTTTTTGTTTTCATCCAAAATGTACCTTTCTTGTGTGTTGTTAAGTTGTGCAATGGGAGCAATGGAACACCAGCAGCAGCATTATTAGTAGGCTCTTTAATACCCTGGTCTTCCTCAGCTTTTAACTGGGTATCATTATCTTTTTGTTCTGCTTTATTGGTTTTTAATGCCTCAATTTCCCCAGTCAGTTTCTTTGCCACCTTTTCCACCTCTTCCATGTCCTCCTTCAATGCCAGAATCATCAGCTTTAATTCAGCCTCATCCTTTTCCACAACCCTTTTGCCAAGTATTTTGCCCACAATCTTTTTGCCAGTGCAATAGATCTTCCTCATGGTATAAATCAGAACCAGCACTACGGGGATATATGATAAAGTTTTGTCAGTTTCCATCTTTAGCCATTTAATCGGTCCACACAGATTCATCAAAAAGTAGAACATTCTAGGGATCTCTATAAACAATATCTTATAACATATTAGGATGCATTGGTATAAACTTGCCAATACACCCATCATGAAAATAATTTTATGGACTTTCGTTGTCAAACTCTTTGACAGGAAAAATGGTTGTTTAAATCTGGCCCTTTAAATTCTTCCCCTTTAAAAAAGATTTATTTATTCTGATTGGGTATACCCATTGCTGGGTAGATTTCAGCACCTGAGACCTAGGAAAAATTTTCAATATGGCTGCTTCTACTGTCTTGGCTGGTCTGACTAGGCCCAAAACTTCAACCCCTGGAAAATGGCTTTTTTCTTCAAAATTCTTCCCAACTAGATTCAATTCCAACCTACGCAGGCCCGGCCAACTGAAAGATTGGAGATTGACAGGTATTTGAGGTTGGTGGACTCAAGTCTGTTGATGATGACTTACTTCCCAGGTACAGAGAGCAAGCTGGCTACTCTCAGCTCCGAGACTCTTACAAACACAATCTGACTTCCTTGATATTAAAACTAACAGATTTATTAAAGTTAATAATTAGAATTGGTAAGGATGGAGGGCTGGAGGATTCCCTAGGCTAATAAAAACTATCTTTCCCCAAATCCTCTGACCCGCAAGGGTATCTTCGGCCTCCAAAGATGTTGGAGCTACACTGTCTCCCTCTCTATATAATTTCCCAAACTTCCCTGTCTAGCTACCCTAGTCTGAGCCCATCCAAAATTAGTCCTTGGTGAAAGTTCAGAGCTAGTTGCTGGATCAGGAGTCTGGTGCCAGGAATGACCTAGTCACCAGTCTGCAGGCTGAGCCTGCAGAGGTAACTAAGTTCAGATCAATTTCACTGGTATTCTCTTTCCTTAGGAATTCATTAGATGTAAATTGAATAAGAAATTGCTGGCTGGGATCTCACATGGACGACAGGAACCAAAGTAGGAGATTAAGACGGGTCTCACACTGGATCAGAGAAAGAGCCAAGTTCAGAAGCTGTGAACTCCCTCACTGCCCCCCTCACTTTCCCCAGGTTGACAGTTAATCTCCCAGAAGTCTTTCAGCATTCTAAGAATCCTCCTGGCCCCATTCTGTCCCTTGCATTCTATGCCAAATCTGTTTTACTCCCTCTGGCACATATCACCTTTTCGTATGTCACTTTATTCTTTCCTTTCATGTGTCATTCCATCCCAAAACGAAATGTTTTCAAAAATATGATTTCTGCATATGACTCTAGAAAATTAGTTGAGATGTATAATCACACAATCCTTGTCATAATATTATAGCTCTTAGGATCTCATTTTTACAGAAAGAAATATATATATTTTTTCCTAAAGTTTCTTTACTTAGATTGTAAAAAATTAATTCTCAGACATCTCACCCACTTCCTCCCTTCCCTGAACCACAGAAGGCACCAACGGACAAAATTATATGTATGTATGTGTGTATGTATATATATGTATATATATAATATTGTACAATATAATATATATAATACATAAAATTATATATATGTGCATATACATTGTATCTCTTTTGGGTTTCTGTTTATCAATTTTCTCCCTGGAAGTGGCCATTCACAAATTATTCTCCAAATATTAAATCTGTAGCTATGTACAATGTTTTCGTGGTTCTACTTGGTTCACTCTTCGTTATTTCATATAGGTCTTTCTCGGTTCTCCTAAAATCAGCAAGCTCTTTGTTTCTTATGGCTATAGAAGTGTTCTACCACAAGTTGTTGGGCCATTCCCCAATTATGGGTATCTCCTTGGTTTCCAGTTCTTTTGTGGAACTTATTTTCTTCCTCTTTTTAAATTTTTTATTAAGATGGCTCTTTGGGAGGCGATGGAGTTCAAGTGTGTATCCTACCATTAGAATGGAACCTCCCGGAGCTGTTCCTGGATCGAGTGTTCCCACCTCTCCATAGGGGCTAGACTGGGTTTAACCTTATCTAACAGCTAAGGACACTGAGGACCTGGAAGATGGCGACAGAGATAGGTTACGTGTTCTATAAAGATTTCCTCCAGATAGGGAAGAAAAAGGGCGGGGGAAAAGTTCAGTCGGCCCCGCCCCAACCAGGCATCCGTAGGTCTATTCCAGCATCAAGTACCACGTGTCTCTTCTAGGGACGTCCCACCACTCCCCGCCCTCTCCCGGCACCCGTAGCTCTAAGCATTGGGTACCACGTGTCTCTCCAAGCTCCTCCCCCTCGCCATCCCCGCCCCTTCTCGGCACCCATAGCTTCGCCCGCCCCCCGCCCCCTTCGTTCCTCCCAGCACCCGTAGCCCCCGCGAGTTCCTCCGAGCTATCGGTTAAACGGCCCTTGACCCCGGCGCTCACCATTCTGCTGGCTACGGGGCTCCTTGTTCCAACACCCCCGGCCTTGTGTTGCCAGCACTACCACCAGGGCGAGCAGCCCGAACAGTAGCGACACCACCAGTAGCTCTAGCACCTCCATCTTCCCGGCGCCGCTGCCACCTCAGGCGGGAGGGGGGAAGGGAAAGGACGAGGTTCGCGGGGCGCGGGCACGAGTGCGCACGCCGCGGGGCTGCGCACGCTATGTACTGCGGGGCGCAGGCGCGTGCGGCTGCGTGGGGTGAAGGAGAGGAGGTTGGGAAAAGGGTCTATGTACGCCTCTTGTCTAATCTGAACCCAAATCCCCTTAGTCGCTTCGTTGTTGTGTGACCTTGGGCCAGTCGCTGCCCCAAATGTCAGTAGATGAGTACGTACTCTTTAAGTGCCTGCTGTGTACTAGGCTCCGTGTGCTAAGCGCCGTAAACACCAATAGGCAAAAAGAGTTCCTGCCCACAAGGAGCGCACATCTGGGCAGATCGGGGCCAAGAACCCACCGGGTGACCCTGTGATCTTGGGCAAGGTCCTCCGTCAGCTCCGAGAGGGAATTCGACCAACGTGGTGTAGGATTCCTTCCAGCTCCAGCCCTTTCTCCTCTTACCTATCCCGATCCCTGCTTAATTAAGTCCGTCAAGCTAGAGTCTTAAACGGGGCATTAATAAAGGTTTATTGACTGATTTAGCCTAACCCCCATCAGTCCGGAAAAGGGAAATGGATGAAGAATTGCTTATTATCCGGGCAGCTGCGGTCCCAGAGCCCATTGGCCTGAAGGCCTCCCTCCTCTCATTGGTAGAGACACCCGCTTGGGGGCGGGGTGTTGCTCTCCACCAATGAGGAGAGAGGTTCTGGACTTGGTCCAATAGGTTGCAATGGACGAGGAATTGAACAGGAGGCTAGCGGTGGGCCGGCTTGTCTGGAAAATGGAAACGTTTTTTGTTTCCCTCTCACCAAGGACTGACTTAATAGTCGCATTTTAAAATGTTTATGGACCTTTCTGCCTTAACGAGTCTTAAATTTTCAAATTTATTCCTCCCCCATCTCTCAAGTAGTATTTCGTGACAAAGATGAAAAAATGAAAAAGAAAGTTCATAAAAAACAATCAGTGGTATATTAATATGGAAATAGGTCTTGATCAACGACACATGTGAAACTTAGTGGAATTGCTCATTGGCTGCGGGAGGGAGGTGGGAGGAGAGGAGGGAAAGAACATGAATCATGTAACTATGGGACAATATTCTAAATTAAATAAACAAAAAAAATATCAGTGGTTAATTGAACATTATAGTACACCTGATAGTCCGAATCTTTGGCCTACCACCATTCCAGAGAAGGGAAGGAAGTTCATTTTCTTAACTCTTCTCATGGACCGGGTTTGATGATTATAATTTGTAAGAATGTGATTCAATTTACGTTACTGTAATGACTCTGCATTGTTTTCCTTATGCTTATTTCACTCAGTTCAGTTTTCCCATGCTTGTCTGAATTCTTTTTTTCTCCTTTAATACCACATTGCATGTATTTGTGTGTCACAGTTTGTTCACCCATCCTTCCATCAATGAGGCCTGCCTTTCCAAACTAATATTCTTCTGGTCATATAGGGCTTTAAATCATGGAACAAGACTGTTGCTAAAGTATTGAAGTTGGGGACATCCAGAAGACAATATAGAGAGGGCATAGTGGAAATGAGTAGGTTGAAACACATTTCTAATCAGTAATTGCACAGGAGAAATGATGTAAAGGACATCATCTAAGAAATATATAATTTAAAAAGATGAACTGGTTGTGTGACAAGATAATCACATACTCCAAAGGCATCTTTGCAATATGAAGAAGTCTTGAGAAAGACCCCTGTCAAGTTAGGTGGGAAAATATATTTGGGTTAGAAATATGGACAGGCATGTATGGTTTCTGCATTGTTGTAAGAAATGCACAAGTGGACGAGTCTAAAGATTCATTGGAGTAAATGTGATGGCTACAAAGATAAGAATGACAGAGGGAAAACTAATCCTAGGAATAATAAATAAGAAAATACTGGAGACTGCATAAAGTCTAGTGTAAGAGTCTGCTGTTTTTAATCTATCGCTGCCCATGGGAGAGGAAGCTCTGATCCTAATGAACAACGATACCTTTACTCATAAATGGAGAAAGGGGATTGCCCAAGTCATGTTAGTCAAGGAAATGTCTTTTAAGAACAAAGAACTGGGGCAGCTAGTTAACACAGTGGACAGAGTGCTAGATTTGGAGATGTGAAGTCCTGGTTTAAATGTGACTTTATTTCCTAGCTGTACTGTGTGACCCTGGGCAACTCTTTTAACCCCAATTACTAACCCTTACCTTAGAACTGATACTAAGTAGGTAAGGGTTTTAAAAAGCAAAACAACAGAACTACTTCAACAAGGTTATGTGGAAAAAAACCTTGGTGTTAGTGGGTCAGGAAGACCTGGGTTCAAGTCTTGCTTCTGACACTTTCTGCTTGTGAGACAATGGACTCTTCATTTTACCTTCTGAGCTTCAGTTTCTTTATTTGTAAGATGGAGAAATTAAGTTTGCAGTATTATCTCATGGTTGTGTGTGAACAGTGAGTTAACTAACCATAAAGTTTCTTAAAAAAACAAAAAACAAATTTTAAAGGACTATTTAATGTTAGTATTTCTATGTTGCCAAAGAACTCTTGGGGTCTAGAATTATACCCCAAATGATAATTCCACCTTGTCTGTAAGGGACTTTGGTGTTTACTAAGCACTTTTCCTCACAACAGACCTGTGAGGTAGGTGATATATTGTCTCTATTTTAGAAATATACTGAAACTTGGAGAATTTATGTGGCTCACATGTTGTCACAGAGTTTATACTGGTATCTTAAGAGACTCACTCATTTGAGTCATAGGATTTAAAGATAGAAGGGCATTTAGAAGCTAAGCAGTACAGTCTTTTCATTTTATAGATAGAGAAAGAAAGGTCCAGAATCTAAATGCCTTAGATAAGATTATATGTAGTAAATAGTAAAGCCATACTTGAGGAGTTCAGAGGACCTGAGTTCAAATTCTGTTTCTGTTACTACCTATGTGATTTTGGACAAATCACAATCCTGGGTCTCCGTTTCCCTCTCTGTAAAATGAGGATAGATCAGATGGCCTCTGAGGTCTCTCCCACAGCACTAGATCAGTGATCTCAATTGCATATGGGAGGATTTTTGATTATTTCAGTTCTGAATCTATAATCATAATATCAGATCTTTCTTCAATTATAAATAAATTGACCATCTGGTTCATTATTCTCTTACAGGTAATTTGTATGAAAACATGAAATCAGGTTCCTGAAGCTTCAGAATTGACAGTCAGATCTGAGGGGACTCAGTCAAAGTCCATTAATGAGATTCAGTCTGAATTACAAAGTTCTTTTATGCTATATTTTGAGTTCCAAATTGTCCCCCTCTTTCTCTCCAAACCCTGTATTAGAGAAGGCCAACATTTGATATAGATATATGCGTGGAACCATGAAGTGCATTTTTTCCATATATTAGGTTTATTTTTTTTCCTGATAGTAGATAGCATTTTCCTTCATAAGTCTTTCAAAGTTGATTTGAATGTTCATATTACTCAGAATAGTTTACTTATTTACAGTTACTCTTTTAATAATATATCTGTTACTCTCTACAACATTCTCTTATTTCTGCTCATTTTACTCTGCATTGTTTCATGCAAGTATTTCCATGTTTTTCTAAAATCAACCTGCTCATTATTTCTTAGAGCACAGTAATATTCCATCACAATCATATACCACAATTTTTTCAATCGTTCCCAAAGATGGATACCCTCTCAATTTCTAGTTCTATGCCACCACAAAGAAAATTGCAATAAATATTTTAAAACTTAGATTCTTTTTCCTTTTTTCCTGATCACTTTGGGAAAGAAACCTAATAGTGATATTGTGAGGTCAAAGGTTATACAGTTTTATAACTCTCTGGACACAATTCCAAATTTCTCTCCAAGGTTGTTGGATCAGTTCACACACAATTCCACCAGCAGGGTATTAGTGTCCCCATTTGCCTACATCTCCAATATTTATTATTTTCCTCTTCTAACGGTTTAGTCATTCTGATAGGTTAGTGAGATGGTGCGTCAGAGTTTTAAAGTTTTTTATTAATCAGTAATGATTTTGAGCATTTTTTCATATGACTATATATCTCTTTGATTTCTTCTTTCAAAAACTGCCTCTTCATATCCTTTGATGATTTTTCAATTGGAGAATGACTCATATTCTTATAAATTTGACCCAGTTTTCCATGTATTTGAGACACGAGACCTTTATCTGAGAAATTATAAAATTCTCCCCTCCTCTCCAATTTTCTGATTTCCTTCTGATCTTGGATACATTGGTTTTATTTGTACAAAACCTTTTATATTTAATGTAACCAAAATTATCTATTTTATATCCTGCAGTGCTCTGACTCTTGTTTATTAAGTTCATTTTCCATCTATAAATCGGATAGGTAATATGTTCCATTCTCTTCTAGTTTACTTATGATTTCTCTCTTGATGTTGAGGTCATGTATCCATTTTGACTTAATCTTAGTAAATTGTATAAGATACTATACACTAGTTTCTACCAGATTGCTTTCCAGTTTTCTAACAATTTTTACTAAATAAAAAGCAAAAGCTTAGATTTTTACAGTGATCAAACATAAGGTTATTTTAATCATTTGTTACTGTATATTATATATCTACACTATTTTACTCCTCTGTCGTTCAAGTTCTTAGCCAGTACCAGATAGTTTTGATAATTACCACTTTATAAATAGTTTAAAGAACTGGTACTGCTAAGACTTCCTTTTCTTTTTCTTTTCCATTAATTCTTTTGATGTTCTTGAACTTTTGTTCTTCAAATGAAAATTTTTCCTCCTAGCTCAAAATAATGGCAATTTAATTGGAATGGCATTGAATTAATAGCTTAGATAGAATTGTCATTTTAAAAATTATATTGTCTCAACCCACCCATGAATGACTAATGTTTCTCTAATTATTTAAATCTGACTTTGTTTAAGAAATATTTTATAATTATGTTCATAGAGTTCCTGGGTCTGTCTTGGCAGGTATACTCCCAGGTATTTTATATTGTCTTTGGTTATTTTAAATGAAATATCTCTTACTATATGTTCCTGAAGAGCTTTGTAGGCGATATATAGAAATGCTGATAATTTATGTGGGCTTATTTTATATCTACTAATTTGCTTAAATTATTGTTTCAACTAACTTTTAATTTAATCTCTAGGATTTTCCAAGTACGCCATTATATCTGCAAAAATAGAAAATTTTATTTCTTCATTGTCCATTATGTATCCTTCAATTTCTTTTTCTTATTGCCATCATCAGCATTTTTAGTACAATATTGAACAATATTGGCAATAATGGACATCCGTATTTCCACTCCTGATCTTATTGGGAAAACTTCTAGCTCATCCCTGTTACAGATGCTTGCTGATGGTTATAGGTAGATAGTTTTTATAATTTTAAGGAAAAATCCATTTATACCTATGCTTTCAAATTTTTTCCCTTTATTAAAGTTTATTCATTTAATTAATTAATTTAGAATATTTTTCCATGGTTCCATGATTCATGTTCTTTCCCCCCCCTCTTCCCTCCCCACTCCCGCAGCCAACAAGCAATTCCACTGGGTTTTCCATGTGTCATTGATCCAGACCTATTTCCATATTATTAATATTTGCAATGGGGTGATCGCTTAGAGTCTACGTCCCAAATCATATCTCCATCGACCCATGTGATCAAGCAATTGTTTTTCTTCCGTGTTTCTGCTCCTACTTTCAAAAATTTTTAAACAGGAATAAGTGTTTTGTCAAAAGAGTTTTCTGTACCTACCAATATAATCATATTTTTGCTGATTTTGTTTTTGATATATCAATTCTATTAATAGTTTTCCTTGTGTTGAACCAGTCCTGCATTCCTGGTATGAATCTCACTTGGTCACATTATATAATTTTTGTATTACATTTCTGTCACCTGCCAGATTCTCTTAAACTCCACCTTTGACTCTGTGACTGTCTCCTCCTAAAGACACCTATCGATAGTCTAGTCCGAGAGACCAGCCTCTTATTGGATCCCCTTATTGGCATGTGTAGGGGCGAGGGCACCCCTCCCTACCCACAACCGTGCTTATACTGGCCTGGAGGAAACAACAGTGTTGAAGACTTTCATGAATGCTTTTTGTACTCTTATTTCTGGTTCAGAAACAATCAAAAGGCCTTTTATTTGGCCTGCAGTAAGTAAGATATGTGGAAACACTGAAGTGAGGAGCGGAGCCTCCATCCGCAATATCGTGACCTCTCAGAAGCAGACACGAGTCACCTGCACACGTTCCCAGGAATGGCCTTCTTTGGCTCCTTCCCCATTGAATTAAGTTTAACACAGTAGTGCCAACACGCCCTGCTTGTCTGTCTCTGAACTTCCTTCTGTATGTTTTTACGTCATTCATTCATTCCCCCTCTCTTTTTTTTTTTTGGCATCACTAGCTCTACGGCTCTCATTTTCCCTCCAACTCTCCTGGCCCTGAGCCCCCCTCCGAAAGCCCTCCCCAGTTGTAGCATATCCTCAAGCAAAACAAATTTGTGGGGGGCAGCTGGGTAGTTCAGTGGATGGAGAGTCAGGCCTAGAGACAGGAGGCCCTAGGTTCAAATCAGGCCTCAGACACTTCCCAGCTGTGTGACCCTGGGCAAGTCACTTGACCCCCATGGCCTACCCTGACCACTCTTCCACCCAGGAGCCAATACTCAGTATTGACTCCAAGATGGAAGGTGAGGGCTTAAAAAAAACAAAACAAAACAAATTTGTGTTGTCATGGTTGTGTTTGGAAATGCACGTTCATTCTGCACCTACATTCTTAACTTCCTTTCCTCCAAGAGGTGGAAAGCCTACTTTGTCATCAGGCTCCTCCATCGTGCCAGGCATTGTGCTAAGCACTTTACAATGATGATCTCACAGTAACTGAGGTAGGTGCTAGGATGGCTCCCATTTCACAAATGAAGAAATGGAAACAACAGAAGTTAGGTGACTCGTCCAGTGTGGCACAGCTCGGGAGTGTGTGAAGCTGCATTTGAACTCGGGTCTTCTTGACTCCAGGCCCACGGCCTCATCCAGCTGTGGCTTCCATCGGGATTCCTACATTTCTCAAACTCGTTTTCCTTTCCAGTATCGTGGAGATCTACTGGAAAACGCTTCTTGGTCTCGTTCTAATGTGTGTCACTTCTTTACATGTCTTGGATGTTGTACATTTATCAGAGAAATTTACTACAAAGATTTGCCCCCATTTCTCTTTAATTTGATTTCTGATTTACTTCTGTCTGCATTGCTTTTGTTTGTGCAAGTTTTTCAATTTTATGTAATTAAAATTGACCATTTTGCTTCCTTCGATCTTCCCATCTCTCCTTTTAGGAGCTTTTCCTCTACCCATAACCCCTTCGGTTTTTCTCTGATTTGTTTATTCTAGGACTCTTTGGAGCTAATAGTTTCCAGTTCCTTTCTGCTGGAACAGAAAGGCTAATGGTTTCTGGGGGTTTCTTTTGTACCTTGATACTGTGCTGAAGTTGTTAAGTGTATCTATCAATTTTTTAATATAAGACGTGAAATGTTGATCTAATTTCTCCTCAGAGAAATTTTCCCAGCAGCTTTGGTCAAACAATACTTTGTCTTTGAGTTTTTTGAACACTGTGCTACTGTGTTGAGTTTCTTTTGAATCTTGTGTACCTAATCTGTTCCATTGACCAACTTTTCTATTTTTAGATAGGACCATTTTGATCATTTGATATTTTGTAGTGTACTTTCAGACTTGGTTTTGCTATGTCCCATTCCTTCCCACTCTTTTTCGTTATTTCTTTTGAGATTTTTTATCTTTTGTTTTTCCAATGAATTTTGTTACAATTTTGCCTAGTTCTATAAAGGAGTCCTTTTGTAGTTTGATTGGCATAACAATGAATCTGTAAATTAACTTGAGTAGTATTGTCATTTTTATTATATGGGCAAATCATGAGCAATCAATTCTCCTCCAATTGTTTAAAAATTCCTTTATTTTTGCAGTTTTTCCTGTTTCTTTCTGCTATGTAAACATTTAGAACTTAATTTTTCAATTAACATACATTTAAAAAAAATCACCCCTTGAAAAGAAAAATAAATCCTTGGAGAAAATATGATAATCAAGCAAAATTCTCTGGAATCATGGATGATCATTGCATTGATCAGAATTCTTAATCTTTTAAAGTTATTTTTACAGTGTTATTTGTAATAGCAAGCTTTTATGGTGTTTTAAGATTTGCAAAGAACTTTATAAATATTATCTCATAAACTCCTTACAACAACCCTGTAAGGTTTTTATTATTCCCATTTTACAGATGAAGTAACTGAGAGTCAGAGGTTAAGTGACCTGGCCAAAACTACACAGCTAGTGGGTTCTGAGTTGAGGCTTGTCTTTCTGATTCCAACTCTATTGTTCTATCCACTTTATCTCTAAACAACTGTGCAAATTTTCTCCTGGTTCTGCCCACTTAACTCTGTATCAGTTCATACAAGTTTTTCCAGATTTCTCTGGAGCTGCCCCTTTTGTCATTTCTTAAAATCCATTAGTATTCTATCATATTTACATACCACAATTTGTTTAGCCAATTCTAATTGAAAGGCCTCTTCTTTAGTTCCCATCTTTTCTGCTGGGCTTCTTGGTAATATATATATAAAGGCTAATGACTTTTTTGTGAGTTTATTTTATATTCTGCTATTTTAAAATTTTCCATTTTTTTGTTTCCATTTTTTAAAAGTTAAATCATTTGTTTTCTAAGAAAAACATTATTTCTTTGCAAATGTTATAATTTTGTTTATTCCTTGCTTTGGGCTTTCCCCCACTATTTCTTTTTTTTTTCTTGTCTTATTGCTATAGCTAGTATTTCTAGAGATCTATATGAAATAAAACTGTGACAATGAACCATCTTATTTCCCCCTGATCTTATTGGAATGGGCTGTAGTTTTCATTATAGATGATGGTTGATCTAGGTTTAAAATGTATACTATTTACCATGTTAAGAAAAGGTCAAGGGGGCAACTAGGGGGCTCAGTGATTTGAGAGCTAGGTCCAGAGATGGGAGGTCCTAGGTTCAAATATGGCCTCAGATACTTCTAGCTGTGTGACCCTGGGCAAGTCACTTAGCCCCCATTGCCTAGTCCTTATCAATTTTCTGCCTTGGAACCATTACACAGTATTGATTCCAAGGTGCAAGGTGAAAGTTAAAAAAATTTAAATGATTTAAAATGTAAAAAAATATTAGTTTTCCTAACATTGAAGCAACCCTGCATTTCTGGCATAAGTCCATTCTGGTCATAGTGTATAATCTTTTCAGTATGCCGTGGTAATCTCTGGTCTAAAATTTTATTCATTTTTTGCATTGATATTTATTAGAAATATTGATCTATTGTTTTAGTTCCCTGACTTATGTCTCAAAGAAAGAATTAGTAGGGATCCCATCTTTGCTTATTTTTGTAAGCAATTTATGTAAAATTAAAGAAGTTAACTATTCTGTCATTATTTGATAAAATTCACTCAAGTTCATCTTGACTTTTTAAGGTCTTCTTTGGAAATAAATGAATTCCCAAAGGGAGTTCAATTTCTTTTTCTAAAACTGTGTTATTTAAATTCTCTATTCTGAAAACCTGAGTATTTTAAAATTTTGGTATATATTCATCCATTTCTCTTAAGTTATTTTTGCTGACATATATTTGGATAAATAGTTCTAATAATTTCCTTTATTTGTTTCAAGTTTTCTTCTTTCATTTTGCATGTTAACAATTTGGTTTTCCACTTTTTAAAAAATCAAATTAATCAATCACGAATCTATTTTATTAATTTTTAAATGCTCCTACTTGCACTTATTTTAATAGGTATTTTTGGTTACTATTATTTTGTTGATTTCTTCTTTGATTATCAGAATTTTTTGTGTTTAGATGGATTTCTTTTGTTGGTCACTTTTCTCGTGTTTCATTTGCATACCCACTTCAATGATGTTCTTTCTTTTATTCTTTTATTCTTTTTTTTTTAACCCTTACCTTCCGTCTTGAAATCAATACTGTGTAGGCAATGGGGGTTAAGTGACTTTCCCAGGGTCACACAGCTGGGAAGTGTCTGAGGCCAGATTTGAACCTAGGACTTCCCCTCTCTAGACCTGGCTCTCAATCCAGTGAGCTACCCAGCTGCCCCCACTCTTTTATTCTCAAATGGGTATGGAATGACAAAATTTTCCTAATTATTCTTTTGGCTGTATCCCATAAATTTTGATATGAGGTTTCATTGTTATCATTTTATGAAATTGTGAAGTTTCTAATTTTTTTTGAATCACCAAGAATTAAATTATTTAGTCTCTATTTAAATTTGAAAACTTTTTTCAGAGACTTTTATAAATTATAATTTTATTGGATTGTCGTCAGTAAGGGATGTGTTTAATATTACTGTTTTTGACCTTTGCTTATGGAGTTTTTATGCCCTAACATATGGATTCAGTTTTATTAAATTTTTTGGTTAATGGTTTCATGCATAGCTGAGGTATATGTATATATATATGTACGTATGTACATATATATATATATATTCTGTTCTATTCTTCATTACTAATCACTGGAAATTTATTGTATCTAACTTTTATAATACTATTGTGGCCCTTAATCTATTATTTACTTATGTTTTTGTTAGATTTTTGTCTATATCCAAAAAGGGTTCATTGAGGTCTCTAACTTTTTTAATGGGGCAACTAGGTGGCGTAGTAGATAGAGTGCTGGATCTGAAGTCAGGAAGATATCTTCCTGGATTCAAATTTGGCCTCAGACACTAGCTGTGTGACCCTGGGCAAGTCACTTCACCCTGTTTGCCTCAGTTTCCTCATTTGTAAAATGAACTAGGGTAGGAAATGGCAAACGATTCCACTACCTTTGCCAAGAAAACCACAAAATGAGGTCAGGAAGAGCCAGACATGACTGAACAACAAAATATTTGTATTATTGTTGTCTCTTTTTCCTTAGAATTCTATTGACTTTTTCTTCAAGTAATAATAATACTAATAACTAATTATTTAGTGCTTACTATGTGCCAGGCATAGTAGTAAGAGTCGTACATTTATTATCCCATTTAATCCTTACAACAGCCTTGGGAAGTAAGTGCTATAATTATCCCCTTTCCACAGATGAAGAAACTGAGGCAGACAGGGGTTAAGCGCCTTGCCCGGGGCCACCCAGCTAGTAAGTGTGTGAGGCCAGATTTGAATTTATCTTCCTGATTTCAGGCCCAGCGCTCTGTGCCCTGTGATGCCCCAGCTGCCTGGCATCCTTAGGAGCTGTGCCGTCTGGTGCCTATATGTTGTGTGTCCCTATTCCATTGTCTGTGATCACACCTGTGATGGGGCTCCTCGCTTAACTCTTTTAGCCACGTCCATTCTTACTGTTGCTTTGTTGCAGGCCGATGGCCACCTCGGCCTTGTGGAATTTGCCTGAAGTACAAGAAATTCTGTTCGAGACCTTCATTTGTACACTTTTGTTTCCACTATGTTTCTCGCACGTAACATTGTTGGATTCTGCTTTTGGTCCATTCTGCTCCCTTGCTCAGTCTCACGAGAGCTCTGGCTGCTGCTCCTCCTGGGCCTCTTTACGTGGGGTGGGGAGGAGCGATGGGCAGTCTTAGGCCTTGTCCTCCCCTCCATCCCTTCTCAGCCTGCCAGTGGCCTGGTCTCTTGGCCTTTAAAGGGGGCGAGTGCCCTGCTGGGGCCCTGACAGGCCCCAGTGCCATGTTGGTCTCCAGCACAGAGCTGGCCTCCTCCTGAGGCTGGTTCCCGGCTCCTCCTCTGACAAGCCAAGGCAGGGACTTGGCCTCAAACACCTGATGGTGGGGTGTGCAGCCGGGGTGCAGGGCCCGGTGTCCTGTGCACTGCTTTCAGGGACTCGTGCTCCACCTGCCAGGCCTCTGCTGGCTCCTGGCCCGCGGGGGGAAGGGTGTTCCCTCTGGTTTCCCTAGAGTGACCCTTTCGCTGGCGTGGCTGCTTCTCTGCTTGTCTGGGCTCATCCGACTGCCTTGACAAGACCCTCTCCCTGTCTCTGCCAGCTTCTGACTGTCTTTTTGGGTTGCTACGTGCTGCCTGCAGCAGCTTCTGCTTTTTAAAGCACATTTATTATGATTTCTCTTTCTGGGGTCCTTTTCCTACGTTTTCTACGTGAGAAAGCTGGGCTAGAAGTGAAGTCAACAAGCTTTTTTTTTTTTTAAACCCTCTTCTTAGAACTGATGCTGAGAATCATTTCCAAGACAGAAGAGCAGTTAGTTCTAGGCAATGGGGTTAAGTGACTTGCCCAAGGTCACACTTTGAAAGAGTGAGTCCAGATTTGAACCCAGGACCTCCCATCTCCAGGCCTGGCTCTTAATTTACTAATCCACCTAGCAGCCCCTCAACAAGTATTTATTAAATATCTACTATATACCTAGTATAGTGCTAGGCCACTGAGTGTACAAAGAATGACACTGTCCCTGCCCTCAGGGAGTTTCCACTTAGTGAGCAGAAAGGCCCACATACAAATAAGCCCATCTGTCAGTGCTGCCAGTGTGGTACTTTACTCAGCTAGTAAAGGCCTGGTCACTCCCTCACATTTCCTTGCTTCCATATGTGGGGCAGGCTTGGTTCTTAGGCTCAGTGATTCACTTGGCTTCTCCTCTTACCTATGACTTTCTATATAGCCTCAGCCTACTCCTCTGGAGGATTTGTTTTCCTTTAAAACTAGGCAGCTGGGTGGTTCAATGGATTGAGAACCAGGCTTAGAGATGGGAGGTCCTGGGTTCAGATCTGACCTCAGACACTTCCTGGCTGTAGCTGTGTGACCCTAGGCAAGTCATTTAACCCTTACTGCCCTTCTGGCTTGGAAACAATATACAATATTGATTCTAAGATGAAAAGTAAGGGTTTAAAGAATAACCCAATTGTGGGAAGCAATGAAAAGAAGGAATGGCCAAAGCTCGTTAACCTAGGAAGATCTGTGTGTGGGTTTCTTTTTTACTCTGAGAAACTGTACAATTGAACCAACAATTCTGTTTCTAAAGCTCTGAGCCCCTAGCCAGGAAAACTGTCATGGTGAATATATAGTCTTATAATCTCTTTCTCTTTCTTCTAGGCATTTCCCCGACTGTTTTTCTCTGTTGTGTTTGAGTAATGAAGCACACAAATCAGTAATAGAATGATTAACCACATTTATAATAAAAGAAAAAGCAAAGAAAAGCAAAGTCATAAGAACTAGAGATTGAAGGGACATTTGGTTTTAAATGCCCAGCAGACAGCTAGTGATATGCAAAGGGAGCTCAAGTAAGAGACCAGGGTGGGATGTGTAGACCTGGGAGTCCCTGGCATGCCGATGGCAATTAAGCCCTGGGAGCCTCGAGAAGAGAACAGGGACCAGGAGATGTGACGTGAATGAGCAGGTGAGGCTGAGAGGGATGGTCAAACAGGTAAGAAACGAACCACCAGCATCGTAAAGTCCAGGAGGAGGAGGAAGGTCATCGGCAATGTGAAATGGAGCTCTAGAGATCCAGAAGGACGGGATAAGAACATCCCGATGGGGCAGAGATTGCTGGTAATTCTGGAGAGTTGAGTGATGGACTTGGAAGCTAGACTACCAAGGGCTGAGAAGGGAGTGACGGAATGGTCAGAGCCTTTTATATGCTTTTCTCACAACCCTGTGAATGAAATCCATTGTGAGAGGCTTATTGACCCCATTTTACGGGTAAGGAGACTTTGTCCCAGAGGTTAAATATCAGACCACAGTCACACAGAAAAGAACTCTTAGATTATTGACAGTTTCTCTCTGTGCCTCTGTCTGTCTGCCTACCAGTCTTTCTACTGTCTCATTAAGAATTTAACTGTCAGGTGGCTCACTGGACAGAGAACTAGGCCTGGAGATGGGAGGTCCTGGATTCAAATTTGACTTCGGACACTTCCTAGCTCTGTGACCCTAGCCAAGTCACTTAACCCCAATTGCCTAGCCCTTACTGCTCATCTGTCTTAGAACCAATAAACTTAGTATCTACCCTAAGACAGAAGGCAAAGGTTAACCCTCACCCCCACACGCAAATAAGATAGAACCATCAAATTTAAAATGCTCGTTTTCTGCATCTGCTTCTAGGTCTATCTGAATGTCTGTCACTTTTGGATTGAATTTTGTCACCAACACTGAATTTTGTTATTTTTGCCATCTTAGTGGGTGTTAAATGGTATCTTAAGGTTGATTGGATTTGCATTTCTATAATTTTTAAGGAATTTCATTAATTTTTTTCCATGTGGTTGTTCCCAGTTTGCATTTCTGCTTTCATAAGTTGTTTATTCACGCCCTTTGCCCTTTGCTCCATTGAGGAATGCATATTATTAGTCATTATAGATACTCATCATTTCCTTATAGGTTTGGAATGTCAAATCTTTAACTGATATATATATATAATACAAGAATTTCTCCTTAAACCTTTCTTTTATTTTTAGAGATATTGCTGCTTGTTTTGCAAAAATCCTTTCATCTTCTACTTTTTCAAAAAATAAATTAAAAAAATTTAAAACCTTTTATCCTCGGGTAGCTTGTGAAACTGGATGCCTCAAAATTCTGAGTTTACAAGGATTGAGGCAGCCGAGTGGGGAGCAGTGGAGAGAGTGTGATTCTAGAGCAGTGATGGTGAGCCCATGGCACGTGTGCCAGAAAGGGCATGCAGAGCCCTCTCGGTAGGCACACCTGTCGTCACACACCAGAGTTCATTATTAGAAAGCCAGAGGGACGGGGGCGGAGCTGTTCCCCTCCCCCTCTCTATGCCATCACCTGCCCCTCTGTCCAATAGCCAATGGGAGGGCTTCCTTTCTCTCCTGTTTGGGGTAAGGGGGAGTCCAGGGGAATGAGGTGGGGACAGGGCACAGCACTTGATCTCTGGGGGGCCCAGGAGGCAACTTGGTCTGGGGGGTGGGGGGGAGGCAGGGCCTATCGCTCCATCTCTAAAAGGTTTGCCATCAGTACTCTAGAGTCAGGAAGACCTGGATTCAAATCCAGCCTCAAACACTTTGTATGACTTTGGGAAAGTCACAACCTCTGCCTCAGTTTTCTTAACTGTAACATGGAGATGATATTAGCAAAATACATATACAATATATACATATCTTGCAGTGTTGCTGTTAGGATCAAATGAGAGGATAGTTGTAAAGCACAGTGCCTGGCACATAGCAGGTGCTACGTAAATGCTAGGTATTATCATTATGTCTCCTCTCAGAGGTCTTTCTCCTATAATGAGCACTTTTGGTTTGATTTTTTATGTCCTTACAGGGTTTTCTCTGGGAAATCTTGTTGCATAGCTTGTCTGGGCTTCCACATAGGTGGGTAACAGAAGTTACATAGTGCCTTTGTAAGCACTCAAGGTAACAAATACATTTTTAAAAACTTTTGCCTTCCATCTTAGAATCAATATTGTATTTTGGTTTGAAGGCAGAAGGGCGGTGAAGGCGAGGCAATGGGCGTTAAATGTCTCGCTCAGGATCACACAGCTGGGAAGTGTCTGAGGCCAGATTTGAACCCGGGACCTCCCATCTCTAGGCCTGACTCTATCCACTGAGCCACCCAGCTGCCCCCTAACAAATGCCTTTATTGACCCAATAGAAAATGCAGACAGTTCAAAGGACTCACAGGAGTGCATGAAAGGATACTCTTAGAGAACTGAATTTGGGGTTACTGATGGGATCTAACCTGACGTTCTAGTAAAATCCTTCATTTTCACTGGAACTTACATAAGTCCTCTCAGATTTCTTACAGTATTATCCTGTGGTTTGGACTCCCTCTTGGAAGACAAATACTGCTGCCGGACAGGAATAATTTAACCTGCACTGCCCAAATCGTCCCGGGTAATAGTGGGAAGCAACATAAAGGTTTTCAGATCCTCCATATTCAGCTTTAAATGCTTTATTGCTCCTCTACCTTTGGCTTTTTGTAGGGAAGGGAAGAGGCACATATGAGGAGATCCGGATGACAGAAAAATAACAAATATCAGTAATTGTTTTTAAGTGTAAGGTGGGGAGGCGCCCAATCAACTCCATGATCTTACTAGACTTGGGCTATCCAAACAGCCTCTTCCCTTCCCTACAAAAAGCCATCTTTTATGTAACTCCTACACACAGGCCTCTCTGTCTACACTTATAATAAAGAATAAATAGGAAAATAAATAGGAAAAAAAAGACAAAAAAACAGCAAAAAAAATTAATGCATCGTCCAAGTTGGTCACCTTCTACAGTGTTTTATAGTCATCGTCCCCCATCTCAAATGAGAGTATCTGTAAAAAACAGCACATAGCACACAACGCACACACCTAGTAGGCACACTTTTGTTGTGGTTGTTCAGTCATGTCTGACTCTGTGACCCCATTTGGGGTTTTCTTAGTGATATACTGGAGTGGTTGGCCATTTCCTTTTCCAGCTCATTTTACAGTTGAGGAAACTGAGGCAAACAGGGTGAAGTGACTTGCCTAAGTTCACACAAGTAGGAAGAGTCTGAGGCCGAATTTGAACTCAGGTCTTCCTGACTCCAGGCCTGGCTCTCTGTCCACTATACGGCTTGGTAGGCGCTCTCTAAATGCTTATACTCTGTCCTTTTCCTTCACAAGAAAGGGCAGAGGTGAATTCTCTTTGCTCTTCTTTGAGGCCAAGCTTGTCCATGATCATTTCAGTCTCGATTATTTTGTTGTTCTTTTAGTTTACACTGTGATAGTTGTGTTGAGTGTTATCCTGGTTCTGCTGACCACTGCATCAAATCTTAGGAGCTAAAAGGTCTAAAAGGTCCCTTAGGAATGGGCTTGGGCCACAACCCCATTTTGCAAATGAGGCAGCCGGGGCTCGGATAGGTTAGATGAGTTGCCCAAGGCCATGTTGGCATTAAGTGGTCAGGATTCAAACCCAAGTCTAGCATGACCCATCTTTCTATTCTTTTTCTAGTACTTGATAGTTGTGGGTTAAAAAAAGCCTCCCTGTTAGAATGGAAAGTCTTTGAGAGTTGGGATTGGTTCATTCTTTGTGCTTACCATGGTATCTGGCACATAGTAGGTACTTCTTGGAGAATTGTGGGTAGGTAGACTGGGATGATCTACATAATGGGAATAATAACCTCACGAAGCTCGCTGGGATACAAGTATAGTGCCAGCCTTCAAAGGCTATCCAGGGGCATTGAGGCAGCTCAGTGGATCGAGAGCCAGGCCTGGAGATGGGAGGTTCTAGGTTCAAATCTGTCCTCAGACACTTTGAGACTGATGGACAGGAACCATAAAACCCTGCACTGTTCAAGTCATCCAAGGGAATAGTGGGAGGCAAAGTACAGGTCTTCTGATCTTCCATGCTTCCTAGCTTCTTAGCTGTGTGACCCTGGGCAAGTCACGTAATTCCCATTGCCCAGCCCTTACCTCTCTTCTGCCTTGGTACCAATATATAGTATTGATTCAAAGACAGGAGGTAATGGTTTAAAACCCCCTCCCCCCAACTATCATAATGTGAGCTTTGAGTAGTGTTTTTAGTGGATGCCAGGCTCCCCATGGGAGGGAGCCAGAGGGTCACTCCAGGTCCAGATCCTCTGGCTATTCAAGCTAGGAAGACTGATTCTCTGTTACCATTCCTGCCTAGAGCCTATGATGGCCTTGCATCTGCTCTGGTCGAGATGTGGGGGTGGATGCTGAACTGAGAACTTTCAAAGTTCTAGCAGTCAGAGACCAGACACCGAGAATAGGGTCAGGGTTCTGAGATAGAATCATTTCCCCTCCCACCTTCTTCCTCCCTCTTGCAGTTTCTCTACTCATCAGAGCCACCCTTTTCCTTCAGAAGGGCTCCCTCCAAGGGCAGACAGCAAGTCCTGAGGGAGGAACCCTGAAAGCAAGTTGGGTGACTTTCACTTCCTTGTCTAGGGAAGCTGGTGTTTCCCTCACCCACAGGCAGCTTGACTGGAGCAGTAGACAGTCATTGATGGGTTTGGGGCAGAGGGGAAGCAATGATCATAAAACCACTAGACTTAATGTGGCAGAGGCACACAGACGGAATTGAGGAGGGACTGAAGGAGGGAAGATTGGTTAGGAAGCAGTTGAGGTGGTCCAGGGGTGATATAAGGGTCTGAACTAAGCTGGTGGCAATGGAGAAGAGAGATTTTGTGGAAAGAACAGTGTCTGATTGGATGTTGGAAAGGTAATTGGAAACCAAGTTAAGGGAGAAGAGAAAAAGGAACCTACTGAGTACCAATCAAGTGACCCAGGGCAGTAAGTTGGGCACCCAAAAACCCTTGGATATGGGATCGTTGATCCACCAGTGGACACCCAAAGAATCAGCAGGCTGTTTCAGTGCATAGAGCACTGGGCTTGGAATCTGGAAGACTCCTCTTCATGACTTCAAATCTGGCTTTAGTAGGTGTGTGACCCTGGGCAAGTCATTTAACCCTGTTTGCCTTCATTTCCTCATCTATCAAATGAACTAGATTAGGAAATGGCAAAGTATCTTTGCCAAGAAACTTCAAAGAGGGGCACAAAGAGTCAGATGTGACTGAAAAATGACTTAACTACCCAGAGTAATGCTACTGGATCCCTAATAAACTGACAGGACCTGGCCACGTTTCCACATTTTTACTGACAACTCGGATGAAAGTACCAATGATGGGTGTATCTGATTTACAGATGACAAATCTGACGCTGGGGAAAAGAGTTACTATATAGGATAGCAGATGGGGCGAGAGAGCAGCATAGACTTAGCAAGAAGCCATGAGAGGTATCTGAGAACAGACAAGCACTCAGTGGCGGGGCTAACCTTGGGCTGCATATGGTAGATGTACTTTCCCCGGGACAGACTACAGCCCTCCCCTCCCCACCAGCCCAGCACTCCCAGACCCATCTGACATTTTGGAAACCTTTCTTCATCTTGGCTTTTGCAGCATGGTAGACCTTTTCCTACTGTTGTAACCTTCCTTGACTTTCTCCGGGAATCCACTTCCTTCTCCTCACCTGCTGCATTGCCACCAGGGTCAGCTTCTGCCTTGGGGCTCTCCTCTGCTAATTGGCGACCACCACCATTTTAGGAAGGCACCCACCTCTGACTCTGCTTCCTCTTCAGCTGGTGACTTGCCCTGCCTCTTCCTCCCTTATAGCCCACCTGTTTTCAGCACTGTCTGGGTGTCTTTACCCATTAGAATGTAGGCCCTTTGAGGGAAGGAATTATCTTGCTTATCGAATTTGTGTTCCAAGTGCCTCTGGTATATAGTACATGCTTAAAAGTGCTCCATCTACCCATCTCTCCATTCATTCATCCACCTATCTGCCTATCTTTATATCTCCTCATCTATCTCCCTTCTTCCCTCCCTCCCTGCATCCCTCCATCCCTCCCTCCCTCCATGCCAGAACTTGTTTCAGGTTAGCACCGTTACTAGGTGTTATGATACATGGACAAAACCAGGGAAAACGCCAGAGAACAGATAATGACCCACCCCTACTCCTTCAGAGTGGGAAGGGGGGATATTACTGGGAGAGCCTATTATCTCAATTGCTAGCGATGGTCACCTTATCATGTTTTTGCCTGTTTCTCATTGTCAAGAGAGAAGATCACAGACCTAGAGCTGGAAGACACTTCAGAGATCATTTAGTCCAGCTCTCTTACTTTATGGATAAGGAAACTGAGTCCGGCATGGCTCAATGACTTGTTAGCACCAGGCCTAGTACATCCTAGGCACTTAAATAGAATATGGATTTAGAACTGAAATAAATCTTTAAAGTCTATTGAGTCCAACCCTCTTACTTTACCAAAGGGGAAACTGAGGCCCAATGAGATTAAGTGACTTACTCAAGGCACTTCTTGATTGTCTGGCCATTAAAGTAAGATTTGAATTCATTTCTTCTTGACCCCAGGTCAAGTATTGGCTAGCTCTGGCTACTAGGCCACACTGCTTCTCTAAATGAAAAGCCAGTGGCAGCTGGTATCCCTAGGCAGTCTGACAAGGCCAGGAAGGCCTTACCCTGCATTTGCTTTAGAGATTGGACAAGGGAGGTTTCGGCCTCAGTTTATAGGGAAGGCCAAAATAACTAGGATGTGAAGACAAAAAACATCAGTACGAAAAAATTTTTTTAAAGATAGATTTTGTGGGAAGACAAAGGGTTTCTGCAAGCAGAAATGCAGCCAGCCTTGAACAGACTTGTGGAGTGAGAGCCTTTGCTTGACCTAAGAAAGAACAAGAGGAGGCGGAGCAAAGTCTTGGCAGAGTCTCTCTCTCTCTGTCTCTCTCTGTCTCTCTTTTTATTGGACATGAATTCTTCAGAAAATCCACTCCCACCAGAAAGATGCCTGTTCTACCTGCTGCTCCTCTGGTGAACAGGGACCCTCACTTAGGCCAAACTCTCCCAATTTTATCTCCTTAGCCCAATCCCTTTGGCTCCTGGCCATTGATGATGGTGAATGCCAGGAAAGAAAATGGGGGTGAGGAGAGGCTCCTGAGACATCAGCTGGGGGGCTCCCTCCTGGACTCAGAGATGTCACTTTAGGTGGAAAGAACCAGAGGGGAGGGAACAAGAAGGAAATCCTTGTCCATCCTAGGACTGGGAGGCCTGCCTGGAGTAGGAAGAGAGGGGAGGAGGCCACGTGAGCAGAGGATCTTCATCACTGTGAGCCCTGGGGACCCTACCCTAGTCCATGCCCTTCTTTCTGCTCCTTGCTTCTCCAAAACTCCCTTGGCTCCCAGCTTAGAAAAGAGAGCAGCACCTTGGATAGCATTAGGCCAGCACCTATATTTTACAGCAGAAGAAACTGAGGCTCATAGAGAGCAAGAGACTTTTCCACAGAGAAAATTCTTAACAGAACTGTGATGGAACTCGGGATGCCTCTCTTGAAGTCCAGTGCTTTTCTCTGGCACAGAACTGCTTCAGAGGCGAAATGAGAGAGTAACCGCTGCCTTCTGGGCATCCTCCCCTCCACTGGACCTACTTCTAGTAGAGAGGCAGAGGCAGATTGTAGTTTGCTGTGGTCAGGGCTCCCTCCAACTTTCCAGCCTGGGGGGCAAGGACCACTCAGCTGCTTGGAGGGAACTAAAGGCTTAGGATACCAGACCTCTCCCTCCCCTCCCCCTGTCCAATACAAATAAATCTTCACTTCTTCCCCTGGAATGATTCCCATTTGGGGGCTGAAATGAAGCATGGCTGTGGTGAGAGGTTGGCAGAGGGGGGAGGACAAAGGGTAGGGCGCTGAGGGATATCGAATGACATCTTGATGAGATGCCCACTTGTAATTTCTCCATGTCTGGGTATCATGGATAAGATACTTTTCTGGCGGAGGGAAGCAGGGCATGAGGCCAGACAAGGAGTTCGGTTATCTCTCTGCTTCCTGTTCCCTAAAGTCCTCTTTCTCCCTGGGGTTTGCTTCCCCTCTATCAAGGCTGGTGTAGCTGTTGGGTTATGATCCTGGGTATATCTGCCCCCATGTTCTGACAGAAGGATTCTGGGTCTGACACCTGAGGAACACAGGATGGGGGATAGGGTGGGGATTCCCAAGGTGAGGGCGGAGGTCTATAACTTAGATTGTGCCAGGCTGGCCTCTAGGTCCCTAGGAGGGGTTACTGAGGTTGCCCTCTGTGACAGCTCGAGTAGCCTGTTCAGGGACACGGGCAGGGTCTGTCAGGATGCAGGTAGAGGTGCTCAGCTGGCGGAGGGAGCTCAGGACGGCTGGTGAGAAAAGGAGACCACCACCCATCAGCTCATCTGTACCCATCCTGCCCGTGGGGATGGGGAAGGAGTGCTGAGATGTGGGTGGTGGCGAAGGGGAGCCTGGTCCATTCTTGTTAGAAACAGGTGGGCATAGGATTTCTAACTGGTCCCCAGTCCTAAAGCCTGGAATTCTGCCCTCCACCATACCCCCTCCACCCCACTGACTGATGGATGAAGGGCTATGAGCGGCCCAGGGGAGTGAGGTTGAATAGAGTAAAGTGAAGGGAGTGGCGGTAGGGGAGGGAGGGAGGGATAGAGAGATGGTGGTAGTAGGGGGAGGACATACTAGGGCGCAGGGCAGGCAGAGAACAGTACTGGTCCAGCCAGGCCAGTGAAGTCTGCCGTAAGCTGTGGAGACTTGCTGTGGACACCATCCCATTGAAGGACTCAAACAGAGGCCGGATAAGTATGCTGAACTGTCAGCCCAGTGGGTCAAGGAACACACAGCCCAGCCAGGATCCCCTCCCTCTGCTCCCCGTTGAGTCTGCTCTAGCCCAGGCTCTGATGTCAGCCAACGGACCCAGAATCTTGGATCTTCCTGTTCTCAGACCATCAGCTTCCTTCAGTTTACTGCTGCAAGTTAACCCGTGACCTTTCCCATCATCCCGACTCACAGAAGTCAAGTGCCTCCCAAGAGCTGGGCCTGAAGAGAAACGGGCAGGAAAGGGGGCCTCCCCACTGTTATATTCACTGACCCTTCCAGGCAGGTATTTGCCATTTCTGTCTTTGTGTCTACACTGCCTGGCACATAGTAGGTGTGTAATGAATACTTGTGTATTTGAATTTTGGTTGAGTGTTCAGCCACCAATCACAGCTATGTGTTTCTCGTCCTTTAAGGTTTATAATAATAGCTAACATTGAGATTGTATTTTAAGGTTTGCAAAACACTTAACACTCTTCTTATTTCATTTGCAGTAACTCAGGGAAGTAGGTTTTATTTGCAAACAAACCAGCCCTTACTCTCTGTCTTAGAAGTGATACTAAGGAGCCTTAAAGTCTCCCTCACGTTTTTTTAACCCTTACCTTGTATGTGAGACCCTGGACAAGTTACTTAACCTTTGACTGCCTCCGTCTCTTTTTCTGTAAATGGGGGGGATAATAGCAGCACCTTCTCCTCAGGGGTTTTAGGAGGCTCGAATGAGATGGCATAGAGGGTGACCTCAAAATCCTAGTTTTTTTAATCCTCACCTTTTTTCTTAGAATCCATACTAAGTATCCGTTCCAAGGCAGAAATGGGATAAGGGCTGGACAATGGGGATTAAATGACCCGGCCAGGGTCACCCAGATAGGAAGGAGCTGAGGCCACATTTGAATCCAGGACCTCTCATCTCCAGGCCTGGCTCTTTATCTGCAGAGCCACCTCGCCGCCTCTGGTATAGTTTTAAGCTAACCGCATTAAGACTTTTGGGTCACTCTCTGATAAATGCTTGATAAACCCTAAAGCACTACCTAGGTGCTGGCCTGGCACACAGACATTAAATGAGCATTTAGTAAGCTCCTAATATGTGCCGCCACGCGTTGTCCTGAGCGACGGAATAACTAATTAATAACTTAACAAATTGGGGCAGAGTTACGCTTCGGGTAAGGCTGAAGAGTCAGCGCTGCCGGGCAGCCCTCTACAGTCCTCCAGAGCCCTCCCACGGAGCTGTTGGTCGTTCCAGGAAGGACCAGTAATTCCTACCCTGCAAGCCCTGGAGGCTGGCTCTGGGTCATCTCCCCAGAGCCCTCTGCACAGAGTACTTTCTGTTTGGAGAAGGATACGACCCAGAATTTCCAGTTGTGCAGGGTTCGAGTCCGGACGTAGTCATCGAACATGTCCCTCATCTGGTCGAAGCGCTGGTGGGTGATGGGCACCCCTGTGGCAGGCAGCTGCTGCTGGCAGAGGCTGGAGAGCCAAGGGGGGAGAGGAGGTCAGGGCAGGGCCCCGGGCCGGGCGGGGGATGGAGGGGACGAGGGCCCCGGCGGCCATCGCGGCCCTCCCGCCCTCCCCAACGTCCCTCTCGCTCCCTACTTGATGGCCGTGTTGAGCTCCTCGATCTGGTCCCGCAGGTGCTGGGCCTCCTCCTGCATGGCGGCCCGCTCCTGCTGCAGCATCACGATGTACTCCGCCGTCTTCTGCAGGGTCGTGGCCTTGCTCACCTGGGGGTGGGGGCCGGTCAGGGACAAGCGGGGGCCTCGGGGTGCCCCCCAGGAGGCTCACCCCTCCGCTCGGTGTGTGAGGAAGCACGTCCGGTCTGCGAGGTGCCGGGCTGGCACTGCCCAGCACCCGGCTGCAGTCACACCCCACGGGGGTCCAGAGGCTGGCCGGAGGGCAGATGGGAGGCCCCTGAGGCCGGGTAAGAGGATGAGTTACCCCCCAGGGGCCTGGCTGGGGCCATGCGGAAGCTGGGAAGGAGCCTGCCTTTGGGTCTGGGTTCGAGCATCTCCCGCGGACACTTCCTCCCTTGGGCCCTGGCCTCCTTGGGGTGCCCGCCGCAGGCAGCCCGCTCACCTTGAGGCTGGGCTGGGCACTGAGTGTGCTCACCAGCCCGTGCAGAGTGTCGAAGCCCAGCTTGATGTTGAAGCGGCGTTTCTGCTCCGCTGAGATGTGGGTGATGCGGCGGTTCTCCGTCTGCAGGGGAAGGGCTGGGGCTGAGTGCGGGGGGAGGCCCGGGGAGGGGCAGCCCGAAGGGGGCACGTCCGGGCAGGGGCAGGCGTTGGGGGGCCCACCTTGTTGTCTGGGCGTCCTCTGCCCAGAGCGGGCTGTGGGGGCGAGATCCGGGTGCCGAGCCCCATTGGCCCGGGCAGGGGGGGCAGCTCCCCAGACAGACGTCGCTCATTCCCTAAAGGGACAGAAGAGGGTGGCTCCGACTGTGGCTCCTGTGGGGCTCCCCGACCCTCCCTGGCCGCGGCTCTCAGAAGTGGAGCTCGGGCAGGCAGGCCGGACGAAGAGCCCACGGCACGCTTTTGTCCTTTGCTCGCCCTTCCCTCCCGGCCCCTGCCTCCATCTGCCTCTCTCCATCCTCACCGGGTGCTGGGGGGGACAGCCGCTCCGCTTTGGGGACCAGGAGGGGCCCGGGAGGAGCCAGCGTGGCAGGGGTCAAGGCGGGCTGGGGCTGGGGCTGAGCCGGTGGCGGGGAGAAGAAGGCACAGGGAAAGTCGGGGGGTCCCGGCTTCTGGAGGACAGAGGAGGAGAGGGTCTGAGGGCGGCCTCCTCTGAGGCCCCCTCCCCGCCTCTCCACACCCCCCCCTTACCAGGGGTCCGGAAGGCCTGAGGTCGGCGCTCGAGGGTGGCTCCAGCGGCTGCTCCGGTTTCGCTGCAGAGGGGCAAAGGAGGGCTGGTCTAGGGCAGTCTCTGCGGCCTTCCTCGCCGGCCCTCCCTTGCCTGCCTCGACTCTCTCCTTGGGGCCCGCCGGAGCAGCTCTGGGGGCGGCTTCATCTTCCCGCCCCATCGCCTCCACTTCCTGTCTCCCACCTCCCCAAACCCCACTTACGGGCCGTGAGCAGCTGCGTGAGGCAGGGGTTGGACCCTCCGGCCAAGGCTGCAGGGCTGGGCCTGTGCACCCGAGGGGCCGCTGCAGGAGGCTTGCCTTTGGGCCGTGGACGGGGCATGGCAAACTGGGGCCCACAGCCCGGGTCCGAGTACCCTGAAGGGAGGAGCTCCAGGGGGAAGGAGGATGGGGAGGGGACAGTGCTGGAGTGGGGGGTTGGGAAGGGGCTGGGGG